>NC_041386.1:142104589-142107041 GCF_002162155.2 Triticum dicoccoides
TTCTTAGTCGACTGACTCGCGATCTCTGATCCTGATCTTTCTCTGTAGCTCCACCCAATACTGTTATCAATCTCCCTGATGATGATGAGGATGAAGAGCCGCTGAAGCGCAGGAGGAGTCGGAAAACGTCCGCCAGTAAGGTGCCTCAGGATGTGACGGCGCCCGAGATTCTGACTGTGGAGGAAGAGAACATCACTCGACACACGGTGTCCTTCGCAGATCCATTGACGAGTGCTCAGCAGCCCTCCCTCTTCACGACGCACCACGTCCCAGAGGACCAAGCCGGCGCAGCGAAGGAGGCGATACGCCAAGCGGGAATCATGATGGAGCAGCTGAAGACCATCCGGGATGCGAGTCAGGCGGCTTATGACGCCAGTTCTGCCCTCCAAAGCAATGTCCAGGTCAGTCGACCGCTGTTTGTTCTGTTGGATATGCTACCAAAAACTTTTCTTTTCCGGAATTTATAGTAGTCACCCACTGGGTGTAGTCCCCAAGGCTAAGGTCGACTGCGGGGGCACGCTGAGTGCACCCGCTGGGTGTAGTCCCCAAGGCTAAGGTCGACTGCTGGCAGTCGGCCTTAGGCTTTATGATGTCAATTTTTCTGTCAGTCGACTATGTCGACTGGATTTCACAAACCGGTGGGGGCACGCTGAGTGCACCCACTGGGTGTAGTCCCTGAGACTGTGGTCGACTGCTTGCAGTTGATCACAGTCTTAGAGAATACATTTTTTTTTGAGGTCGACTGGTCGACTTTGTCTTCAACAGGATTAGTGGGGGCACGCTGAGTGCACCCACTGGGTGTAGTCCCCGAGACTACGATCGAATGCTTGTATTCGGCTGTAGTCTTAGAAACGTGAGTTTTTCCTTTTTCACTCGGAAGTGAATTAAATTTGACATTTAGTCGATTGGTTCTTCGCAGAACTCTTGTGATCTTGTGGCTCGCTACTCAGAGCTGGAACACAAGCATACTCAAGTCGAGCTGAGCTTGAAGCTGGTTCAGGAGAAGCTGACAAAGGCAAAGGAGGAGACCGAAGGTATGTTTGGTGAGACCCTGACGACTGCTTTTCCCCTTGCTTGTTTCAAAACCTGATCTTGCTGTAACTTGCAGGTAAGGTAAGGGAGGCCCAACAGAAGAAAGACCTTGAGCTAGCTGAGAAGATCAAGCTTGCTGACGAGAAGTTAGCTTCAGTCACCAAGCTCGAACAAGACAATACCAATCTGAAAGCTGCTCTTGGGATTGCCAACAAGGAGGTCAGTCGACTGAAAACTGATAAAGCTGCCCTGACCGACCAAGTCGCCAAATTGACTGGGAAGAAAACTGATCTGGAGGCCTTCCTGAGTGGACTTGCCAAGAAGCTGTTTCTTATGCTTGAAGGTAAACCTCTATGCTTGGCAGACATTTCCAATTGTGATTTTTCCATTCGACCATCTCCTTGACTTAGTGATCACCCTTGCAGAATTTTGTCAAAACTTTGAAGAAGAAACTAGCCGGCTGGAGCCAAACCTCGACCCCGTCAATTCTCCGGTGAACGATGAAGTTGCCATGGATGTTCTCCGACTGGAGTCCCGTGTTGCAGCTGTCGTGGACTATCTCGCAAGGTTGAAGGCCGCCACATCTCGCATCGAATCGACGCTTTGGCCTGAGGAGACACTTCAGAATGACCTTGAATCGCTGATGGCCCGGTTGAACACGATCCCTGGTCGAGTGCAGGAATGGAAGAAGTCCTCGGCTCGGTGTGGTGCAGATGTTGCTCTGTGTCTTGCCCGAGTCCACTGTAAGGATGCACGAGAAGAGAAGCTGGCGGCCCTTCGGGTGGCCAATACCAAGAAGCACGACTTCAGGTCCTTTATGGAAACTTTCCTTGCAGCTGCCACTCGGATCGCCGACGGAATTGACCTTGATGAATTCGTTGCTCCTTCCAGCCCTCCACAGGAGGGGTAAAAAAACTTCTTCTGGCTCGACGCTTTTAAATTTGCCTCGGTATGCCGAGTGGAATTGTAACCGATAAACTTTAACAGGCTTAACGCCTAAGCACTCTCGGTTCCTTTAGATATCGATTCAAACTTGAATTTGGTGCTTGAATATGATTGCCTTTGGCTCGAAATGTCTTTTGCAGGTTCAAAGCAAGGCGCCTTTACTGCAATCGACTTATTCTTCAGTCCACTTAGGCGAGCACTGGGCTGCAGCTAAGCCCCCGAGTGAGAGGTTTACTCTTCACTCGGCAGGATTTCGATAACTTAGGCGAGTGCTTGGACTGCAGCTAAGCCTCCGAGTGAGAGGGTTGCTCTACACTCGGTAGGATTTTTGTAACTTAGGCGAGCACAGGGCTGCAGCTAAGCCCCCGAGTGAGAGGGTTGCTCCTCACTCGGTAGGATTTTATAACTTAGGCGAGTGCTTGGACTGCAGCTAAGCCTCCGAGTGAGAGGGTTGCTCTTCACTCGGTAGGATTTT
>NC_041386.1:142109140-142123360 GCF_002162155.2 Triticum dicoccoides
TATGCTTTGGCCACGATGGTCCGAGAGGACGCATGATGACCACAGGTCCCCGAGTGAATATCATTGAGGATGAGTCGACCTTCTTCTGGTGTTATGCACTTCTGACCAACTCCAGTCGCGCTTTCTCTGTATAATTGTCCTTTGATTACGGTAAAGGCCTTAGATCGACGGACGATCTGTCGAGCCTCTTCCTCATCCTCCGGGAGCTCTTTCCTCAGGATATATGCGACATACGGAATCGTCCAGTCGGGAATGACCACCAAAACCTCCATGATCAAGTCGACCACCGCTGGGACTTCAACTTCAGTCGGATCCGTGGCACTCTTGGGCTGTGGAGTTTCTTCGGTGAAAGGATCCTCTTTGACTGACGGAGTGTGTATATGCTCCAAGAACACACCACTCGGAATGGCTTCTCTCTTGGAACCTATCTTTGCTAGATCATCAGCTGCTTGATTTTTCAGTCGGGGTATATGATGGAGCTCCAACCCCTCGAACTTCTTTTCCAGCTTCCTCACTGCACTGCAGTATCCAGTCATGGCTGGGCTTCTCATGTCCCACTCTTTCATCACCTGATTGACCACTAAATCCGAGTCGCCATAGACCATCAGGCGACGGACGCCGAGTGAAATGGCCATGCGCAACCCATATAAGAGGGCTTCATATTCTGCCTCATTGTTGGAGGAATCAAAGTGAATCTGGAGCACATATCTGAGCTTATCTCCTCTGGGGGAAACCAGGACAACCCCAGCACCGGAACCATTCAACATCTTAGAGCCATCAAAAAACATGGTCCAATGCTCCGAGTGAACTTCAGTCAGCTGCTGCTGTTCAATCCACTCAGCAAGGAAATCTGCTATTGCCTGGGACTTAATGGCTTTCTTTGCCTCAAACTTGATATCAAGGGGAAGAAGTTCAATCGCCCATTTGGCCACTCGACCGGTTGCATCCCTATTGTGCAAAATCTCTGATAGTAGAGCGTCGCTGACGACTGTGATGGAATGATCAGAGAAATAATGAGCAACCTTCTTTGTGGTCATGTATATTCCATATACAAGCTTCTGATAATGAGGATATCTCTGCTTGGATGGAGTCAAGACTTCAGACAAATAATACACTGGGCGCTGAACTTTGAGGGCTTTTCCTTCTTCTTCCCGCTCGACCATTAGCACGGTACTGACGACTTGTCCTGTGGCTGCGATATAGAGCAACAGAGGCTCTTTGCTGATTGGAGCAGCAAGCACCGGCTGGGTGGAGAGCAGAGCTTTTAGCTCGGCAAACGCTGCATCAGCTTCTGGAGTCCACTCGAACTTGTCTGTCTTCTTCATCAGTCGATAAAGAGGCAATGCCTTTTCACCGAGTCGTGAGATGAATCGACTTAATGCGGCCAAGCATCCAGTAAGCTTCTGGACATCGTGCACTCGCACAGGGCGTTTCATTCGGAGAATAGTGCCAATCTTCTCTGGGTTAGCGTCGATTCCCCGTTCGGAAACGAGAAAACCGAGTAACTTGCCACCAGGAACTCCAAATGTGCACTTCGATGGATTGAGCTTGATATCATACCTTCTGAGGTTGGAAAATGTTTCGGCGAGGTCAGCGAGCAGGTCGGAACCTTTTTGTGACTTGACAACAATATCATCCATATAAGCTTCCACATTCCGACTGATTTGAGTGAGTAGACACTTCTGAATCATTCGCATGAATGTGGCCCCGGCATTCTTGAGGCCGAATGGCATGGTGATATAGCAGAAGCACCCGAATGGAGTGATGAAAGCTGTTTTTACCTCGTCGGGCCCGTACAGACGGATCTGGTGGTACCCGGAGTAGGCATCTAAAAAAGATAACCTCTCACATCCCGCGGTCGAGTCAACAATTTGATCTATGCGAGGGAGAGGAAAATGATCTTTCGGGCAGGCCCGGTTGATGTGCTTGAAATCAATGCACATTCGGAGCGACTTGTCCTTCTTAGGAACCATGACGACATTAGCGAGCCACTCGGAGTGGTATATCTCTCGGATAAATCCTGCCGCCAACAGTCGAGCCACTTCTTCACCAATGGCTTTTCTCTTCTGGACGGCGGACCGCCGAAGATGCTCTTTGACTGGTTTTGCAGATGAGTCGACTCTTAGGCGATGCTCAGCCAGTCCCCTGGGAACACCTGGCATGTCAGCGGGCTTCCATGCAAAAATGTCCCAGTTCTCACGGAGGAACTGGATGAGCGCTTCTTCCTATTTTGGGTCGAGTGTCGTGGAGATGCGGGTCGGAGCTGCTTCGGGGTCGGTCGGGTGAATGTGAACAGGCTTCGTCTCACCGGACGACTGGAATGCAGACTCTGTGGCGGGCTTCTTGGATCGCAGCAAGTCACTCGGATCTGCGTTTTGCTTATATTCTTCGAACTCGACCGCTGTCACCTGGGAATCGGCGATCTTGGAGCCCTTCTGAAAGCACTCTTCTGCCTTTTTCCGATCACCGGTGACAGTGATCACTCCTTTGGGGCCGGGCATCTTCAATTTGAGGTACACGTAGCATGGTCAAGCCATAAATCGTGCGTAAGCTGGTTTCCCCAAAATGGCATGATATGCACTCTGAAAATCCACGACCTCAAACGTCAACTTTTCTTTGCGAAAATGCTTCGAATCACCAAACACCACGTCCAAAGCTATCTGGCCGAGTGACTCGGCCTTCTTCCCTGGTATAACTCCATGAAAGCTCATGTTACTAGTGCTCAGTCGGGACATCGGAATGCCCATACCTTTCAATGTGTCTGCATACAATAAGTTCAGCCCACTTCCACCATCCATCAGCACCTTTGTCAGTCGAGTGCCTTCGACAACTGGATCGACCACCAAAGCTTGCCTCCCAGGGGTGGCAATATGAGTCGGGTGATCAGATTGGTCGAATGTGATGGGTGTTTGAGACCACTTCAGATAATTTGCTTTTGCGGGGGCAACCATGTTCACCTCTCGGTTAATCACTTTCAGTCGACTTCTGCTTTCCACATCTGCAAAGATCATTAGAGTGGAGTTGATATGCGGATATCCTTCCTCACTGTCCTCCTTGTCTTCGGCCTTGTCCGACTCCTTCTCCTTGTCCTTAGACTGTTTTCCCTGAAACTGCTGGATCAGGAGTCGACATTGGCGAGTGGTGTGCTTCGGGTAAATGATATTCCCCTCTTCGTCTTTCTTCGTGTGAATGTGACATGGCATATCCATCACGTCGTTCCCTTCTTTATCCTTTACCTTCTTGGGGTTCCAGGATCCTTTTGGTTTCCCCTTAAACTTTCCTTGAGTCACGGCCAGAGCCTCTCCAGGAGCTGCCGGTTCAGCCTTCCGCTTCTGTTTCCGACTGGTGTTTCCTTTTTCCGACTGACTCGGCTTGTGCTTGCCGCTTCGGAGTCGGTCTTCTTCTTCGCCGTTGGCGTACTTGGTAGCAATCTCCATCATCCGACTCAAGGTCATGTCACCGGTTCGACCAAACTTCAAACTCAGTTCTCTGTTCTTGACACCATCGTTGAAGGCGCAGACTGCCTGATGATCAGACACATTCTCCACAGTGTGGTGCAAAGTGATCCACCTCTGAATATACTCTCTGAGAGTCTCATTAGTTTTCTGCACGCAGACTTGCAACTCTGTCAATCCAGCTGGTCGCTTGCAAGTTCCTTCAAACGTCCTGACGAACACTCGGGACAGATCTTCCCAAGTGTAAATGCTGCTAGGAGGTAATTGAGTCAACCATGCCCTGGCAGAACCTTCCAACATGAGGGGCAAATGCTTCATGGCCACCTCGTCGTTCCCACCACCAATCTGAACTGCCACTCGGTAGTCTTCAAGCCAAGTTTCAGGCTTAGACTCACCAGTGAACTTGCTGACTCCTGTTGCCAACCTGAAATTGGGAGGGATAACTGCGGCTCTGATAGCTCTGCTGAAACATTCAGGACCAGAAACATGCACTCGACTGCTTGTGGGTACATCTCTGTCGAGTCCACCTCGATGGGCTCTGTTCCGGTCAACGAACCCTTGCACGATAATGGATCGCGCGTCGAAGCCTGGTTCTCTGGGGTCGACTGGAACCCTACGCCCTGTACTGTACTGACGCCTATCATCTGGCTGCCGAGGAGCGTAAGACCCACCCCTCGGAGGGGAATAGGGCACTCGACGCCTATCATCTCGGTCGAGTCTGTCGCCATATTGATCTCGCCGATTCTCGCGCCCTTCACGCCGCGGAGGCGATCTGGGGCTGTGAGCCGACTGAACCGTATTCACAGTGACAGATCGACTGTGAATTCTGTTGCGCGACTGAGACACGGCTGAATTCTGATCTCCTGCTACCCGGAGCAGATCCCTGATCTGCAGCAAACCTCTGCCAGCTTCCGACTGCGAAGGCTGGATGGACTCTGCTATACGGGTCGCAGCTGCTAAATTCTGAATTGGGGTTCGATATACCTGAGTTGGCGGGAAGAGTTGACGTCGACTGGTGTCGGGAACTCGTTGCCGTGCGCGCTCGTCGAGTGCTCGCTGAAGATTCTCCAGTCGAGTGCGCTCGGCCAAATTGGCCAAACGCGCCTCCTCCAAGGCACGAGCCTCGGGGGTTTCTCCTGCGATGGGAATATGCAGGGGATCCTCGTTCCTGCGGCGAAGTTCCTCTCTTTGCAGAGAGTCGAGTGGCTCGGGCTGGTACTCTTCGTAGCCTCGTGTAGGGTCGCCGCCGTCACCTGCTCCACCACCACGGGCGAAGCCAGGAGGACTGTGGGGCCCGTCGACCATCAAGATTTCCGCCGCTGGATCACTGCTACCGCACTCGGATGCAGTCTCTACGGAGCCAGTCGACTGATCGAACAAGCCGTAGAGAGGTTCGTCGGGCTCGATTGCCGCAACTTGGGTGGTGGCCGATTGGCGAGCCACCGCGTGCCTCACCCATCGCTGAAGCCTCGACCGGCCCGAGCGCTTGCGCCGGCGGAATACCGGGAGGGTGGACAATGGAGGAGCCGACCGATACTGGGTCGACGGTTGCCGCAGCAGAACGCCGCAGACATATGCACGAAAATGCGTCGCATCACGGACGGGGAGCGCATCAACGTCGAGTGGAGCCTCGTGGAGCCACGCGGAGTCGTCGGCGATGAAGGTGAGAGTGCCGAGACGGATCTCTTGACCCCCGACCAAAACTCCAACAGACACCATGATGAAAGTACTCGGAAGAATTGCAACTTCTCCACAAAATCGCTAAAACACCTGCCCCAAGGTGGGCGCCAACTGTCGTGGTTCTAAGCCTGACAGTAGAGTGGGGGGTAGGTATTGAGAGGCAAGGTCCTAGCTATGGAGAGGTTGTAAGCACAAAGGATGTACGAGTTCAGGCCCTTCTCGGAGGAAGTAACAGCCCTACGTCTCGGAGCCCGGAGGCGGTCGAGTGGATTATGAGTATATGAGTTACAAGGTGCCGAACCCTTCTGCCTGTGGAGGGGTGTGGCTTATATAGAGTGCGCCAGGACCCCAGCCAGCCCACGTAGGAGAGGGTTTAAGGTGAGTTAAGTCTGGGGCGTTACTGGTAACGCCCCACATAAAGTGCCTTTACTATCATAAAGTCTACTTGATTACAGGCCGTTGCAGTGCAGAGTGCCTCTTGACCTTCTGGTGGTCGAGTGAGTCTTCGTGGTCGAGTCCTTCAAGTCAGTCGAGTGTGTCCCTCGTTAGTCGACTGGAAGGCGACTTCTTCTGAGGGTGTCCTTGGGTAAGGTACTTAGATCAGATCCATGACCCTACCCTAGGTACATAACCCCATCAGTGGGCGCGAGGAGTTTGGCGCATGGTCGGTTTCTCCAAGTGCAGTCCCACGTGTCAGTGAAGAGGCAAGCCGAAGCGCGTTCCGTTTGCGTGAGCCATGTGCAGGACCGAACGTGTGTGGGGTGCAATGCGACCGCGACAGGAGTGTTGTGAGTGTACCGCATTTTTCCTTTTAAACTAGGTGCTTCGCCCCCTCAAAAAGAAATCTGTTGCTTCGCGCGATCCATCGATACTACTACTAGTAATCCGGTAATCCCGACTAAAACGGCGCAGCCGGGTCTTTTCCCACGCGATATGCTGGGTGGTTGGCTTAGTTGGGTTTTTTAGGACGAGTAATGCTACACCTACATAATCCCAGTTATGTAATTAACATAATGTGAAACGTGTGAGCTGTTGATTATAGATTGGGGGGGAGGGGCCCACCACCATGAAAATCAGGGGAGGAGAGAGAGAGGTAATTTAAGTTAACCCTTTCGTAGGTTCCCGTAGATGTAGAAAGATGTGTCCGATCCTGCAATATAGGCCGTCCGATCTATATCTAATGGATAGGAAGGAAACTATGACAATTTGCCCGCACTCCTCTCCACATTTGTAGATAAGGCTTTCCCTTGTTCATCCTTTTCTCCCACAAGATCTTGATCTTCCGTGCAACGCATGGGCATCTTGCTAGTACTCCTACAATATGTATATTATTGTGAAAGTTCATATACACCGGCCGAGATTAATGCAAACATGGCAGATTTTCATTACATTTCAAACTTTTATAGGACAAAAAATAAATAAAAGAAACCCGACCCTAAACCTATTCTACAGCGGCGACCGACGTCCTCCATCTGTGATCTCCATGTACAGGGGCGGGGTTTAAGACCCGTGAAGTGAAGGTGCGGTCTCCGGCGAGGAAAAGTAGAACACGGGAGACGGACCGGCCAGTTGGCACACCATGCCCTGCCGCCTCCCATGCCCTACTCATCCTCGGAGGAGTCCCCAACCTTGGCGGTGCCGGACGTTGGACGGCGGCAAGTAGGACGCGTGGCTGACGGTGCTCCTGTCGTCGGCCGCCAGCGTGGCCACCGCTTGTGCGGCGACTTGAGCGAGGGCGGCGACCTCGAGCTCCATCCCCGAAGACAAGCTCTCCCATAGAGCATTCGCGCTTGCGGTCATGACGGATGTGGTTCCAGGTAGGAGGACGATGCACTATGGTGTGGAGGTTAGCTGGGCGTTCCCGCTTTAAGTAGCGCATTCCGATGAGGCCAAGCGTCCGGGTGCGTCATTAAGTCGTCGGAGTTGGTTCCGCGGGCACCGAGCCTCTTAATGATGACATATGAACGGAGGGCATGAATGCGGGCAGCTGGCTCCGGCTATGAACGCACCGCGCGACGGCACGAGGGATGAGGGTTTTGGTGTGCCAGGGTAGTCAGCTGTGGTCGTGGCAACGTTGGAGATTCCCTTTGCTCACATGCGATCCCCGCATGTCATTGAAAAAGCAAAACGACCCGACATGGTCTCAGGTCTAGAGGATGCAGTTGGCCGCGCTACACCACTTCGCGGACGCGTCGCGGCACCCCGTGCATCCTCGACGAGCCGGGTGTTGGGGTGTGTTTGGATTGTGGCCAAAGTGCACCTTGCCAAAATTTTGGTCATGACCAAAAGATTGGTCTTTGTTTGGATGGTTGCCATTTTTTGGCATGCCAATGAACTCTAGCCAACTCTAGTTCATTTTTCTTGCCAATGTCGGCCAAATCATGGGCAACCAATACCTCAACCAAAATTTTGGTCATGACCCAAAGATTGGTCTTTATTTGGATGGTTGCCATTTCTTTGGCATGCCAATGAACTCTAGCCAACTCAAGTTCATTTTTCTTGCCAATGTCGGCCAAATCATGGGCAACCAATACCTCAACCAAAATTTTGGCTACCCAATGCTTTGATGGGGCAACCTTGGGCACAAACCAAACATACTGTTGGTCGTGCCACAACACTAACGCCACCCTCGGCAAACTGAAACCGACCGTGTCTAGCGACGATATGAGCGTGTTGCTCACCGCGGTCGCCGTGTCCAGAGGCGGTGCTGGAGCTGCGCCCCGTTGTTGGCCCCAACGACCCACATGAACGGTTGTCGGTGGCGAGGAGGTTGTGGGCCAGCTCCTTCGTTGGACTAGTCTGCGCTACATCGTCCCGACAGGTGTGCCCCACATGTCTGTCTCCCTGTTTTCCCGGCCATATTCGAGCGTCAGTGCTCCGCGTTGCGCATTAGGCCTTTCACTATGTAGGCCAAGCGAGACAACTTATTGTTTATTTGAGCCGTTCAAGTATAATCATGTGGCGTTTGGTTATTTCTCAATCCTCTCCAACCCTCTTCTCCATCGATCATGTCGCCCTCCAGTCGAGTCCATCCTCCCGCATGCCTCATTTGAACATTCCGCCGAGTATCATTCGCATGTACCCACCCTGGTCCTCTTTCAATAGATCTCCGGACCCCGAGATGAAATCGAGAGGGAACGAGTGGGGGCACGTGATACCTAAGGCGGATTCAAAATTTTGAACCGGTGATCATAGCATCCGCAAATCATATATAAAGGGTGTTCAATGTTCGTTTCGTTTTTGAACGTACAATATACTCCCTCCTATCCTTTCTAGTTTACATATAAGTTTTATGTGTAGTCAAAGTATATCTACTTTGATAAAAAAGGTATCAACATTCAACAACGCCCAATCAATATTGTTAGATTTGTACGTACTCCTAGATTTGTACTCGAGATGGTTTCCAATTTGACTATTGACAAGATTAATAGTACATGAGATGTATAATGTGAAAATTATATCATTGGAAACTCCTTTCACATACGAATTTGATCGTATGCTTTGTGTAAGTTGCATGTCTTATATTATTACTCTAACATTTGGTCAAAGTTAGCCTCGAAAAACACATTAGACCCTGTATGCTTTGTGTAAGTTGCATGTCATATATTATTACTCTAACATTTGTGTAAGTTCCATGTCATATATTATTACTCTAACATTTGGTCAAAGTAGTATAGTGGAAGTGGATCCTCTGACGTAGGTATCCCTGCCTTACCCTCCCTTTCGGTCACTTACTGGCGGACCCCATGCTTGCTAGGCCCCGCATGTCAGTTACTCAATGGGTTCGGCCACGTCAAGGGATCCTCATCCGTAGTATACTCCCTCTGTTTTTATTTACTCCGCATAAAATGGAGGGAGTGGTGGTATAATAAATGACGCGGGCGGGGGAGGGGGAGGGACGTCGGTTTGCTCTCAACTGCAGTCCCACAAGAGAGCGAAAACGCAAGACGAAGCGCGTTCCATTCGGTGAGCGATATGGAGGGTCCAGCATGCCAGGCTACAACGCGAACGCGACAAGAGCGATGTACAGTCAAAACCGATTGACCGGTCGTCACCGAAACCACTATTCACACCAGAACCTTCGTTGCTCGGCCTACGCCAGCCACTGCCCTAAAACCACACCAAATCTCTAGCCCATTCCCCCACCTTTCGATCCCCTAGCCCGCATTAAGTGTCCCCTAGTTCGCCGAAAAGCCATGGTGCGCCGCAAGATCACTTACTACAAGATGCTAACGCTGGAGCGCCGCGCAGAAATCGCGGCGGCGGTCGGCGCCACAAACCTCCTTTCCCAAGCTCGCTTTGCGGCGGGCCAATCCCCAAGTTGTCTGGAGCCAAGCTACGATGAGGAGGAAGCCGATCCAATGTTCATGGCAGAGGTCGCGGCGCAGAAGGCCCCCGATGGGTATGAGACGATGGACGTCGACTTTGTGCCGGCGTCCGAGTCCCCCATGGTGCAGGCGGACCAGCGGTTCAACATGGCGATACTAAAGGAGGACTGGGAGGCAGAGGCTCAACTCGACACGGAGCGCGCGAATGCCGCTGCCATTGAGGCTCTCCTGCAAGCGGAACCGGATGTTGTGGATGTGAACCAGGCGGTGGAGGCTCAACTTGAGGTGGAGCGCGCGGATGCCGCTGTCATCGAGGCCCTCCTGCAGGCGGAACCGGACGTCCTGGACTTGAACCGGGCGGCAGAGGCTCGACTCGATGCAGAGCGCGCAGATGCCGCTCTCATCGACGCCCTCCTGCAGGCGAAACCGGACGTTCTGGACTTGAACCGGGCAGCGGAGGCTTGACTCGACGTGGAGCGCGCGGATGCCGCTGCCATCGAGGCCCTCTTGCAGGCGGAACTGATGTCCTCGACTTGAACCGGGTTGTGCTCTCGTCCGTGTAGAGCGCCCGCACGCTCCACTTGAACGAGTAGCTAGAGGCCGAGGACAACCACGGTGCGGAGACACACGTCGGCAGCGATGGCTGGTTCGCGCCGGCAGCCAAAGACGACGAGGTTGTCTCTTTCCATGAGCAGTGATAGTTTTTCTTTATGTTGTTGTTTTTATGGATCTTTTGCTGTGTAAAAACATATATTTGTTATGCAAGTCTCCTGACTTGGGTCAGTCTACCATTTCAGGCGGTTGGATGAATATCCTACGTCTCCTAACCCTTCTTTCCTTCTTCCTCACCTCTTCTTCTTCCCCAACAGACCACCGCACGGGCCGTACGGATACTCCCCAACATGCGGTTGGATAAACATACTCTATGAAACGAAAATTATGTGTCAGCGATAGGATAGCTGAGTTTCGTGTGTTCACATGCGACAACACGTGTCAGTGAGGGTGTGTTCCCTTGGTTGGGTTTGCGGCGTGCAGGAGCGACTGTGTGAGGGTGCGGTGCGACCGCGGCGTGCAGGAGCGACCGTGTGAGGATGCGGTGCGACCGCGATAGCCGTGCACAAGTGGACCTCCTTCTCATTTTGAAAACTGTAGGCAAGCTTGGCAAAAATGTGTGGCGAAGTTTGGCAATGCAAGGCCTAGACCCAAACAGGATAAGTACGTACATACTAGGAGTACTAGTGTTAAAAAAGAAAGGCTGGGTTTTCCTTCGCGGGATTTAATCGATACAAATCCTCGTTTCACGTGTCAATTAATGCGTATTTTTTTCTCCAAAGACCAAAGAGCTAACCATCTCACTCCTCATCGCTTGATTAATGCAGCGCCATGCAAACCAACCTTCTCACTTCCGCATGCGTGCATGGGATATTAATGTCCTTGGTTGCTAACCCCATCAATTTTGCCTCGATTAGTGTTAGTGGCCCTTTGCAAATTGTAATTTTGATATACTAGACTTGTGTACAAAAAAATGGAGGTAGTAACTATATTTTACTTCCTTCCCCATTGCGGTGACGTCGACGATATATTTTTTATTTTTTTGGTGGTTTGGCGAAGTGCGTTCGACGGAGAACACCATTGAGGGAGACCACGGTAAGTCGTTCGCAAGTGCCGCCTGCAAGCCGAGACAACCGCCTTATTTGCATCCAGGAAGTCCTTTACTAGTACTACTAGGAGTAACTAATGTGGTGAGATGGCTTCTCGAAGAAGACGATGGAGAAGCGGAGTCACCGAAGAGTGAAATGAAGGTTGCTTCGTTCGTGCTTTTGTGATTTGACGCCTCACTGCTTTGTGATTTGTGATAGAAGGGACAGGGGAGTAGACTCTGTGCTCTATACTATACTACATGCGTCCAAGCACGGGAGAAAGAGGAGAGACGTTGCATTTTTCTATTCCTTCAATCAATCAACCAGGGAGCTTCGGCTCCATCTTTTTGGCTTTGGCAACACCGTCCACAATGGTTCCCATGATGCCAAAAGCTATTTTCACATTTGGCTACACATTGTGGATGCCCTTAACCATACCACTTGGTTTTGCTCCTGTGTGCTATCTATACAAATCTCAATTATATTGATCTAAAAAATTATAGAATCGAGATTAGTAAAAAGGAGGTGATTTTGCCGCGCGGATGGCGGGGGAGGTTTCTTATTTGAGCAATGCTACATCCACGTAATGGTTTACATAAAGTTACAAACTGATGTGATGTGGGACTATTTGATTGGATTAAAGGAGAGGATTAGGCCCACCCCACCTGAAAATCAGGGGGGCATATATAGATTACATGGAAAGTATACGTAGTAGCTACGTAGCCCTTTGTAAGTCTAGGATTAGGCTTCTTATTTTCGGAGGACGTTGTCCTAGCGGTTTGCTAACATGCGGTCCCATGTGCCAGTGCTTTACCAAGCCGATCCGCATCCCACATGAGGCAGAACAACGACAGAAGCAACACATGGTTAAGTTGAAGAAGATGAGGGAGAAGCGGATTCAGCAACGAGTGAAATGATGGTTGCTTCGTCCCTCCAACTTAATTGCGGGAAAGGTGCAACTTTGTGATTTGACGCCTCATTGCTCATTACTATGCCGGCGCCATGACTGGGGTGATTCACCCCGGCTGCTCTGCACTGTATTCCGGTATGGCACGTGGACCCGGTAGCTTGATGTCCCACATGTCGGCGAAAGGGACTAGAATATTTATGAAAGCGACCGCTCCACTCTTACGATGGAGGAGTAGACGACACGACGGCCCAGTGAACTGTCACTTGTACTGTATAGTACTATAGTTTTGTTGTTTCGCACGATCCATCGATACAAACCCGACTAAACAGGAAAGGGCGGGATTTTTCCCGCGCGCTAGATGATACTGGCCATACATTTCAAAGGCAATTTTAATGTATGCAAACTAAATAATTATAAGTAACAATATGATATCTAGTAAAACTAAAAACACATATGATTTATTGTGTTAGAGTGTAGTAGTAGTGCTGTATTGCATAGTTGTTAGATGTAACATGCGAGAACGTGTAGAGATGTAGTTTTGGAGGGCCTACAGAGAGAAAAGCATAATACGGTCACCGAACTTCAGAATAAGCTGATTACGGTCACTATATACGTTTTGCGGTGATTATACGGTCACTTGCTCACAGCTCAGCATCAGATTGCACTCTGTTGACCGGCCAAATAGTCTGCGTGGCGCCATGTTGACTAGTTAAATTGACCACGTTCATTGTGGGTCCCACCTGTCAGTTAGCATAGGCAAAAGGTCAGATAAACACAAATTTACGCAGGCACGACAAGGCTCCAACCCGTGCGCGGGAATCTCCTGGTTGTGTATGTGTCTGTGAGGGCCTGATGTGTGCGCATGCACGTGTAGGTTGATCACTTGAGCGTGAGAGTGTGTGTTGGTCGTGTGGTGTACTGGTGTGTGCATGCATGCATGCGTGTGTGCGTGTGAGTGTTGGGTGCGTGTGTGTGAGTGTTGCGTGCGTGCGTGGCTGCGTGTGTACGTGTGAGTGTTGCGTGCGTGCGTGGGTGCATGTGTTTGTGTGAGTGTTGCATGGATGCAGTTCGTGTGCATGCGTGCGTGTGTGTATAATCACCACACCAGCTCTTGTGTGTTAAAACAAACGGCTCAGCATACCAATACAAGGCCACCTTGTCCGCTGAGCCCGCGGTCATGACTTCGAACCACCGTCCAAATATTGTTTTGTTGTTTGTTTTCATTCTTACTAGCAAGATGCCCGTGTGTTGCATGTAACATCAAGATGCATTTGTATGACTTGTTTATCTTGTGAGAGAAAAGGATGAACGAGGGAAGGCCTTATTTGCAAATGCGGAGAGGCGTGTGGGTACCTTTTTGCAAAATTGCCATAGTTTCTTTCCTGTCCGTCATATATAAATCGAATGACCTATATTGCACAATGGCAGGCACACCATCATCACCAACTCTGTTTTTTTATAAGAGTGTATTTTATGTATTTTATAAGAGTGTAGATGTAGAGTAGATACAAGTCGACAGGTGGGCATGATGGTAGTGAGATAATGTGATGCAACACTAGAGGTGCCACGTGGAGCGTTTAACTGGTCAACTAGTCATGTCATGAGAAAATACAGAGTTGTACGGTGAGCCCGTGACTGCATAATAACCACTAAACGTAAATGGTGACCATAATGAGTGGATTCTGAAGTCCAATGTACGTATTGTGCTTTCACTTCAAATACAATGATCGTCATTGCATATATCGCGAGAGAAAGATGAAACATGCATGAATTTTCTGAGGGCTTACTTTTAGAGGACCTGGAGATAGTTTTGTGTGCATACGTGAAAGGGGCATACAGGGGGGTATGCGATGGAGAGAGAGCTGCTCTTCGTTTCTCTTTATTATGACTAACTTTTATATAGTATAAAAATATACAAATTCACAGTGCGGAATAAATATCATTGTGGGCACCATGCAATGCAAATTAGCGTTCGTAGTCCTCCATATAACTTTGTAATGTTGTATATATGTAGAAACTCTAAAATAATTTTTTGGCCACACTTTATTCAAAAGGAATGTTGTATGCGAAATAAACGTGAAGAGAGGGCTTTTTAGATCAATGGGGTACGTGATGTAACATGTGTGAATGTGTAGTTGATGCATTTGGCGGGGCCTAGAGAGGTATGTGTGTGTATTACGTATTCGAGAGAGGCATGGATAGAGGGG
>NC_041386.1:142123850-142175910 GCF_002162155.2 Triticum dicoccoides
AATGAGAGTGGTCTAGAGAGAGAGACTAATATGACGTCACGACAAGAGATTCCATTCCCTTGAGTGTGTATATGCAAGGGGGGGGATAGAGGCACCAGGAGAAATTTTCTCTGTGTGTGGTGTTTGTGTTGGTATGTGTGGGTGTGAGAAGATAATGAGACGTGGGGGCAGAGGGTGTGTCACCGCGTGAGGTCCGGTGGGTCGAGGTGAGGCCCTTCGTTCTATTCCATCCTGCGCCACATTGGTCGGCCCGTGACGCATTTAGGAAGACCCATGGATGACTAGTCGTACAAGACAAAGATAGCAGAATTGTGAAGGACTTTGTGTCCACTGACAAAGCCGGCTAGGATTTGTAACCCTAGGTTCTGGGACTAAGGTAACCCCTTTATCTCTGATATTACTATTCATCCAACCTAACTGTAAGGGGCATCCTACAGAATGCTCTGCTAGAATCATACTCGTCGATTAGGAAGAGAGGTGTGAGATAATGCGTGAGAGATAGGCGTAAAGATAATGTGCGTACATGAGACACGTAGGCAGGTCCATGTATATAGAAAGGGTCGATGAGGATTGTGCGTGTGTATGTTTGCGAGAGGAAGAGTGCTTGTGATAAAGGTTAGTGAAAACAATTGTAAATGGTTACGAGAGGGAGGGAGGGTTATACCTAGAGCATGTGTGCGAGAAAGACACCTCGGGAGAGAGTGTGTGAGCATGTGTGAGGGACCACCGATGGAGAGTGAAACTACACATAAAAGACTGCTCTACACATTGATTAAAGATATAAATTGTATCCAAATATTAGGATGGGATCATGATATTTGCAATTCGTGTAAGGAGCGGTCATTGATCCATCAGACATCTAGATTCTATCGAATTTGAGCATGTCTATATTACTATTCGACACAATTGATCCACATAGTTAGTATTTTGAACTCCAGACAATGCATCGCTTTAGCAATCGAATATAAACGTGAGTATAGTTCATGTTGTGTGTGTAAAGCACATTATACGTACGAAAGTTACACAATGGACATTATAAATAGCTACTACCTATGAACTAGCATACATTTGAGTTCAACTTAAGGTGGTTTAAAAAAATCGAATTCAACATGAAGTCCATTCAATTATTTGAATTTGATATCATGGTATTTGTAAACCATACGTAAATTATGGGGGCACCAATCTTTGCTCTTATTTTGTACATAATAGCATATGTAGTCGTGTACAAAATAGATTCAAATTTAGCTCCTCCATTCCAAAATAATCGTAGTTATAGGATTTTTCAAGTGTCAAAATTTCAAAAAGAAGCGGATAATTTAATGAGCTTTTCAAACATACAAGGTCAAATATAATGTTGTATATTTAGGTTAATCCTCATAGTTCAAGAGTACTCTAAACGTGAATGCTTGTGTTTCAAAATTTTGAATGAAGCGCCAAAAGAGCCTCTACTCACCCGAAACCGCGTGAGACCAATGTTTGGTAGTACAAGGAAATTACTTTTCTAATAACTCCGACCCGTGAAACCTACCGGCCTGACGTCCAAAGGTCTAAACCGGGGTAGGTTTGTAGCTTCATCTAGATGCCATGCAACCGCATCCGAAAACATTCATACACAATGGCCGCCTAAGCACACATGCGCGCGGCCGAAATCGCTCCCGCCCACTATTTTGGACACCTGGGATTACCATCCTACCCCCGACCCACAATAGGTCCGAAATTTAAGAGGGGGTCAAAGTTTGTACTTTCCCCAAATTTCAAACAAGTGCGTCCCATCTTTTGTTCAAAAAAGCCAAAAACAAGCGCGTCCCAGACCGAAACATGGTTCCCCCCACCCGTTTGATTCCCCATTCATACTCCGTGGGCGCCAAAACTACCTATCCACCAGCCGCGAAACCCCGGCGTCCTCCGTCCGCCACCCCATCCCACCCATCAACCGCCACCCTCCTCCATCACGCCGGAGCCGATACCCCGACGTCATCGTCCACCGAAACCTCAACCGCAATGCCCTCCACGGCTAGTAGTTGAAGCCGAGGCCGAGCCGTCCGTACCCGAGCCAGTTCAACCACGTCGTCCTGCGCCTCACCGTTGCCGCTCCAACTTCGCCACCCTCCACCGCACCGGAGCTGTTCCTGCTACGCCATCCTTCACCGCCTTGGATCTGCTTCCCCTCCGCCGACATACGGCCATGGCAACAAAGTCAACAATTTGGCCATGGGTCCGTCCAAGCCCGCACCCTCCATAACATTGGTTTCCCCGGTAAAAAGAAGAAAATCGGCACGACTTGTGGAGGTGACCACACCAGCAACCGAAAAAGGTACTCCTCTTCCCTTATTCGTGCAAATCTTACGTCTCTGCTTGCACAGTATTCATCCCACAGAAGACACTAGTTGACCGCTTCTTCTTGATACTAGATGTTCCTAGTAACTCGCGATGCACAAGGTTTCTCCTCATATACTATTTCACCTTAGCTAGAGGTCCGTCGCCCCCCCTGAATTTCAATTTCTGGCCACTTGATTCCCAATTAACGGAAGCATTTCCCGGTGTGCTGGAGGAGTACCTGCATTTCCTGTGGTCATATATTACAAAATCATACAGAGTAGAATCTAATTTTGTTTGCCATGCAATGTTGTAGAGCTATCATATGTCTCCTGTCATTTATTTTTCAGCCACCTGCTATCTGCTACTTTTACAGTGTAGTAGTTCTGCACACACTTCACCCTTACTCTCATTGTTGTGTTTTTATGCAAGGGTATTTCAGACTCTGCTGCCATGAGAGAAGCCAAAAAGAAAAGAGTGAAGTTGCTCCAGTTTGGTGTGCGGCTAGGAAAGACACGTTTCAACGCTTTAAAGGGTGTAGTGTCAGCAGATGGAGACGGGGAGCGTAGCTCTGGAGTTGATGACCTCGCTCGCAATGAACCACCATCCCAGGTGCTTGCTTTAACTTCGCGGTGTCATATGTGGTTGCATGTTCCATATGGTGTCTAGCTTGTATTCGAAAGGCCGAAGTCGGTAAGATAAGGAAAGATATTTTTTTACATGAACCACCATCCCGTGAGCACCAGAAGACAAATAGCTAGTCAGGGCACTGGCCGAGCCAGTGACAAGCCCAGCAAAGATAGGCATCACCTGGAAGCCAACTAAAAAGCTGCGATGGTGGCGAAGCAGCCCGCCTCCCACCAGGCTCTCAGGTCCTAGATGATCATGCTCACCACTCCAGCCGGATGTCTAGCTTGTATTGCTTCCAATTAGGTTAAATTGCATCTGCTTAGCTTACACATTGTACCTTTGAATATGACGCGCCTTTCTGTTTTTGGTACATACTAGTACATCTGTGTATTAACCATGTTCTTACATCAAACTAATGTTCTTGTGTATCCCTCATCAAACACTTAAGACGAGGCAGGCAGGCAAGGGGACTACTCCTCATTTAAAGAATGCAGCGTCAGCCTCCCGACATGATTCTCAAGAAACAGAAATGCTAGATGAAGATAGTGAACGTAGCTCTGTAGTTGATTACAACATTTCCCCTACTCTAGCATCGCAGGTGCTTGCTCTAACTTGGCAGCGTGATATGTGGTTGCATGTTGCATATGGTGTCTAGATTGTAATTCTTCCAATCTGGTTAAACTGCATGTGCTAGTTTGCTTAGCTTATACATTATACCTGTTAATGTGACATGCCTTCCTATATTTAGTACATAGTACATCTGTCTATTAAGCATGTTCTTACATAAAACTATTGTTTTTTTGTATCCCGCATCAATTAGCATGACGAGACACCTTTAGTACATGCAGTGCAATATTAGTTGCATCTTTCATATGATTTATAGCATGCGCTGCTTCTAATTTGTTGAAATTCCATTTATGATGGGACGCTTTTAACTTGGCAGAGTCATATTGGTTGCATCTTTCATGTGGTGTCTAGCTTGCATTGCTTCTTATTTGCTGGAATGGTTTCTGCTTAGTTTACACAAAGAGTTGTGAACATGCCATGCTGTCCTGTTTTTCGTACATATTCCATCCTGGTATCATGTGTTTTCCTTACATCAAAGTAGTGATTGTCAGTATCATGCATGAATGAGTTCTGAAGAGAGAATTTTATTGCTTTTTCTTGTCGATTTTACTTGACAATTCAAAATCAATAATGCGGAAGGAAGTTAGCAAGGCAGCGGATAAAGGTGCTCCTTCCGAACGGAGGGCCTCTACAGTTTCTACTCCTCCACACCCCCAAGATGATTTCCAAGACAAAACATGCATAGACACTCAACAAAGTTGTGTTTATGATGAGCACGTCTCCCCTAGTGCAGCATCACCAGTGCTCCCTCTAACTTCGCACTGTTATATGTGGTTGCATGTTATGTCTGATGTCTAGCTTGTATTGCTTCTAATTTTGTTAAATTCCATCTGCTTACTTTACACATTATACTTGAATAAGACACGTGTTCCTATTTCTAGAACATACAATATCTGTCTATCACACCATGTTCTTACATCAAATTACTACTGTTGTGTAACCTGCAACAATCACTTATCATAAGACACGTTTGACTTTGGAGTGTGATATAGGTTACATCTCACATTCTTTTCTAGCTTGTATTACTAATTTGTTGAAATGGCACTTATGACGAGACATTTTTAACTGGGTAGAGTGATATTCGTTGCATCTTTCATATGGTGTCTAGCTTTCATTCCTTCTAATTTGTTGAAATGCCTTCTCCTTAGTTTACACATCATAAGCTATGAATATGCAATGCTGTGAATATGCAATGGCACTAATGACGAGAGACCTCTAACATGGTAGTGTGATGTTGTTTGCATCTTGCATATGATTTATTTCTTGTACTGCTTCACATTTGTTTAAACGCCATTTATGACGAGACACTGTTAACTTGGCAGAGTGATATTTGTAGCATCTTTCATATAGTGTCTACCTTCCATTGCATTGCTTCTAATTTGGTGAAATGTCTCCTTCTTAGTTTACACATCATAGTTCTGGTTATCTCTTCCGTCCTGATTTTCATACATATTACATCCTCCTATCATGTGGTTGTCTAACATCAAAGTTCAGTTCGTCTGCATCACACATCAATTTGTTCTGAAGAACTAAATTGTTATTCATTTTTCTTGCCGGCTTGACTTAACATGGCACAGAGAAAGAGGAAGAAACACAGAATGGTAGGGAATGAGAAGCGGATAAATCCTGCAGATTCTGCTAGTACTGATGGTGCAATAGAAGGTCAAAGTCCAGCAGAAAATTCTACAAACACGGCATCCCATGCTACATGAGTTGCAAAAAAAGACAAACAGAAACAAATAGTTGCCACCAAACAAGCAGAGACAGCCCTAGTTCTTGCAACACCTACCACAGTACTACCAGCTGCACGACGTACTCGTGCGTCAACTGAGCTAGCAGCACATTCCGAAGCTCCCTTGCCACCTGACACTACTTCCAAAGCACTCTTGACACAAGACGAGTTGGCAATATCAGATGAACCTTGTGAGCTTCAACAGTAAGAAGGTAGTTGCTGGAGTCAAGTTACAGTTGCATGTTTCTTTATATGTAGTCTCATAGTTTGATATACACTAACACTTCCTATGTTTGTTGTTGGACTAGCACCTAGGCGCAAGAGGAAACAAACATCAGGGATAATGCTCGATAGGTTAACTAAATCTAGAGGAGGAAGAATGAAGATCCGTTTTGAGGCAGGTTTAAAAAGGCCACGTGATGCTATAGAGTCAGCCAAGTTAGTATCAGAGGCAGCGGTTGTTGTTAGGTGTCATGTACGTATCCTCCCAACATGGATTCAGTACAGGAATGACAAAGATGAAACCCAGTTCAACATCTTCCTCGACCATTTATCTGTAAGTACGGTTATGTATGGAAACTAGTAATATTGTCTTGCTCTATCCAATACTTTCTAGGTTGCTGATAATGAGACTCCCATAATTTTCAACAGATGAGGTTCAAGTTGGATAGCCAAGATGATGCAACAAGACAAGCTTGCACCCATGTTTTCAAGTCTGCTCTGCGATAGTATCGGTATAACTTGAGGAAAACTCACTTTGAAGGCAAGGCTAACGGTGAACTTGCCCAAACATCTCCAGTGGAAAATATATCTGATGAAGACTGGAGAGGCCTCGTTAAACACTGGTCTGATCCAAAGTATCAGGTACATTATATATATGTCATCAGATCACATGTTAATGTCCTATTTACGCATGTGCCACACAAATCTATCTTCTTGTAGGTGAATTGTTCAAAGAATAAGGCCAATCGTACGAAAGTGAAATTCCAACAGACGATAGGATCTCGTAGCTATATTGCACACTGCGAGGCTCTTGTAATTAGCTTTTGTTTCACTCTTTTCGCTGTACCATATTATCAGATCTATATTGACTTGTTCCAAATGCAGAGGAAAGCCCGCAAGGACCAAAAAGTACCTGAACCAAATGTTGTGGAAATCTTCAAGGACTGTCACACCAGCAAGAAGAAGGGCATGACTACACCAGTTAAAGCCGTTGTTGTAAGTCCTTAATCCTCATGCCTTTTAACTACTACTTACTCAGACTTGTGCCTTGAACTGCATGGTTTGCAGCCAATGTCTATTACTCTTTTCAATTTTATACACAATTGTCTTAGCGTATCATTGCACCTTACAAGGTTTAAAAGAGAGGAGTGATGTTCCTTTGATCTTGACCCGTAATCTAGTTCCATGCTGGACTTGCCCACACAACGTTACAATTGCATGTTTGTCTGTTCTCAGTTGTTTTGTGATATGAATGACGTCATACTATGCTTACCGTATTATAAACTTCGTCTCTTTATCCTTAGCCCTCAATACAATGTGAAGAAATAGACAATACATTAGCGATGGTACATGGTCATATGTTTGGAACCTGGTTTTATTATGTACTTTGCAATAAAATACAACTAATATTTTACATGGGCTCACCAAAATAAGTTCTGTATATAAACCAAAGCTATTTTGTTTGGTTTTGCTGCCTCCTTAATATCTTCTGTTCTGGTACTACTAATGTAAAACCTCAACTTTTCAGCGAGCTATGGAAAAAATGGTGGAACCGCCACCTTCTGAAGGTGGGGAGGCAACAATAACCGTAATGTCAGCTCTTGCTGTAGTGGGTCAGTACGTGTCCACTAACAGTGCCAAAAGCACGTTCCTACATAATACTGGGTTGGTTGTTAAGGCAATATCGTCCAAACTGCCTCATGATCAAGATATGCAAGCTCAAAGCAATGTTGTATCTGCACTCCAGACACAAGTCCATTCCCTAACAGAGACCCTTTGTGAAACAAGGAGAAACATTGCTCAATGTCGTCAAGATATGCATGGTTTCGAAACCAGACTATTAGACATTTGCTATGTTGTTCAGGAGCCTAGGGGAAATGAAGGCGAGGGTTATGGTTCTCCATCGGACAATACAGCATGAAAACGTAACAGTCAGGTCAAATGAACTGAGCTTCTGAACTTCTGGTGGTGCATTTATCTGCTAGACTGTTAAGTTTTATGCTAACCTTCCTTTTGTTATATAGTTGTAATTTGTTTTGGTGCGAGACAAAATTTATTCTTAACGTCCAGCCACCGCCAGAAGAAAACTTCAAGCCATTTTTGTATAATGTAGGGTGTTCCCTATATTTGCACTGGTGGCGATCTTTGATGCCGAGTGGATGTAATCTGTGCAATCGCCTTAATAGCCTAGCGTTAGTTTCGGCCTTATTTATTTCCTAGTCTTCTTTTTCCCTGGTTTGCTAGTGGCCGCAACTACCATGGGCCATATACGGGTCGTAGGATCCATGGGTCTCCTACGGGCCGTCGATAACTGGGCCTGTAATCGGTGGGCCTCGGGCCGTCGGATAAATGGGTCTACATGGGCCATAATTGGGCGTAATTGGTATCGGCCCAGCACGGTAACAGGTCGTTAACAGGCCGTAGGACAGCAAAGGCTTAATTCTGTCATAGGCATAATAGGTCGTTAATGGGCCAGAATATAGGACGGGCCAGAAACGGCACAACGGGTTAACAGGCCAAAAATGGGCCGACTCTTGCCATGGACCAAATTTGGCCCATTAGGGTAACAGGCCAGTAACGGGCCGACTCTTGCCATGGGCCGAATTTGTCCCATTAGTGGAACAGGCCAGTAACGGGCCGACTCTTGCCATGGGCCGAATTTGGCCCATTAGGGGAACAGGCCAGTAACGGGCTAGAAGTAATTGAGGGCCGAAAAGGAGCCCAAGAACGTATGGGCTGTCAATAGGCCGAAAGCTAACACGGGCTGAAAACGTCCCATGTAAATCACGGGCCATTAACGGGTATAAAGAAAATTACTGTTCATTATGGGCTAGAGTCACCGTGGGCCTATAATGGGCCAAAAGATATGAAGGCCTCATATGGGCCAAAAGACATCATGGGCCATACATGGGCCGAAAGTGAAATGGGCTGGTATTATATTCGACGGCCCACATGACGTTGTTGGGCTGATTTCCTTTAGGGCCTAATGGGCCATGAGTTAACGGGACGTAAAATGGGCTATTTGCGAAGAGACCATTAACAGGCTTTTCATGGGCCAGCCCATTAACTTTTGACCAAGTCAAACGGGTCAGCTTTGTAAGCTAAATGGGCCACTGTTGGGTCGTGCCACGTGTCGACATATCATAGGTGCCTATCTGACCCACTGACGAGCTGACACGTGTTTCCTCTAGCCAATGATGATTTTACACGTGGAAAATCCCCATTGGTCGGGGCTGTTAATGGGTTATCGGATCCAAAACCCGACCCGATAGCTTAACGGCGTTCCGTTACGTTGGATGCCATGTGTCGGTCACCCTTGACGAAAGCACTTCTGTGACGCCCGATTTATCGTCATGGAAGTGGACACTCCCGTGATGATAATTTTGGTAATGTCATGGAACACTTCTACGACAGCACAGGTATGACTATCTTGATTCTGTCATAAATTTGTCATGGATGTACATGCATGACAAAAAAGCGACCTACTATGACAAACACGTATCATCACGGAAGTGTATGTTTTTTGTAGTGAGGACTGCCGCTGACCAGAAGAGAAGTTGTGGGTATGCTCCACACATTCAGGAGCTCATCAACTCCAAGATGGGCACATGAACATATCTGTTGGATAAGGAGCATCTACCCTCATATCCTGATTTTGAAGACAACACTGTAGTGATGAATGAGGAGGAACCATCATCAGTTCAAGCACAAGAGAAGAGAGCCAAAGCAAAGGCTGAGAAAGCTGCCAAGATGCCAAGTGTTAAAGAGGCATCTCAAGTTTTCCTGAAGAGCAAGCAAGATCAACTTGCATATCTGATCCAGTCTACACTGAGGATTGAGAAGGGCTTGGCCACCCTGATTCAAAATCAGGAGAGCTTGGAGAGGATCATAGAAACTAAATTTTATGGTCTTGATCTGAAGGTAACTGAGATTCAAACAGCAGTTGAGCAGCTCCAGGAGGAAGCAGAAGAGAAGAGAGGGAAGGCAACTACTGATGCATTTCAGCGAGTGCCTAGAGGACAGAGGTCTGCTGTAGTGCATGTACCTGATACAAGAGCAACAACATCAGCACCAGCAGCCACAGCCTCAGTACCACCTCCAGCAGCCACTCCACCAGCTCCAACTACATCAACGGATGCCTTCGTCCTTAGAGTTCTCTCTACACCACCTCCCGAAGACCAAGCCTGAGAGACGCATAGCACTATGCATATTTGAACTTTTTGGTAACTTGTTGCCAAAGGGGAAAAATATGTATAGATCATAGGCTTCGAGAGAGAGTGCTTTGCTTCTTTGCCTTTGGTTGAATTTTTTATTGCTTGTGTGAGATACTTGTGTGATCATGTGATTGATCATATGCTACTTTAATGCTTCCTTGGATGATACTATCTTTTATATGTCTATATGATCATTCACTTTGCTTGGTGACGAGTGCATGCTTTTAAGTTATATCATTTTGAGCGCTCTACCAAGATGTATGTGACATGGAAGAGTGACCCATGATCCTAATCGATTGTGCATTTGCATTCAAAAGCAAATTTTAAATAATTCACAAATTTAGGGGAGCTCTTGGTTATCACATACTTCTCAAAGCGACAATGTATTTCAATCTTATTATCATTTGTCGAAGCTTTGGTCTATATGTTGTCTTCAATTACCAAAAAGGGGGAGATTGAAAGTGCAACTATCCCTGGGTGGTTTTGGTAATTCCTAAAAACATATAGCTCATTGAGCTAATACTATTTCAAGATAAATATTTCAGGAAAGCTCAATGATTGGCATGGCATGGATTAGAAATGTGGACCCCTCAAAATGCTAAGTACAAAAGATTGGCTCAAGCTCAAGCTCAAGCTCAAGACTCTACATTTTACCTTTTAGTGATCCAAGATCACATCGAGTCCATAGGAAAAGCCAATACTATTAAAAGGGGATGAGGTGTTGCTTAATGGGTTACTTGCTCAAAATGCTTAGTGATATGCTCCAAAACCCTCAACCACTTTCTCACATCCACATATGTCCCAAACCAAAAGTCAAACTCGGCCCCACCGAATCTTTCCATCCGGTGCCACCGAGTTCAGTTGACATAGCCACTGCCACAAAACCCTAGTCACTTCGGTCTTACCGATAAGGATCTTGGTCTCACCGGGATGGGATTGCAAACTCTCTGTTTCCCCTTTATAACATTTCGGTCCAACCGAAATGAGCGAATCGATCCCACCGAGTTTGCCTGAACAACTCTCTGTTTGCTTATGACCAAAATCGGTCCCACCGAGTTTGTGTAATCGGTCTCACTGAGATTATGTTATTTCCTAACCCTAATAGAATTGGTCCCACCGAGTTGACATGTCGGTCCCACCAAAAATCCTAACATTCAGATTATGAACTAAATCGGTCTGACCGAGTTCTCTGATTCGGTCCCACCGAGTTTGGTAAATTATGTGTAACAGTTAGATTTTGTGTGGAGGCTATATATACCCCTCCACCCACTCTTCATTCGTGGAGAGAGCCATCTGAACATGCCTACACTTCCATCATACATTTTCTGAGAGAGAACCACATACACTTGTGTCGAAGTCAAGATATTCCATTCCAAACACATAAATCTTGATCTCTAGCCCTTCCCAAGTTGCTTTCCACTCAAATCATCTTTCCACCAAATCCAATCCTATGAGAGAGAGTTGATTGTTGGGGAGACTACTATTTGAAGCACAAGAGCAAGGAGTTCATCATCAACACACCGTCTATTTCCTTTTGGAGAGTGGTGTCTCCTAGATTGGTTAGGTGTCACTCTGGAGCCTCTGTCAAGATTCCGGAGTTGAACCAAGGAGTTTGTATGGGCAAGGAGATCGCCTACTTCGTGAAGATCTACCCTAGTGAAGCAAGTCCTTCATGGGTGATGGCCATGGTGGGATAGACAAGGTTGCTTCTTCGTGGACCCTTCGTGGGTGGAGCCCTCCGTGGACTCGCGCAACCGTTACCCTTCGTGGGTTAAAGTCTCTATCAACATGGACGTACGACAGCATCACCTATCGGAGCCACGCCAAAAATCTCTGTGTCTACATTGCGTTTGCTCCCTCAAACTCCTCCCTTTACCTTCATGTGCAATGTTTTACATTCCGCTGCTATACTCTTAGACTTGCATGTGTAGGTTATTTACTTGACTAGTGCTAAGTTGCTAAAATCTGCCAAGACTTAAAATTGGGAAACGGCTAGATTTTTATTTGGTCAAGTAGTCTAATCACCCCCCCCTCTAGACATACTTTCAATCCCACAACTTGGTGTATAGCTGATTTTCCCTGAGCTTCTCGAGAACTAAGTGCAAATGTTCCTTGTGTTCTTCTTCATTCTTCGAGTACACCAATATGTCATCAATGAACACCACAACAAACTTATCCAAGAACTCCATAAACACCGTATTTATTTGGTGCCTAGCAACAACTCTATCAAAGATTCTATATCTCAATCTGGTGGCATGCCTGGTAGTTCCTTCGGGAATACGTCGGGATAATCCCTCACAACTGGCACTTCCTCCTGAACAACTCCCAAAAGTGAATTTACTTGAGTCCTCCTTGGCGCATGCCTAGATACATACTTGATCTTTTTTCCCTTAGGAGTGGTGAGTAGTATCGACTTACTAGCACAGTCGATGTTTCCTCCATACTTCGATAACCAATCCATACCTAGTATTATATCCAATCCTTGTGACTCCAAAATTATTAGGTCTGAGGGGAAAACATGGCTTCCAATGGTTAATGGTAACCGATCACACCATTGGCTGGCCATATACTCCGATCCTGGCGAGCTTACTAACATGGGTGACCTAAGGGCTAAGGTTGGCAATTTAAACTTGTCCACAAATCCCCTTTATATGTGTGAATGCAATGCACCAGTGTCAAAAAGAACGAGAGCGATAAATGACTTAATCAAAAACTTACCAATCACTACGTCAGACTGCTCTTCGACTTCCTCCATGTTGATGTGGTTCACCTGATCTCTGGTGAAGGGATTGGGCTTCTTTACAGAGCTTCCAATGTCCAGTCTTCCCGCACTTGAAACAGGTAACGTGACTCAGATCCTTCTTGGCGGGTGTTGCTGGGTTGGAACGGCTCTGACTGCTGCTTCCTCCATTCCCATTTCCATGCTTAGGGACACTGTGGTTGTGTGAACTCCCTCCATTGTGAGTGTGGCCTCCATGGTTATGATGATTATGTCCTCCCGAGTTCGGGGTAAAACGAGGCTTCTGCTGAGCTCTAGAGTTGTACTTCCCCTATCCATACTTCCGTTTGCGGTTCTATATCTGCTGCTGCTTGCCTTCAATCATGAGAGCCCTATCTACCAACTCCTGGTAATTGGCGAATGTTGCCACCATCAAATGCATACTCAACTCATTGTTCATCCCCTCCATAAATTTCTCCTATTTCGCGGCATCTGTGGCCACATCATCTGGGGCATAGCGAGCTAACTTGCTGAACTCATCCACGTACTACCCCACAGTACGATTTCCCTGGCGTAAGTTGCGAAACTCATGCTTCTTCATGCTCATAGCTCCGGTTGAGACATGTGCAATGCGGAATGCTTGCTAAAACTGATCCCAAGCGACATTAGCCACGGGGAAAGTGGCAGTGTAGTTCTCCCACCATGAGGCTGCAGGTCCATCTAGTTGATGTGCGGCAAAGCGCACCTGACTAGAAACTTCATCAAGGCATTTTGCTATTGGATCAGCTGAGTGATCTCTGGTGGGAAGACAAATCCGGGGTCACGTCTCGGAGGCATCTGATAGGTTTAGAGGGGTGAGAACAGAACAGAGTGAGGTCTAAAGAGATATCACTACCCATATGCACATGAGACAAACACATCCATTTCACACCATTCAATTCAAACAAGATCATAAATCAATCTAAGCTACAGTTACAAAATCTCGGACTATTACTATATACATGGGAGAATACTACTGATAATATGGTGGTCGACTAGAAATTTTGCTCGGTGGATGACTCCATGATATCTGCTCCAACTTTGTCTTCATAATCATCATCGCTGTCGGGGTTGGAGTCGGTGTCGTCGAGTATGATGTAGTCTTTAGAACGGATGTCCTTTTTCGGTTCGGGATCTCCCATGAATATTCCTAGCTTCTTCTTCAGGTCTTCATTCTTCTCTAGTAGTACAACAATTTCTTCTTCATATCTATCGCATGTAGACTTGAGTTCTTCCTCCAGCTCCGTGTTCCAGGTCATCACCTTGTTCATGTCTATCATACTGGCGCACATTTGGTTCTCTTGGCGACGTATGTGCTGGTTTAATTCCTATATGTAAGCTGCAATGGATTTGTCCTTCCTGGTGCAAATCGTCTCCCAATCCTCATCTTGGCGTCCACATATCTCGTAGATGGTGTCGTTAAGCTCCTTATTGTACATCTCGCCGATGCGTCCAATGGCGATGTGAGCGGCCTTGCTCTTTCCTAGACTCCAGGTTGGTGCATCAAAGGAAAACTCGATGGGCTCGGTAACTGGCGTGAACGTCTTTCCTGGAACATGAACTCGTATCATCCAACGCTCTTCTTCAGGTAGAGTGGCAGTGTAGGTTCCGGTGAAGCTTGGTATGCCGATGCTCAGGTACCTAGTGACTTCTTTCAAGTGTCGTCCAAAAGGGGTGTCATCATCTGGTTGAGTGAACTTGTTCCTTGGGTCCGCCATCTATAGAGAAGAAATGGAGAAGAGTCATAAATGAGTAGAGAAGAGTATCCTGTGGCGTGTCCTAGTGGTCACATCCTACAGTCAGCGTGTGCTCTAATACCATCTTGTAGCGACCAGACCTCACACGGTGAAGTGTATGTGCTTAAGTGTCATCCCTGGATCGGTATTGCTGACACACACAGTACTCGGGGATTTACTGCAGAGTTTCAATCACACACTTATGTAACACCCCGGATGTAACTTGCCATATTTGTAACTCCAACTTTTGCCATTTCCGGCTTTAAGTTATGAGATTCCCTTCGTGGTTCGGTTTTGTCTTCATTTTGCATTTTGTTCATGTCATGCATTTCATATCAAGTCATCATGTGCATCGCAGTTGCATATGTGTTCGTATCATGCATCCGAGCATTTTCCCCGTTGTCCGTTTTGCAATCTGACACTCCTACATGCACCGGCGTGCCTCTCTTGCCTCTTTTCGTGAGTGGGTGTTAAATGTTCTCGGAATGGACCAAGATTTTCCAAGTGGCCTTGGTACACCACCGGTAGACCGCCTGTCAAATTTCGTTCCATTTGGAGTCCGTTTGATACTCCAACGGTTAACCGGAGAACCGTAAAGGCCTCGTGTGTGTTGCAGCCCAACACCCTTCCAAAAACGGCCCAATAACCCTTCCAAACCATCTCCATGTCCTCCGCCGCCGGATCACGATCATGTGGTCAAAAAATAAACTCCATTTGGACACTCCTACCTTCTCCTACCTATAAATATGTGCACCTCGTTCAAATCTCGGGTCCAAAACCCTAGCACCACTCCCTCTCCGCCGGCAGACACATCCGGATCGAGCCGGACGCGTCCGTCGCCGTGCCCGCACCAACCAGAGGACACCACGTGTCCACCGTCGTCGCTCCCCGCCGCTGGCCCGCCCGAGCCCACGGCGGGGCCCCGAAGCCCCGCCGCCCGACCGCTCCCCCCGCGTGTCCCCGTGCCCGAGTGCGCGAGCGCCGCCGCCGCGCATCCACTTCCCCGCCCCGCTGACCGCGCCGGCCGCCGCCTCCTCGCCGGCGCCGCCCCGCCGCCCTTCGCCGGACCTCGCCGGCCGCGCCTCGCCTCCGACCGCTGTTTGCTCCTGTTACTTATCAGATTATGATGATTTGTCATTTTTGTCACATTTGTTGTGTGCATCATATGGGCATGTGCTCTACATGTGTTTTGATCTATGCCATGCCATCTTTACAGGGGTGCTTGTCATGTATTTTTGTGATCAATGTGGGGACTAGCACAAGCATGCAAAGTAGCCTTCGTGATGTTGCTGCTTTCAGGGACTTAGGATTTTACTAAGTCATTTCCCTGCTGTTATTTTTATGCCATGTAAACATGATGCTACAGTGAGATCCATGCTTGTTTTGAGTACCTTCAGTAAGGATGTTTTGGACATATGGTTATGCTCTATCCATCCATGCCCCTGTTTGAAATTATGGAGTGCCCTGGCATGTCTTAATCTTGCTCTACTTTTGCTATAAAATTTTCCTGGCAGATTGTTTACATGTTAATCAATTTTGCCATGGTAGTTGTTAGTGATCCTTGCATGCTATGAACTTGATCTTGCCATGGTTAGCTTCATGAACATGTCTTATTTCTGTTTCCATGCTTGTATTGTCATGAAAGACTTTGTGGTGAGTGATTTGGGCTCGCAAAGATACCTTCATAACTCTGTTTATGCCATGCTCTGTTTTCTGCCAAGTCTCAAACTATTAATAAAACTTTCTATGTTTACATGGGTGCCAGCATATATTCTGTGCCTTTTGGGCTCATGATCAGTAAGGGACTTTTGTTCTATGCTTTGAGTAGATTCATGCCATACCTTTGTTTGCTATGATCTATTACTGTAGCATGTTGTTTGCTTGCTCTAAACATTGCTTCCTGATGTTATTCCTGGCATGTTAGTTTTTTCACTAAGTCTGTGAAGCTGATATCTTTTGCACTTTTGCCATGCTTGTTTGAACCTGCTCTTGTGTGATTTAGCCATAGCTCAGTGTTCATGTTTTGTCAAGCATCTTGAGTACATCACTGCCATATGCTTTGTTGCTATGTTGGAGTGCAGTAGCTTAGTTTCTTGTTGCATTCTAGATGGCATCGTGCTGTTAATCGCAAAATTGTGCCATTCTTGTTTTGCTTGCCATTTGCAAACGTGGATCCGATTCCGGTGATCTTTATATTCATTTCAACCAAAATCATCTCATCTTTCCAGCGGCGCACTTAGTTTGCCAAGTTGATGCCTTGATCATTCTTTTCCTTCCGAAGCACGCATATGCATCGCATATCATGTCTTGCACATCATGCCATGTTTTGCATCATGTTGATTGTGCATTGCACCGTGTTTGATTGTTGTTCCTTTGCTTGTGTTCTTGCTTTGGGTAGAGCCGGGAGACGAGTACGTGATCGAGGAATCTGTTGAGTACGCTAACGAGGATCAAGCTTTCGTCAACTCTGAGAACTTTGCAGGCAAGATGACCATACCATCGAGATCACTTCTATCTTTGCTTGCTAGTTGTTCGCTCTATTGCTATGCCGGAATATCATGCCTCCCATATTGACATGTCAAGCCTCTAACCCACCTTTCCTAGCAAACCGTTGTTTGGATATGTTACCGCTTTGCTCAGCCCCTCTTATAACGTTGCTAGTTGCAGGTGAAGATGAAGTTTGTTCCATGTTGGAACATGGATATTGTTGGGATATCATTATTATATCTTATTTACTTTAATGCATCTATATACTTGGTAAAGGGTGGAAGGCTTGGCCTTATGCCTGGTGTTTTGTTCCACTCTTGCCGCCCTAGTTTCCATCATACCGGTGTTATGTTCCTTGATTTTGTGTTCCTTACGCGATTGGGTGTTATGGGAGCCCCTTGACAGTTCGCCTTGAATAAAACTCCTCTAGCAAGGCCCAACCTTGGTTTTACCATTTGCCATCTAAGCCTTTTCCCTTGGGTTCCGCGGACTCAAGGGTCATCTTTATTTTAAACCCCTGGGCCAGTGCTCCTCTGAGTGTTGGTCCAACTTGTCAGCCACTGGTGGCCACCAGGGGCAACTCTGGGCTGGCCTACCGGATGTTTGGACAATCCGGTGTGCCCTGAGAACGAGATATGTGCAGATCCTATCGGGATTTGTCAGCACATTTGGGTGGCTTTGTTGGTCTCGTTTTATCATTGTCGTAACCGGGATTCCGAGTCTGATTGGGTCTTCCTGGGGGAAGGAATATCCTTCGTTGACCGTGAGAGCTTGTGATGGGCTAAGTTGGGACACCTCTACAGGGTTTTGAACTTTCGAAAGCCGTGCTCGCGGTTATGGGCAGATGGGAATTTGTTAATATTCCGTTGTAGAGAACTTCACACTTAACTTAATTAAAATGAATCAACCGCGTGTGTAGCCGTGATGGTCTCTTTTCGGCGGAGTCCGGGAAGAGAACACAGTCTCGTGTTATGCTTGAACGTAAGTAGCTTCAGGATCACTTCTTGATCACTATTAGTTTCTCGACCGTGCTTTGCTTCTTTGCTCTCTCTCTTTTGCGTAATTTAGCCACCACATATGCTAGTGCTTGCTGCAGCTCCACCTCACTACCCTTTCCTACCCTTAAGCTTGAATAGTCTTGATCTCGCGGGTGTGAGATTGCTGAGTCCCCGTGACTCACAGATACTTCCAAATAGATGCAGGTGCCGATGATGCCAGTGCAGGGGACGCTACCGAACTCAAGTGGGAGTTCGACGAGGATTCGGGCCATTACTATGTTTCTTTTCCGGATGATCAGTAGAGGAGCCCAGTTGGCGCGATTGGGGATCTAGCATTTGGGGTGGTCTTTCTTTATTTTGGTTCCGTAGTCGGACCTTGATTGTATTCTGGTTGATGTATGATATATTTATGTATTGTGTGAAGTGGCGATTGTAAGCCGATTCTTTATCCCTTTCTTATTCAGTACATGGGGTGTGTAAAGATTACCCCTCTTGCGACATGCCTACCATGTGGCTATGCCTCTAAGCAAGGTTGAAAAAAGCGGTAGGCATAAGCGAGGTGGTTGGCCTTCTCCTAGTGCCTAGGCGGTGCCTAAGCGCCCTAGGCGCGGCCTAGGCGGTAATATAGTTTTTACTCATAGTGTATTTGTTATTATTATATGGGTGTTGATATTAGTTTAGGGCATACAAATAAGTTAATTACCGTCTACTGCCATTGGAATATAAGCCATTTGGCATATTAGTGTAGTATGTGGCATGATTTCTTTCTTGGGTAGGCAATTCCTTGCATGCCCTGCCTAGACCTCCATTTATGCCCTAGGCGAGGCGTTTGGCTGTTGCCTAGCACCGAGGCGTGCCTAAGCGCCTCCTAGGCACTGCCTTTTCCAACAGAGCCTCTAAGTCATGCCCCGACACGTGGGAGATATAGCCGCATTGTGGGTGTTACAACTCATTACATCAAGAATATCAAAAAGAGTACTTATTACAATAATATGGCTGAAGGCCATCTAAATAAGATAACTGCGGAAGCTTTGAGATAAATGAGTCCATCCAACTCCACGGCAAAATTGAGTGCACGACAACGACCTAGCGCATCTTACTCTTCGTCTGAAAATTCCGCAACATGATACGTTGTAGCCGTGTAGGTCAGCACATGGAATATGCTGGCAAGATAACACTATAGAGCAATGAACAGAATAACACCTATCACTACACGCATATATGGCTGGTGGAGGCTCTATGGTTATCATTTGCATAAAGCTAGTTTTTCCCTACAACAGAGGAATATATTTTATTTAACTACAAAGTTTGTTGAAATTATTGAAAAGGTAACCCCAACCCAATCCCAAAATTAAAGAAATTAATAACCCGTCAAAATTAATTAAGTAAAGTGATGGGATCAACATAATAATTCAAGCAACAGATACTCAAGATGTCCATAACCGGGGACACGGCTAATTATGATTAGTTTATACACTCTGCAGAGGTTTGCGCACTTTTCCCCACAAGACTCGATCTCCTCCGTTGAATTTCTCGCACTACATGATGTTTGAGAAACGGATGACCGAGACATAGTCTTTCAGAAGCATTAACTCTTTACTATGGGTAGACAGTACCACCTACATCCCCTACATCTGCTAGCCTACCACTAAAAGAGGTCACGCAACATACTGAACTATGCCAGAGCCCATAATGGCTTATGGCTGCACACGGAAGTTTCCAACATGAATAACATTACGATCCCTTTGAGCCTAGGTGGCAAACCATAGGATGATCACACGGGTTCCCTGGGATCTCCTTGGACAACACTGGTATATCCCCAGGTGCCCACAACCAATCCACGCAGATGTGTATTAGAGTAGCCACCTTAAGTTCCCTTAGTTAATAATAACTCTCACGTCTTTCATGAATTCTCTCAAACCAAACCACGTCTACTAGCATAGCAAAGCAGTATAAGCACAATGTAGTAACACCCCAGGTATGAATGTAAGACAATAGGTTCCTACCTCAGCAACTACTTCCCAATACCCACATGTTATCAAATCCTACTTATGCAATGTTTGAGGGTTGAAACTAATGCATAAAAATAGGGTAATAAAGGGATATGATCAGAGTGTTACTTGCCCTGTTGACGATCGAAAAACCCTAGAGATTCGTAGTAGCAAGCCTCGCACTCCGGAAACTCTATCGTGAACAAACAATAGCATACATAAGCACTCAAGCATAATATGCAAAGGTAAAACCCAAAAGAAAAGAAGTAGACTAAAAGTTCAAGTGAAGAGCTTCGATTTGCAAAAAGAATCAATCGAATCGGAGTTACTAAACTCAAACTACGATCAAAAGAAGTTTGAAATCAAATCTGCTTGAAACCTAATTTCATATTTCCAAAATCATGTTCAAGTTGATTATCTAGAGAGAGGGGAACAACACAAAGATTTTGGCGTTGGTTTCACTGGATTTGGACAAACGAGCAAAAAGTAGTGAGGGTTTAAAGATCAGGGACTAATCTGCAATAAAAGTAATTATGGATAGGTCCCTAGCCGAAAATAAAAATAAAAATAAAAACCTAAAAAACGAACGTTCGCTAACAGAAACTAACGAACAAATTTGTTCGCTAATAGAGAAGATCGGGTGAATGTTCGCTAATTAGCAAACCCAAAAAATAAAACCGATCTAAACGAATAAATCAAAAAAAACTGGGGCGGCGATTCGGTTTTATACTGGCTCGCGGTGGTTCGGGGCGGAAAAACCGGCGGCGGCGGCGTCTTGCTTCGGCGAGCGGCGGCGGCGGCAGCGCGGAAGGCAGGCGGTGGTGTGCGGCTGTGGTGGCGGTGTGCAACGGGCATTGGGAGGCGGCGGTGGCTGAGGAGGAGAGGGCGGCGGGGCTCTGATACGTCTCCGTCGTATCTACTTTTCCAAACACTTTTGCCCTTGTTTTGGACTCTAACTAGCATGATTTGAATGGAACTAACCCAGACTGACGCTGTTTTTAGCAGAATTACCATGGTGTTATTTATGTTCAGAAACAAACGTTCTCGGAATGACCTGAAACTTCACGGAGCGACTTTTCAGAAAATATGAAAAATACCTGCAAAAGATGAAGGCCAGGGGGCCCCACCACCTCTCCACAAGGGTGGGGGCGCCCCCCTACCTTGTGGGCCCCCTGTTGCCTCTCCGACTCCAACTCCATATATTGAGTTTCGGGGAGAAAAAAATCAGAGAGAAAAAATCATCACTTTTTACGATACGGAGCCGCCGCCAAGCCCTAAAACCTCTCGGGAGGGCTGATCTGGAGTCCGTTCGGGGCTCTGGAGAGGGGAATCCGTCGCCATCGTCATCATCAACCATCCTCCATCACCAATTTCATGATGCTCACCACCGTGCGTGAGTAATTCCATCGTAGGCTTGTTGGACGGTGATGGGTTGCATGGGATCTATCATGTAATCGAGTTAGTTTTGTTAGGGTTTGATCCCTAGTGTCCACTATGTTCTGAGGTTGATGTTGCTATGACTTTGCTATGCTTAATGCTTGTCACTAGGGCCCGAGTGCCATGATTTCAGATCTGAACCTATTATGTTTTCATCAATATATGAGTGTTCTTGATCCTATCTTGCAAGTATATAGTCACCTATTATGTGTTATGATCTGTTAACCCCAAAGTGACAATAATCAGGATACTTACCGGTGATGACCGTAGTTTGAGGAGTTCATGTATTCACTATGTGTTAATGCTTTGTTCCGGTTCTCTATTAAAAGGAGGCCTTAATATCCCTTAGTTTCCGTAAGGACCCCGCTGCCACGGGAGGGTAGGACAAAAGATGTCATGCAAGTTCTTTTCCATAAGCACGTATGACTATATTCGGAATACAAGCCTACATTATATCAATGAACTGGAGCTAGTTCTGTGTCACCCTAGGTTATGACTGTTACATGATGAACCGCATCCGGCATAATTCTCCATCACGGATCCATTGCCTACGAGCTTTCCATATATTGTTCTTCGCTTATTTACTTTTCCGTTGCTATTGCTATCATTATTACAAAATACCAAAAACATTACTTTTACTACTGTTACCTTTTGTTACCGTTATCATTACTATCATATTACTTTTCTACTAAACACTTTGCTGCAGATATTAAGTTTCCAGGTGTGGTAGAATTGACAACTCAGCTGCTAATACTTGAGAATATTCTTTGGATCCCCTTGTGTCGAATCAATAAATATGGGTTGAATACTCTACCCTCGAAAACTGTTGTGATCCCCTATACTTGTGGGTTATCAAGACTATTTTCTGGCGACGTTGCCGGGGAGCATAGCTTTATTCTTTGAGTCACTTGGGATATATCTGCTTATCATTATGAAGAACTTGAGAGATCCAAAAACCAAGATCTATCCCTCAACTACGAGGGGAGGTAAGGAACTGCCATCTAGCTCTGCACTTGATTCACCTTCTGTTTTGAGTAAGCTTGCGACACCTACACCTGCTTCTGCTATTCGTTCTGATATGTCGCATGTTATTGATGATGCCACTTCTTCTATGCATGATACTTATGATGAAACTACCTCTATGCCTGATACTACTGTGCCACTTAGTGATTTTCTTGATGAACAACTTGCTAGGGCTAGAGAGATTGAAAATATTGAATCTGATGATACTGATGAAAGTGATGATGAAGAATCACTTGTCATTCCTAAGGGTTATGTTTTTGATCAAGAAGCTTCTTTAGCTATTTTAGCTTGCAAAAATAGAAATGAACTCAAAAGGTTATTAGCTAAATGGAGTAAGCAATCTCTAAATGCTAGAATGAAACCTGACCCTGCTTTTGCTACTTCACCTATCTTTGTTACTGATAAGGATTATGAATTCTCTATTGATCCTGATATAATTACTTTGGTTGAATCTGATCCTTTTCATGGCTATGAATCTGAAACTGTTGTGGCACATCTTACTAAATTAAATGATATAGCCACCCTGTTCACTAAAGATGAGAGAACTCATTACTTTTACATCCTTAAAATATTTCCGTTCTCATTAAAGGGCGATGCTAAGATATGGTTTAATTCTCTTGATCCTGGTTGTGTGTGTAGTCCCAAGGGTATGATTTATTACTTCTCTACTAAATATTTCCTTGCTCATAAGAAACAAGTTGCTTTAAGGGATATATATAATTTTGTGCAAATTGAAGAAGAGAGTCTCCCACAAGCTTGGGGGAGGCTTCTCCAATTACTTAGTGCTTTGCCTGATCATCCTCTTAAGAAAAATAAAATACTTGATATCTTTTATAATGGACTAACCGATGCCTCCAGAGATTACCTGGATAGTTGTGCTGGTTCTGTTTTCAGGGAAAGAACACCGGATGAAGCTGAAATTCTATTGAATAATATGTTGACAAATGAAAATAATTGGACACCTCTAAAGCCAATTCCTGAGCCTATTCCTAAACCAACTCCGAAGAAGAGGGGCATTCTATTTCTCAGTCCTGAAGATATGCAAGAGGCAAAGAAATCTATGAAAGAAAAAGGTATTAAAGCTGAAGATGTTAAGAATTTACCTCCTATTGAAGAAATACATGGTCTTAATTTACCGCCTGTTGAAGAAACATATGATCTTAATCCTTCACCTATTGAAGAAACTCATGGTCTTGATAACCCGACACAGGTAGTAAAGGTAAATTCTCTCTATATATATGATAAAGCTGAAATCCCATTTACTAAATTTGCTAGCCCGTGCTTAGATGAGTTTGATAAATTTATGACTAAGCAAGAAGATTTTAATGCTTATTTCGGTAGACATTTGAAATACAATTCAAATATGCTTGAACACTTGGGTGATTATATGGCTAATGTCAAAGGTGAACTTAAACTTATTAGTAAACATGCTTCTATGGTTACTACTCAAGTAGAACAAGTACTTAAAGCTCAAAATGATTTGCTCAATGAATTGAATAGTAAAGATAATGATAATGCTGTTAGAGTGGCTACTAGAACTGGTAGAATGACTCAGGAACCTTTGTATCCTGAAGGCCACCCTAAGAGAATTGAGCAAGATTCTCAGAGAAATAATATAGATGCACCTAGTTCGTCTAAAAAGAAGAAAAGAAAAATGATAGGACTTTGCATGCTTCTAGTGATCCTATTGTTGAAACACCTGAGAATCCAAATGATATTTCTATTTCTGATGCTGAAACTCAATCTGGTAATGAACCTAAAACTAGTGATAATGTTAATAATAATGTTCATGATGATGCTCAACCTAGTAATGATAATGATGTAGAAATTGAACCTGTTGTTGATCTTGATAACCCACAATCAAAGAAGCAACATTATGATAAAAAAAGACTTTGTTGCTAGGAAACATGGTAAAGAAAGAGAGCCTTGGGTTCAGAAACCCATGCCTTTTCCTCCCAAACCATCCAAGAAAAAGGATGATGAGGATTTTGAGCACTTTGCTGAAATGATTAGACCTATCTTTTTGCGTATGCAATTAACTGATATGCTCAAAACCAATCCTTATGCTAAGTACATGAAAGATATTATTACAAATACAAGAAAGATAACAGAAGCTGAAATTTCCACCACTTGCTAATTACACTTTTAAGGGTGGAATACCAAACAAACTTGGAGATCCCGGTGTACCAACTATACCATGCTCCATTAAAAGAAATTATGTTAAACTGCTTTATGTGATCTTGGAGCCAGTGTTAGTGTTATGCCTCTCTCTTTATATCGTAGATTTGATTTGAATAAGTTGACACCTACTGAAATATCTTTGCAAATGGCTGATAAATCAACTGCTATACCTGTCGGTATTTGTGAGGATGTGCCTGTTGTAGTTGCAAACGTTACTATTTTAAGGGACTTTGTTATTCTTGATATTCCCGAGGGCGATAGTATGTCTACTATTCTTGGAAGACCCTTTTTGAATACTGCAGGGGCTGTTATTGATTGCACTAAAGGCAATGTCACTTTTCATGTTAATGGTAATGAGCATACGATACACTTTCTGAGGAAACAACCTCAAGTTCATAGTATCAACTCTATTGGAATAATGCCATCGATTATATTTGGAGGTTTTGAAATTCCTCTTCCTACTGTCAAGAAGAAATATGATATTCTTATTATTGGGGATGTGCATATCCCTGTTGAGGTAACATAGTGTTACTCGAAATTTCTTCGGTTCCATGTTATTCGGAATGAATTCGTTAACAAGACTTGATCAACCTTGTTAGTGGATTCCTTCTGATGATCATGAGATGGATGAAACTAGAAGGCACAACCTTCTGTACCCCACTTTTACTTTCTGTTATTTATATTAAATAAAATAAAAACAAATATTTTTCTCTCTGTCATCTGATTATCCGTGCAATATAAAAATACCTCGAAAATAAAAGTTCTCCAAATGCCCTGAAATTTAAATATGATTTTTTCCAGAATATTTGAGAATATTTGGCACTAAGAACACAGCAGGGGGGTCAACCACCTGCCCACGAGGGTGGAGGGCGCGCCCTACCCCCTGGGTGCGCCCCCTGCCTCGTGGGCCCACGGTGGCCCTCCTCCACTTATCCTTTCACCCATACACTCCTTCTTCCTCCCCCAAACGCGAATATCCAGCTCAAACCCGAGTCCAAGATCGTTTTGCTGCCATTTTCGATCTCCTTGCTCAAAGCACCTCTCACAAAACTGCTTGGGGAGATTGTTCCTTGGTATGTGACTCCTCCATTGGTCCAATTAGTTTTTGTTCTAGTGCTTTATTCATTGCAAATTTTTGCTGCTTAGGTGACCCTGTTCTTGAGCTTGCATGTCAAATTTATATGGTCAAGAGTAGTTTTGATGCATGATATAGGCTCTAGGCACTTGTAGGAGTAGTTGCTATCAATATTATTGAGTTTGGTTTACTTTTATTTTGAAGTTACTAAAAATTTCAGATTTTTTCAGAAAATGATGAGGAGACTTTTGAGGGGCTCATCGAGCCAAAGCTCGAAGGAAAAGGCACCGAAGCCTAAGTATAATCTGTCGTGCACCGCGGAGGTTCGGGCGTGTGAATGGCCTTCCGAGGATTTCTTGAGAACAGTCGGGATTTATGAAGATTTTCATGAATTGGCTAAGAATGCAGGCCTCACCGCTTTCCTCCACGACCAATGCGATCAGTATCTCTTACTCACAAATATCTTTGTGCAAAACTTTCATTTCCATTCTAGGAGCTCACCACCTACGGTGGAGTTTTATTTATATGATGAGCATAAGGAGATGTCACTTTATGATTTTTGTCGGGTTTGTTTAGTCCCTTTTGAGGGCAAGACAGAAGAACCACATCGCGATGATGTGGAGGGGTTTATTGATACTATCACTGTAGGGGAAACAAGGAAGGTTTCCGATGCACGAATCACTAGCATACATTTTCCTGTTTTACGTTATTTTGCATTATTTGCTAGTCGTTGCTTATTTGGTCGCAGAAACTGTGGAAACCTTAGTATCCTTGATATTATTATTTTGCTCCACGGTTTATATGGTGATAACTCTGTTAGTATGGGCGGCATTATTGCCAAATGGTTAAGTCTGAACCGTACAAAGGGCCCCATCTTTGGAGGCATCTATGCTTCATGCCTAGCTGCACATTTTAACATACCTATTAGGCATTATGAGAAGGAAGAAAAAGTGCTGCCTCGTGTTTACCTAGATTATAAAAGTATGGTGGCACATGATTTTATTGTTAAGAATAGGGAAGGAGAGCTTAAATATCAATTGTTCTTTAATAAACATCATCCTGAGACTATTACCCTGCCTGCTCCTTCTTTGTTTGATTTATCTGTAGGCCAATACCTTGTTCCATTGAAGGCTATTCACGCCTACCAGAACCCTGCACCAGCCATGGAGCCAGAGCCGGAACCACAAGTTGATCCTTCACGACAGTCTAATTACCAGTGGGATCCGGAGATGATTGTCAACCAGTGGCAATCGAAGTCTTCCTCTTCTTCTTCTTAGTACGACCCCAACTACTATTATGGATATCCGCCAGGCCAGCCGTGGCCATAGACCAACTTAGGCCAAAAGCCTAAGCTTGGGGGAGTACGTATTTCCCACCGACATTACATTTATGTTCACACACTCATTGCTAGACGTCGGTGCTCATACTTTTTCATTGTACCATCCATGCTAGTTTATTTTCCTTTTTATGCTTTCTTCTTGTGTGTTTAATAAACCTTAAGAAAAACAAAAAAAATTGGTTGTAGTATTTAATCAGTTTAATTTCCATGCTTGTAGTAGTAATTAAAAAGAAAACCCAAAAATATTTCATGTTCTTCTTTTGCTTGTTGGGAGCTTTCCTGTGTAAATAGTTTTATTTCTTTTCTTTTCTTTGGGGGTCGATAGGAGAAGACCATAATTAAATTGTTGAAGTGGCTCTTATATGCATTATTGTTTATCTGACAAAAGAGCCCATATTGCCTTGTCTTCTCCTGTTTATTGAATGCTTGGAGATTCTAGCTTAGTCCAATGCACGTGCACTATTATTATTATTCACATCATTTGGTCGTGCAAGTGAAAGGCAATTATGATGATATATGATGGACTGGCTGAGATGAGAAAAGCCGGTATGAACTCGACCTCTTTTGTTTTTGTAAATATGATTAGTCCATCGTTCCTGATTCAGCCTATTATGAATAAACATGTTTGCAATGACAACTAGAGATCATAGTTTCTTGTGCCATGCTTGATTAGCTATGAGTTATAATGGTTTACCTTGCGTGCCAACATGCTATTGAGATAGTTATGATGTGGTATGATAGGGTGGTATCCTCCTCTGAATGATTTAACTGACTTGACTTGGTGCATGTTCACGCATGTAGTTGAAACAAAATCAACATAGCCTTCACGATATTTATGTTCATGGTGGATTATATCCTACTCATGCTTGCATTCGGTGTTGATTAATTTTAATGCATGTTCATGACTGTTGTCGCTCTCTAGCTGGTCGCTTCCCAGTCTTTTGCTAGCCTTCACTTGTACTAAGCGGGAATACTGCTTGTGCATCCAATCCCTTAAACCCCAAAGTTATTCCACATGAGTCCACTATACCTACCTATATACGGTATCTACCTGCCGTTCCAAGTAAATTAATTTGTATGTGCCAAACTCTAAACCTTCAAATAATTATCCTATTTTGTATGCTCGAATAGCTCATGTATCAACTAGGGCTGTCCGTATCTTCCATGTTAGGTGGGTTATTCTCAAGAGGAGTGCACTCCGCTCCTCACTCACGAGATAAATGGCTGGTCATCGGGATGCCCAGTCCCATGCTTTATGCAAACTAAATCAAAATAATTACATACAAAACTCCCCCTGGGACTCTTGTTAGTTGGAGGCACTCGTTGTTTCGAGCAAGCCATGGATTGATGCTTGTTGGTGGAAGGGGGCGTATAAACTTTACCGTTCTGTTTGGGAACCGCCCATAATATGTGTAGCATGGAAGATATCGCCATCTCTTGGTTGTTATGTTGACAATGAAAGTATACCGCTCAAAATATTATTCACCTCTGTTTCAAAACCGAGCTCTGGCACCTCTACAAATCCTTGCTTCCCTCTGCGAAGGGCCTATCTATTTACTTTTATGCTGAGTCATCATCCTCTTATTAAAAAGCACCAGTTGGAGAGCACCGCTGTCATTTGCATTCATTACTGTTAGTTTACATTGTGTATGACTTGACTGGATCTCTTTTACCATGAATTACAATGTCTAGTCAGTCCTTGGTCTTTAAAGGTGCTCTGCATTTATGTTTTGCGGTCTCAGAAAGGGCTAGCGAGATACCATCTTATTATATCATATTATGATTGTTTTGAGAAAGTGTTGTCATCCGAGATTTATTATTATGGCTCGCTAGTTGATTATGCTATTGATATGAGTAAACTTGAGACCTATGCGTTATTGCAAATGTGGTTAGTTATAATCTTTGCTGAAAACTTGAATGCTGGCTTTACATATTTACAACAACAAGAGCAAACAGAGTTTGTAAAAGTTTTTCTTTATCATGAATTGCTTGAGGACAAGCAAAGGTTTAAGCTTGGGGGAGTTGATACGTCTCCGTCGTATCTACTTTTCCAAACACTTTTGCCCTTGTTTTGGACTCTAACTTGCATGATTTGAATGGAACTAACCCAGACTGACGCTGTTTTCAGCAGAATTACCATGGTGTTATTTATGTGCAGAAACAAACGTTCTCGGAATGACCTGAAACTTCACGGAGCGACTTTTCAGAAAATATGAAAAATACCTGCAAAAGATGAAGGCCAGGGGGCCCACCACCTCTCCACGAGGGTGGGGGCGCGCCTTCCCCCCTAGGGTGCGCCCCCCTACCTCGTGGGCCCCCTGTTGCCTCTCCGACTTCAACTCCAACTCCATATATTGAGTTTTGGGGAGAAAAAATTAGAGAGAAGAAATCATCGCGTTTTACGATACGAAGCCGCCGCCAAGCCCTAAAAGCTCTCGGGAGGGCTGATCTGGAGTCCGTTCGGGGCTCCGGAGAGGGGAATCCATCGCCATCGTCATCATCAACCATCCTCCATCACCAATTTCATGATGCTCACCGCCGTGCGTGAGTAATTCCATCATAGGCTTGCTGGACGATGATGGGTTGGCTGGGATCTATCATGTAATCGAGTTAGTTTTGTTAGGGTTTGATCCCTAGTGTCCACTATGTTCTGAGATTGATGTTGCTATGACTTTGCTATGTTTAATGCTTGTCACTAGGGCCCGAGTGACATGATTTCAGATCTGAACCAATTATGTTTTCATGAATATATGTGAGTTCTTGATCCTATCTTGCAAGTCTATAGTCACCTACTATGTGTTATGATCCAGCAACCCCGAAGTGACAATAATCGGGACCACTTCCGGTGATGGCCGTAGTTTGAGGAGTTCATGTATTCACTATGTGTTAATGCTTTGGTCCGGTACTCTATTAAAAGGAGGCCTTAATATCCCTTAGTTTCTGCTAGGACCCCGCTGCCACGGGAGGGTAGGACAAAAGATGTCATGCAAGTTCTTTTCCATAAGCACGTATGACTATATTCGGAATACATGCCTACATTATATCAATGAACTGGAGCTAGTTCTGTGTCACCCTAGCTTATGACTGTTACATGATGAACCGCATCCGGCATAATTCTCCATCACCGATCCATTGCCTACGAGCTTTCCATATATTGTTCTTCGCTTATTTACTTTCCGTTGCTATTACTATCATCACTACAAAATACCAAAAACATTACTTTTACTACTGTTACCTTTTGTTGCCATTATCACTACTATCATATTACTTTGCTACTAAACACTTTGCTGCAGATATTAAGTTTCCAAGTGTGGTTGAATTGACAACTCAACTGCTAATACTTGAGAATATTCTTTGGCTCCCCTTGTGTCGAATCAATAAATTTGGGTTGAATACTCTACCCTCGAAAACTGTTGTGATCCCCTATACTTGTGGGTTATCAGGCTCCGGCTTATAAAGGCCGGGGGAGGGGGCCTGCTTGGGGGAGGGGGCGACAGCAGCGGTGGGAGTCCAAGCCGGAATCTCTAGCGGCGGCGGCGCGTGCTGGAGGCGGACTCCGGGGAGGCGGCGGTGCGCATGGGCCGGCTGGGCTTCGGCCGAGTCGGTCCGAAAAGTTTTTTTTCTAAAATAATTTCATTGAACGGAAAAATCCAAAAATAAAATATATATTTATATATAAAAATCCTAAAATCCCGAGAACAATTTTCACGGTCCTCTACTAATATTTTGGATAACATGAACATTTTTTTGGGCTGAAATGCAATTTTTAAAAATGCAAATTTTCCCTAATTTACTCGAATAAAAACTCAAATAAAAATCAAATAAAAATATTTTTATTTAAAATTAAATTTCCATTGTTTCCTCTGTTTTGAAGAAGTCATATTATCTCCTCTCATTATTTTATTTATTTTGAAATAATCGGAAATTTACCAATTTTGAAAAAAAAATCAAAAATGGATTTTATGAAAAACCTCCAACTCTCTTAAATAGTCCTTGAGTTGCTTAAGGCCTCTAGGATCAAAATGTCCCAACAAAACTTATTAAAAATGCAAAGAGCATGAATGCAAATGATGACCTAATGATTAACATCCAAATTGAAAATTGTGATGTTACAGTTCCTTCCTCATAATAATTTTCAGAAACATCGTGAATGGATTCAACAATATAATTATCACATACAACACTCTTTTCATGATGCAAAAGCATAGAAGATTTATCACTCTTTATGGCATGCATGTCATCATAATAATCATCATAGACTGTAACTTTATTGTCATGGTCAATTGAAACATCTTCCAAAATAGTGGATGTATCACTAAATAAAGGCATGACATCTCCAAATCCACTTTCATCAATATTGTAATAAGATTCAACACCCTCCAAAATGGTGGGATCACTACTACCTAGAGTTGACACTCTTCCAAACCCACTTTCATCAATGTAATCATCATAAATAGGCGGCATGCTATCATCATAATAAATTTTCTTATCAAAAGTAGAAGGAATCAAACGATCATATTCATTAAACAAAGCATCCCCAAGCTTAGGACAAGCATTATTTCCAGCAAATAAATCTTCAAACATGTCATACTCATCAAACATAGCATCCCCAAGCTTGTGGTTTCGCATATCATCACAATCATTCTTATCAATAGCATGAATGGCACCAATAGTATAGCAAACATTATTATCATATTCTTCCAAGCCAGTGTTAAAAAGATTTTCAAGATCATAATTGATATCATTGTCTTCCCAATCATAATCATTACATAAAGTAGTAGGTATCACAACATCATGCTCAATATCATCATCCTCCATTAACATATTTGATTTAGTTTCATGAGGCACAATGGTAGGAGCAACATTATTTGGGAGAGATATGCTACCTCTTGAGCATGAGTTAGTTTTCCCTTGAAGAGGAAAGGGTGATGCAGGAAAGTAGCGTAAGTATTTGCCTTAGTTTTGAGAACCAAGGTATCAATCCAGTAGGAGACAATGCACAAGTCACCTAGTACCTGCACAAACAATCAAGAACCCTGCAACCAACGCGATAAAGGGGTTGTCAATCCCTTCACAATCACTCGCAAAAGTGAGATGTAATAGAGATAGTAAAGTAAATATTTTTGGTATTTTTGTTGTATATATTAGAAAGTGAAGATTGCAAAATAGTAAACGAGATGCGATGTAAATAAAATAGATATAATATAATAGGAAAGAGACCCGGGGGGCATAGGTTTCACTGGTGGCTTCTCTCAAGATAGCATGTACTACAGTGGGTGAACAAATTACTGCCAAGCAATTGATAGAAAAGCGCATAGTTATGAAGATATCTAAGGCAACGATCATGAATATAGGCATCACGTCCGTGTCAAGTAGATCGAAATGATTCTGCATCTACTACTATTACTCCACAAATCGACCGCTATCCAGCATGCATCTAGAGTATTAAGTTCATAAGAACGGAGTAACGCATTAAGCAAGATGACATGATGTAGAGGGATAAACTCAAGCAATATGATATAAACCCCATCTTTTTATCCTCGTTGGCAACAATACAATACGTGCCTTGCTGCCCCTACTGCACTGGGAAAGGACACCGCAAGATTGAACCCAAAGCTAAGCACTTCTCCCATTCCAAGAAAGATCAATCTAGTAGGCCAAACTAAACCGATAATTCGAAGAGACTTGCAAAGATATAAAATCATGCATATAAGAATTCAGAGAAGAACCAAATAATATTTATAGATAATCTTGTTCATAAATCCACAATTCATCGGATCTCGACAAACACACCACGAAAGAGTAATACATCGAATAGATCTCTAAGAACATCGAGGAGAACTTTGTATTGAGAATCAAAGAGAGAGAAGAAGCCATCTAGCTAATAACTATGGACCTGAAGGTCTGTGGTAAACTACTCACGCTTCATCAGAGAGGCAATGGTGTTGATGTAGAAGCCCTCCGTGATGGATTCCCCCTCCGGAAGATCGCCGGAAAAGGCCCCAAGATGGGATCTCACGGGTACAGAAGGTTGCGGCGGTGGAAAGGTGGTTTCATGGCTCTCCTTGATGTTTCTAGGGTATAAGAGTATATATAGGTGAAAGAAGTACGTCGGTGGAGCTACGAGGGGCCCACAAGGGTGGGGGGCATGCCTACCCCCCTAGGCGCGCCATCCCGCCTCGTGGCTTCCACATGGAGTTCCAGACTTCGACTCCAAGTCTTTTGGATTGCTTTCGGTCCAAGAAAGATCATCGCGAAGGTTTCATTCCGTTTGGACTCCGTTTGGTATTACTTTTCTGCAAAACTCTAAAATAGGCAAAAAAAAACAGAAACTGGCACTGGGCCTCCAGTTAATAGGTTAGTCCCAAAAATAATATAAAAGAGCATATTAAAGCCCATTAAACATCCAAAACAGATAATATAATAGCATGGAACAATCAAAAATTATAGATACATTGAAGACGTATCAAGATACCTTCTTACCTTTGTTCTTTCTTCTTTTCTTCTTCTTCTTCACCACATCATGTGTGGGTTTAATTAATTCTTTCAAGCTTTTTGTTGAAGAGATTGATTGGATAGGAAGCTCCTCCTCGTTACCTGATTCATCATAATAAACACTAGGAGGGTATTGGGAAATATTTCCCCTTTCATTAGTACTCTCTTCATATTCCATTTGTTTTCTTGTCTTTAGATAGTTGACAATATAAGGATTCTCAATGCAATTTATCGCACAAAACATATAAATTTCTTCTAGATCAAAATCAAGAAATCTCTCGGGATTTGGAAAACCCTTAGTTATACGTTTCATTTCTTCATACCCCAAAAGAAGACTAAGCTCTTTATGATGCTCAAGGGAAATCAAGTTATCACAATTTTTGGACACGAATTGATCATGAAACAATTTGCATTGGAGATTTAAATGACCACGTTCATTGCAAAGTTCACAAGGATGGCGAAAAAATTATATCTTTTAGCACAGTCACCTAGCCTCTCTTGCAAATTTTTCATTTCTAAATATTTATGCTTCTTACAAAATCTATCTTCCCTTTTTGGTGTGCAAATGCATTCCCAATTCACTCCGCAAAAATTGACATGCTTCCAAGAAACATTTTTGTCCTGACTTGTGCAATCATCATTAGCATTTTGGATATTCAAAGAATTTTTACTAACAACATTGCAGTCATGCTCATCATTCAAATATTTTGTGCCAAACATTTTATTGACTTCTTCTTCTAACAATCGAGCACAATTTTCCGAACCATCATTTTCAAGAAAGATATTATAAAGATGATCAATAACATGATGCAACCTCAATTCCAATTTTTTTGTAGTTTTCTTTTTATAAACCAAACTAGTGATAAAACAAGAAACTAAAAGATTCAATTGCAAGATCTAAAGATATACCTTCAAGCACTCACCTCCCCGGCAACGGCGCTAGAAAAGAGCTTGATGTATATTACGCAACTTTATTCTTGTAGACTCGTGTTGGGCCTCCAAGCGCAGAGTTTTGTAGGACAGTAGCAATTTTCCCTCAAGTGTATGACTTAAGATTTATCAATCTGTGGGAGGTGTAGCATGAAGATGGTCTCTCTCAAACGACCCTGCAACCAAATACAAGAAATCTCTCGTGTCCCCAACACACCCAATACAATGGCAAATTGTATAGGTGCACTAGTTCGGTGAAGAGATGCTGATAGAAGTGTAATATTGATGGTACAAATATATTTTTATAATCTGAATAAATAAAAACAGCAAGGTAGCAAATAGTAAACGGGCACAAAAATGGTATTGCAATGCTTAAAAATAAGGCCTAGGGTCCGTACTTTCACTAGTGCAACCTCTCAACAGTGCTAACATAGTTGGATCATATGATCTTCCCTCAAAGTGCAATAAAGAATCACTCCTGAGTTCCTATTAGCGGAGAACAAAAGATAGAAATTGTTTGTAGGGTATGAAACCACCTCAAAGCTATTCTTTCCGTTCGATCTATTCAAGAGTTCGTACTAAAATAACACCAAGCTATTCTTTCCGTTCGATCTATCCTAGAGTTCATACTAAAATAACACCAAAGCAAATTCATATTCATAATACTCAATCCAACACAAAGAACTACAAGGAGACCCCAAAGTTTCTATTAGAGAAAAGATAATACAAACATGCATCAACCCTATGCATAGATTACCCCAATATCACAGCGGGAATCCGCGAGTTGAATGCCGAAACACATATCAAGTGAATCAATATGATACCTCATTGTCACCTCAAGTATTCATACTGCAAGACATACATCTTGTGTTCTCATATCTGAATATTCAATCCAACAAGACAAAAATTCAAAGGGTAAATACTCAATTCATCACAACAAGAGTATAGAGGGGAGAAACATCATATGATCCGACTATATTAACAAAGCCCATGATATAGATCACGAGAGAGAGAGAGAGATTAAACACATAGCTACTGGTACTAACCCTCAGCCCAGAGGGTGGACTACTCCCTCCTCATCGTGGTGGCCGCCGGGATGATTCCCCCCTCCGGGAGGGTGCCGGAATGGGTCTAGATTGGCTTTCAGTGGCTACGGAGCCTTGCAGCGGCGGAACTTCTGATCTAGGTTAACCCCGAAGGGTTTCGGAATATTTTGGAATTTATAGTGCAAAGAAGGGGTGTGGGAGGCCACCGAGGTGGGCAAAACCCACCTCGGCGTGCCAGGGGTCCCTGGTGCACCCTGGTGGGTTGTGCCCCCCTCGGCGCACCCCTCAGGTGCCCCTAGCACGCCCAGGTGGGTTCTGCCCTCCTCGGGGCACCCCTCAGGTGCTGCTCCGACCCATCGGGAGTCTTCTGGTCCATAAAAAATCCACAAAAAGTTTCGCGGTGTTTGGACTCCGTTTGATATTGATTTTCTACGGTGTAAAAAACAAGCAAAAAACAGCAACTGGCACTGGGCACTGGGTCAATAGGTTAGTCCCAAAAAACGATTTAAGCTTGTTATAAAACGATTGTAAAACATCCAAGAATGATAATATATTGGCATGAATACTTCATAAATTATAGATACATTGGAGATGTATCAGACACCATAGGATAGCACCAAAATAAAACATACAACTCAAACCAATCACGACCATCAATCAACACATAGGACAAAACGAATCTACTCAAACATCATAGGATGGCCATACATCATTGGATAATAATATGTGGCATGAAGCACCATGTTTTGGTAGAGATTACATCGGGGAGACCAGGCACCACTGCATAGAGGGGGAGAGATAGTTGGTGATGACGATGGTGAAGTTGTTGGTGTAGATCGCTGTTATGATGGTTGCCCCGGCGGTGTTCCGGCGCCACCGGGAGAGAGGGGGAGAGAGCCACCTCCTTTTTCTTCTTCCTTCACCCCCCCTAGATGTAAGGAGAGTTCCCGCACCGGTCCTTGGCCACCATGGCGGCAGAGGGGCGAGAGCCCCTCCGAGATTGTATCTCTCTCTGTTCTCTTCTATTATGCGTTCCTGTTTTCTGTCTGAAAACCATTTCTTAAATATACGGAGATCCGTAACTCCGACTGGGCTAAAATTTTAACATGATTTTTCTGGATATTATCTTTCTTGCGGCGAAAGAAGGGGGCAACCGACTTACGAGGTGCTCACAAGCACCAGGGCGCGGCCACCCCCTGGGCATGCCCTGGTGCCTCCTGGCCACCTCGTGCACCATCTTGCGTTGATTCTTCTTCCCAAAACTAGATTCCAAAATAAATATCCATAAATTTTTATCGCGTTTGGACTTTGTTTGATATGGATATTCTGCGAAACAAAAAACATGCAACAAACAAGAACTGGCACTGGGCACTAGATCAATATGTTAGTCCCAAAAATAATATAAAATCTTGCCAAAAGTATATGAAAGTTGCAGAATATTGGCATGAAACAATAAAAAATTATAGATACGACGGAGACATATCAGCATCCCCAAGCTTAATTCCTGCTCGTCCTCGAGTAGGTAAATGATAAAAAATATAATTTTTGATGTGGAATGCTACTAGCATAACCTTGATCATATAATCTTATTAAGACATGAGTGATTCAAAGCAATAGTCTATAATTTGACATAAAGACATCGATACTCAGGCATCCCAACAAACAATCATGCCTTTTAGAACGAAAATGCTAGAGAACGCTATCCCTACAAAATCATATAGCCTTGTTATCGGTGTCAAAACCGGTCGATCTCGGGTAGAGGGTCCCGAACTATGTGTCTGGGGATCAAAGGTAACAGGAGACAAGGGGGACATGGTGTTTACCCAGGTTTGGGCCCTCTTAACGGAGGTAAAACCCTATGTCCTGCTTGATTGTATTTGATGAGTATAGGGATTACAAGAGTTGATCTACCTCGAGATCATAATGGCTAAACCCTACATGTCTAGCCTATATGATTGTGATAGTCTCTACGGACTAAACCCTCCGGTTTATATAGACACCGAAGGGACCAAGGGTTATACAAAGTCGGTTTACAAAGAGAGGAAACTACACATCCGAGAGTTAAGCTTTCCATCCGCGCAAAAGAGAGTCCCACCTGGACTCCGGAGAAGGCCTTCTTATCTTGTCTCTTCATGGCCCATCAGTCCGGCCCATGCTACACAGTTCGGACATCCGAGGACCCCGTAATCCAGGACTCCCTCAGTAGCCCCCGAACTTGCCTTCAATGATGATGTAACATTCGGCCCAGGTCTTCGGCTTTGCAAGGCAGGTTCTTCATTATAATTCGGACCAATGACAATCCGGTGATAACCTCGACGTCTTTTACGATTCCCCCTTGTCGACGCTTTGATTTTCACGCGTCGGGTGAATACGAACGGTCCATGCTTTTTTGCAAATAAGCCCTTTACCATGTTTGGATGGCACCTATATAAGGAGATATGAATCTCCAAATCCCATCTCACATCGCGCAAAAGAAAAACGACCAAGTATAGCCACAAACAAAGCCTTTCATCGTGGCCGACACCCCAGGCTCCTCTTCGTGCCCCCATGGCCCTCAAGACGGTGATTGGCAGAGTTGCTCCATGCCTCATCTTCAACTAAGCCGGCTCCAGATGCAGGGCTACCTCCCCCTTGCAGATCTAGTTCCCGTCCGACCAGGATTATATTCAATAGGCAACGATGAGATGGCTGAGAATTTCCCCAATCCAAATAAGGAAGAGAGAGTGCGCTTCATCCCCTTTATGATGCGGGGCCTGGGATTTCCAATCCATCCCTTCCTCCGGGGGTTATTGGAGTTTTACGGCATCCAACTGCACAACCTCACCCCAGGTTCGATTTTGCACATCCCAGGCTTTGTTGCTCTCTATGAGCTATTCCTAGGCACCGAGGCCCATTTTGGATTATGGAGGAAATACTTCTGCCTTGTTCCCCGCCACCAAGGGGGTTCCATATTTGAAGTGGGCGGTGCCGAATTATGGCGTAATGCCAGATCCGGATACCCTATAGGAACACCTAAAGAGGCATACCCACAGTGGTCTTCGGAGTGGTTTTATATGGACGATGTTCCGCTGCCGGATCCAGTCAGGCGCAGACTCCCTGAATTTTCCAGCGCTCCTCTAAAGAGGCGACTCAACTGGTGTAACGCCCCAAGACCGGAGCTGCAGATGCCTTCCAGGGTTTCCAGGTTTCGTTGTGTGTTTCGTTTGTTTGTTGCTTTCATCATGTCATCATTTGCATTGCCATCATGTCTTTTAATTTTGTAAAACTCAAATAAATAAACCGTATGGATCTTCGGTCCATTTAAACCGAGGGATTTCACATCGTGATTCTCTTTAAAACATATCCTCTTGATATTTAGAGAGCTATAGTAAATATTCCATTTATTTGGAATTAACCATAACACACTTGCATATTAATTCCTTTGGCCTTTTCTTCTTCAAGTGTTGACTCTCTAACCTTGCCTTATATCCTTTCGTCATTTTCCGGAGCTCCACCTAGAATTTCATCATTTTTGGTCACTCCAAAAACCTTGTCCCAGTTCAAGCCTATTTGAATTAAATTCAAATGAGTTCGAAGTCTTTTGTTCGATCTGGCTTTTTCTATTTTTCGCGGAATGAGCACATTTTTTGTGAGTCTGGGAAGATTATCCACGTGTCCAAATTCAATCCCTAAATCTTTCTTTCTTCTCCTTTTCTTCTTTGATATTTTCTGTTCTGGGAAATAAAAGGAGTTAAGGGAGAGAGAGAGAGGGTGAAAGGAGCCCAACTGTCCAGCAAGGCCCAGCAGGCCACTCCTATCCTAACCCTAGCCCGATCAAAAACCCCTCTCGCTCCCCTGCTCGACCTCCAGCGCCGCCAGGAGCTCGTTCCCCTCTCCCTCGCGTGAGCGCATCTCTCCCTCGATCTCATCTTTCTCCAGCGCCGCCACTCCCCTTCCCGATCTCCACGCCCATGCTCTCTCTCCTCTCGCTCGGGCGCACGCAGGTCCAGGAGCCTGAGCGCTCGCCCGATCCATGGCGCCCTTCTCCTCCTCCGCCTGGTGCCTGCGGAGCCGCACACCCCTCGCCCTCCATCGTCCGCTTCCGGCACCTCTGACCCTCTTCTGCATCGCCTCCCCATCACCATGGCCTGAAGCCCGAGCGCCTCCTGCCGTGAGCTTCACCAGGATCACGCTGATGCCCCGCCTCCAAGTCTACCCCACGCAGGCGCCTAAGCCCCTCCACCATCTCGACCTCGCCATGGCCATCGCAAGCCGTCCTCGGCCATCCCCGACGCGCCCCTCTTCTTTCCTTCTGCTTCGTCTCCATGGCGCTGTCGTCATCCCGGCGTTCCTCCATTCTCCATCGTGCCCCGCTTCTCCTTACTAAGGCCGCTGCCGGCGCCCCAAGCGCAACCGCGCCGTGCTGCCGCTGCTCTTCTCGCGTGCCACCTGACCTGCGCTGTTGCAGCACCTTCAACACCTCACCGCCCGCCGCCATCAACCTCTCCACCTGCATCCTGCAAGCTCTCGCCGCTGCCCCAAGCGCTCCTGTCCTCGAGCACCTGTTGGCTTCGGATCCTGTCAAGCGCTCTAACCCGTCACTGCCATGTCCTTGCATCCATCTGGTGATGTTGTTTTCACGAAGCCACTGTACCATGGCCACAAACGAGACCCGTCGGTCATCACCAAGACCCGCTGCGTTGACTAGATCGGTGTCGTTCCAGGCCAATGCACTGTGCTACTACGCTGAGAGAACCCGGATATGCCAAGACTCGGACCGACAAGTACCATGGCATCGAAGACATTTGATGCGTCAAGTCCCTTTTCGAAAGTGTACAACTACCGTCGCCGACGACCCAAGTACCACTACCGTCGACCCTGGAAGACCCCGTGGACGTCAAGTTCCATGTCGTGACCCCGAACATCTACGAAAACATTGTACGACTACTTCCGTGGCCGAAGACCCGTGTACAACTACCGTCGCCGTGTACGACTACTTCCGCTACGAACGTCCCAAAAACGTCTAACTCCTCTACTTTGCACCGAACGAGAATCGTCCCGTTTGCTCGCTTCAAAGGTATAACCACCGAGACGACGCCCGTGATCGAATGCATGTGTTGTAGGAGATGATCGTGGTTGCACTGTGTCCTAGTTGTTCTTTGCGAGTTCCTCGTTGCCTTGCCGTCGACATGTGGGAACCCGGAATCCGGGAGCACCCCCACCATTCTTGCATGACTCGCTCACGCCCTATCCTTTTGACCGGTATCTCCATGAGCTACCGGAACCGATATGGTGCCGTGGCACCATTTTCGGATTCATCGTCGTGGCCCCCTTTCCTTTCCACCACGAGGGCTAATGCTTCATAATGCTCTTGTCAATTTTTAATAAAAATTGCATAATCTTGTTCATGTCATCCGCATCATGTTAACAACTTCAAGAATGTTTAAAATTGTTGTTTCCATTGCAGACACTAATCGAATGTACTTTTTGTTGCCACCAACCAATCATGGAGGAGGATGACCGAGGACGTCCACTATCTCGCTCCCCAGCCGGAGGACAATAATCGTGATGATGATCCTGGCTTTTGCAAGGATCCGGATATATAATTTGACGATGGGGTATTCTACTAGGCGAGCTTTGCCGGTTCGGAAGTGGCCATCACCGCCGACTACCCTCGCCATTACCATTTCTGCATCGTAAGTATCCAGAGGCTCCCTAAGAAGAGATCCACATTTGCATCCTTACCCGTTGTACTGATCCGGATTTTAACAAGATCGGTGCTCCAGGGACCGTATCTCCTCGAGGGTGGCCCCTACACAAGGCCGTCATTCAAAACGAAAAGGGACCGGGAGTACTGCGGAGACCTCATAGTCTTCCAAGAGTTATGTATGCTTTAATGCATGCCTAGGCATGACTCCGGATTGTTGAGTGTCTCCCCTTTTTGTCTACTAATCTTCAGGTGGAGAACGCAACAAACGGTGGGAAAACGCCCGATGAGCCATATGTCCACTAATCCGGTGCCGGACTCGTCAGCTAGGACGCAAGCCGACGCCATGCCTGTTCTGCCTCCTCAAGAGGATTCAGATGACACGTCGGTCATGAATTCCGAAGTGGAGAGCGTGATGAATCACCGTCGATTAAAGGAAGCTATGCGTGCTCCGGTCTTGACCGAACAAGAATTCGCCGCACTAAGTGATGAAGCTATGTACCTAGGGTAGGGTCATGGGCCTGTCCTAACTGCCCTACCCAAGGACATCTCTAGAAGAAATCACCTTTCAATTGACTTGAAGGTGTTCCACTCGACAGACTCGAAGACACTCGACCAAGAAGCAATCACTCGACCAAGATCCAACCACTCGACGGCCAGGAGACCTAAAGTCACTCCGCACGCTAACGGTCGGTCATTAAATAGCTTTTATGGTCATCATAGCACTTTATTACCAGCGTTACCAGTAACGCCCCGCCTTAATGTACATTGAACCCTTTGTAACATGGGCTGGCCGGGGTCCTGGCGCACTCTATATAAGCCACCCCCCTCCTCCGAGACAAGGGTTCGCACCTCTGTAACTCATACTCACATAATCCAGTCGACCGCCTCCGGGCTCCGAGACGTAGGGCTATTACTTCCTCCGAGAAGGGCCTGAACTCGTAAACCTTGCGTGCTTACAACTTCTCCATAGCTAAGATCTTGCCTCTCCATACTTACCCCCTTACACTATGTCAGACTTAGAACCACGACAGTTGGCGCCCACCGTGGGGCAGGTGTTTTAGCGTTTGTTGGAGGAGTTGCGACCTTTTCCGACCCGAATCATCATGGTTTTCGGCGGAGTTTCGGTGGAGGGCCGCGAGATCCGTCTCGGTGCGCTCACGTTCATCGTCGACGACTCTGCTTGGCTCCAGGAGGCTCCGCTCGACATGGACGCACTCCCTGCTTGCGGGGCAACGCACTTTAGCGCGTGCGTCCGCGGCGTTATCCTGCGGCAACCGTTGACCACCTACCGGTCGGCTCCTGTGTTGTCCTCCCTCCCCGTTTCCCGCCGGCGCAAGTGCTCCGGTCGGTCGAGACTTCAGCGGTGGGTGAGGCACGCGGTGGCACGTCAGTCGGCCACCCCTCAAGTCGCGGCAATCGAGCCCGACGAATCCCTCTATGGCCTGTTCGACCTGTCGACTGGCTCCGCAGAGACCGCATCCGAGTGCGACAGCAGCGATCCGGCGGCGGAGGTTCTGATGGTCGATGGACCACCCAGTCCTCCCGTTTTTCCCCGCACCGACGGAGGTGCAGGTGGAGGCGACCCGTCACGTCTCCATGAGGAGTATCTTCCCGAGCCTCTCACGTCGCTGCAGAGAGAAGAACTTCGCCGCCGGAACATGGATGCACTGCACACTCCTATCGTTGGAGAAACCCCCGAGGCTCGCGCCTTGGAGGACGCGCGCCTGGCAAACTTGGCTGAGCGCACTCGACTGGAGAACCTCCAGCGAGCACTCGACGAGCGTGCGCGACAACGGGTTCCCAAATCCAGTCGATGTCAGCTCTTCCCGCCCCCGCAGGTATATCAAACACCGATTCAGAATTTAGCAGCTGTGGCCCGTATAGTGGAGTCGATTCAGCCTTCCCAGTCGGAGGCTGGCAGAGGCTTGCTGCAGATCAGAGCGTTACTCCGGGCAGCAGGAGATTAGAATTCCGCTGTTTCTCAGTCGCGGAACAGGATTCACAACAGATCTGTTACCGCAGACACAGTCCAGACGGCTCACAGCCCGATATCGCCCCCGAGGCGTGAGGAACGTGGAGACCGGCGTGACCAGTATGGGAACCATGAGTAGTATGATCACTGAGTCGATCGTGACGGTCGACGTCGAGTGCCCACGCCTCCCCCGAGGAGCGGGTCATATGTGCCTCGCCAGCAGGATGACAGGCGCCCTCACAGTGGTGGGCGAAGGATTCCAGTCGACCCCCGAGGGCCAGGCTTTGACGCGAGATCCATTCTCGTCTAGGGTTTGGTCGACAGGAACAGGGCTCACCGAGAAGGTCACGACAGAGATGCACCTACCAGCAGCAGAGTACATGTTTCGGGGCCAGAGTGCTTTAGTAGGGCCATCAGGGCCGCTGTGATTCCTCCGAACTTCAGGTTGGCGACTGGAGTCAGTAAGTTCACTGGCGAGTCCAAGCCCGATACTTGGCTTGAAGATTACCGAGTGGCCGTCCAGATCGGCGGCGGCAATGATGAAGTGGCCATGAAGCACCTGCCTCTCATGTTGGAGGGCTCGTCCAGAGCGTGGCTGAACCAGTTAGCACCTAGCAGCATTTACACTTGGGAGGATCTCTCCCAAGTGTTCGTCACCACATTTGAAGGCACGTGCAAGCAACCGGCAGGGCTGACGGAACTGCGGTCTTGTGTACAGAAGCCGAATGAAACTTTGAGGGATTACATCCAGAGGTGGATCACGTTACATCACTCGGTGGAGAATGTGCCTGACCACCAAGTAGTTTGTGCCTTCAAGGAAGGTGTCAAGTACAGAGAACTGAATTTGAAATTCGGTCGAACCAGGGATATGTCCCTAAAGCGGATGATGGAGATTGCCACCAAGTATGCTAATGGCGAAGATGAGGATCGACTCAGGAGTGGCAAACTCAAGTCAGTCGCCCAAGAGCCCGGAGGCAATTCCAATCGGAAACAGAAGTGGAAAGCCGAGCCAGCGGTTCCCGGGGAAGCCTTGGCTTTAACCCAAGGAAAGTTTAAAGGGAAACCTAAAGGGCCTTGGAACCCCAAAAGGTTAAAGACCAGGACGGAAATGATGTGTTGGACTTGCCATGTCTCGTCCACACAAAGAAAGATGAAGAGGGTAATTTCATTTACCCGAAACATACCACTCGACAGTGTCGACTCTTGATCCAGCAGTTTCAGGGAAAGCAACCCAAAGGTAAGGAAAAGGAGTCAGACAAGGTCGAGGAAAACACTCATACCTAGACAACACTCGACTCCAAATAGGAAGAAGCACTCATCCAGTTCCTCCGTGAGAACTGGGACATTTTCGCATGGAAGCCCTCTGACATGCCGGGTGTTCCCAGGGAGCTGGCTGAGCACTGCCTAAGAGTTGACTCAAAAATAAAACCTCTCAAGGAACATCTCCGACGGTCCCCCGTCCAGAAGAGCAAGGCCATTGGCGAAGAGGTAGCTCGGCTCTTAGCGGCAGAGTTCATCCGAGAAATCTACCACTTCGAGTGGCTCGCCAATGTTGTCATGGTCCCCAGGAAAGACAAGTCACTTCGCATGTGCATTGACTTTAAACATATCAATCGGGCCTGCCTGAAAGATCATTTTCCTCTCCCCCGCATCGACCAGATAGTCGAATCGACTGCGGGATGTGAGCGACTGTCTTTTTTAGACGCCTATTCCGGGTACCATCAGATCCGTCTGTATGGACCTGACGAGATCAAAACAGCTTTCATCACTCCATTCGGGTGCTTCTGTTATGTTACCATGCCATTCGGCCTCAAGAATGCCGGAGCCACATTCATGAGGATGATTCAGAAGTGTTTGCTCACCCAAATCAGTCGGAATGTGGAGGCGTACATAGATGATATTGTGATCAAGTCACGGAAGGGTTCCGACCTGCTAACTGACCTTGCTGAAACCTTTGCCAACCTCGGAAGGTTTGATATCAAGCTTAATCCATCAAAATGCACATTCGGGGTTCCTGGCAGAAAGTTACTCGGTTTTCTTGTTTCTGAACGGGGAATCGACGCCAATCCAGAAAAAGTTGGTATTGTACTCAGAATGAAAAGTCCTGTGCGAGTGCACGATGTTCAGAAGCTTACTGGTTGCTTGGCCGCCCTAAGTCGATTCATATCTCGTCTCGGTGAAAAGGCATTACCTCTTTACCGATTGATGACGAAGTCTGACAAGTTCGAGTGGACTCCTGAAGCTGACGCATCATTCGCAGAGCTCAAAGCTCTGCTCTCCACCCAGCCAGTGCTTGCTGCCCCAATCAGCAAGGAGCCTTTGCTGCTTTACATTGCAGCCACAGGACAAGTCGTCAGTACGGTACTTACGGTCGAGCGGGAAGAAGAAGGGAAAACCTTCAAAGTTCAGCGCCCAGTGTATTATATTTCTGAAGTCTTGACCCCATCGAAGCAAAGATATCCTCATTATCAGAAGGTCGTATATGGGATTTATATGAGCACAAAGAAAGTTGCCCACTACTTCTCTGATCATTCCATTACAGTCGTCAGCGACGCTTCGTTGTCAGAGATCTTGCATAACAGGGACGCAACTGGTCGAGTGGCAAAATGGGCGATTGAACTCCTTCCTCTAGATATCAAGTTTGAGGCAAAAAAAGCTATCAAGTCCCAGGCAATCGCGGATTTCATCGTCGAGTGGATTGAACAGCAACTGCCGACTCAGGTTCACTCGGAGCATTGGACCATGTTCTTTGATGGTTCCAAGATGCTAAATGGTTCCGGAGCCGGAGTGGTGTTGGTCTCCCCCAGAGGAGATAAACTCAGATATGTTCTTAAAATCCACTTTGATTCCTCTAACAACGAGGCAGAATACGAAGCACTTTTATATGGGTTGCGCATGGCCATTTCACTCGGCGTCCATCGCCTCATGGTCTATGGCGACTCAGATTTGGTGGTCAATCAAGTGATGAAGGAATGGGACGTCAGAAGTCCAGCCATGACTGGTTATTGCAATGCAGTGAGAAAGCTGGAGAAGAAATTCTAGGGGTTAGAGCTTCATCACATACCCCGACTGAAGAATCAAGCAGCTGATGATCTGGCAAAAATAGGTTCCAAAAGAGAAGCCATTCCCAGCAATGTGTTTTTGGAACACATCCACACACCGTCAGTCCAGGAGGATCCCTTCACTGAAGAGGCCCCATAGCCAAAAAGTGCCACGGATCCGACTAAAGTTGAAGTTCCAGCTGTGGTCGACCTGATCATGGAAGTCTTGGTTATCACTCCCGTCTGGACAGAATCGTACATCGCGTACATCCTAAGGAAAGAACTCCCAAAAGACGAAGAAGAGGCTCGACAGATCGTCCGTCGATCCAAGGCCTTTACAATCATAAAGGGACAGTTATATAGATAAAGCACGACTGGGGTCGGCTAGAAGTGTATTACACCAGAAGAAGGTCAGATGATCCTTAACGATATCCACTCGGGGACCTGTGGTCATCATGCGTCCTCTCGGACCATTGTGGCTAAAGCATACCGAGCGGGGTTCTACTTGCCAAGAGCCAATGAGATGGCCAAAGAGATAGTCGACAAATGTGAAGGATGTCAGTATTACTCCAATATGCCGCACAAGCCCGCGTCAGCCCTGAAAACCATTCCACTCGTCTGGCCTTTCGCTGTTTGGGGGTTGGACATGGTTGGACCACTGAGAACAGGCAGGAGCGGCTTCACTCATGTGTTGGTAGCAGTCGACAAGTTCACCAAATGGATTGAAGCCAAGCCTATCAAGAATCTTGATGCTTGCACCACTATAAGTTTCATCAGAGAGTTGATATTCAGATATGGAGTTCCACACAGCATCATCACTGACAACGGGTCAAACTTCGATTCCGACAAATTCAGGGCCTTTTGCGCCTCTCAGGGCACTCGGGTCGACTATGCTTTGGTCGCTCACCCCCAGTCGAATGGGCAAGCAGAAAGGGCAAACGGCCTAATTCTCAAAGGACTGAAACCCCGATTGATGCGTGATCTCAAGCACGTAGCAGGTGCATGGGTCGACGAGCTTCCATCAGTCCTTTGGGGATTGAGGACAACCCCGAATCGATCGATCGGAAGAACCCCATTCTTTCTGGTCTACGGAGCCGAGGCAGTCTTACCGAGTGACCTGCTTCACAATGCTCCCAGAGTCGAGCTCTACTTAGAAGATGAAGCAGAACAAGCCCGGCAGGACGCAGTCGACCTCCTAGAAGAAGAAAGGGAAATGGCCTTGATTCGATCGACCATCTATCAGCAAGACTTGCGTCGATTCCATGCCAGAAACGTGAAGAGCCGAGCCTTCCAAGAAGGAGACTTAGTCCTCCGAGTGGATCAGCAGAAACCACACAAGCTCGCTCCTACTTGGGAAGGCCCCTTCATAGTCACCAGAGTCCTCCACAATGGAGCATACCACCTCTACAATGTTGATCACCAGATTGATGAGCCACGAGCCTGGAATGCGGAGCTACTTCGCCCCTTTTATACTTGAATTCTCACTCGGATGAGATGTAATAAGAAAAACTCCTGTAGTTTATTTATCAAAGACAAGAGCGTTATAATTTTCCCAGTGATTATTATTGTTTTTGTTTGCGTAAGAAATCCCCCAGTGGGTGGCTTAGCTGCGAATCCGCTTCGCCTAAGTTTGTAAAAACAGTTTCCTACCGAGTGGCGAGCCAGCCTCCCACTCAGGGGCTTAGCTGCGAATCCGTTTCGCCTAAGTTTGAAAAAATCCTACCGAGCGGAGAGCAATCCTCCCACTCGGGGGCTTAGCTGCAGTCCAGTACTCGCCTAAGTTCTCCCACTCGGGGGCTTAGCTGCAGTCCAGCAATCGCCTGAGTTTGAAAAAATCCTACCGAGTGGAGAGCAATCCTCCCACTCGAGGGCTTTGCTGCAATCCAGTACTCGCCTAAGTTCTCCCACTCGGGGGCTTAGCTGCAGTCCAGCACTCGCCTAAGTTTGAAAAAATCCTACCGAGTGGAGAGCAATCCTCCCACTCGGGGGCTTAGCTGCAGTCTAGTACTCGCCTAAGCTCTCTCACTTAGAGACTTAGCTGCAGTCCGGCACTCGCCTAAGTTTGAAAAAATCCTACCAAGTGGAGAGCAATCCTCCCACTCAGGGGCTTAGCTGCAGTCTAGTACTCGCCTAAGTTCTCTCACTTAGAGACTTAGCTGCAGTCCGGCACTCGCCCAAGTTTGAAAAAATCCTACCGAGTGGAGAGCAATCCTCCCACTCGGAGGCTTAGCTGCAGTCCAGTACTCGCCTAAGTTCTCTCACTTAGAGACTTAGCTGCAGTCCGGCACTCGCCTAAGTTTGAAAAAAATCCTACCGAGTGGAGAGCAATCCTCCCACTCGGGGACTTAGCTGCAGTCCAGAACTCGCCTAAGTACGAAACACATCTCATTCCTCAAGGACGACGAGGGGCAGGTCGACTGCCACCTTCTCCTGGGGAGCTTCGCCACAAATACAATGTGCGCTCCGTACCACTCTACAGTAACAGGGTGTGGGTTGACCGCTGCCTTCCCCTGGGGAGCTTCGCCACAAATACAAGACATGGGTCGACTGCTTACCTCTCCTTCGGAGCTGCACTGCGAATGCAAAAGTTGTCTCGAATGAAGAGTGGGTTCACTCAGCAGGAGATTCATAAAGATATTCAACGGTAAACCAAGTTCGGGTAAATTCCAAAGGTTCCAGATCATAGATCGAAGTACTCGGGCATGCAGCCCGAAAAAGTTTAACGGTTACAAAAACCACTCGGCATTCCGAGGCAAATTTAAGGTGGGACATAAGAGTTTGTTCACTCCGCGGGAGGAGGGCTGGCAGGCTCGACGAACTCATCCAGGTCGACGCCGTCGGCTATCCGAGTGGCTGCAGCGATGAAAGTCTCCATAAAGGTTCGGAAGTCATGCTTCTGGGTGTTGGCGACCTTGATTGCTGCCAGTTTGTCCAATCGCACCTCCTTGCAGTGGACACGAACCAAAGACAGAGCCACATCAGCGCCACACCGAGCAGCAGACTTCTTCCACTCCTGCACTCGGTCGGGGATTTCATTTAGTCGAGTCATCAGGGACTCAATATCATTTTGGAGCATAGCCTTTGGCCAAAGTGCCGGGTCAATGCACAACATGGAGACCTTCAGTCGAGCCAAGTAGTCCACGGCACTGTCGATGCGAGATTCCAGACGGAGCAGATTCATGGCAGTTTCATCTTTCACGGGAGAGTTGATTGGATCCAAACCTGGTTCAATCCGCCTAGTATCCTCTTCAAAGTTCTAGCAAAACTCTGCATTCATGATCCAAGGATAAGTCAATTTTCGTACACTGAGTCGACACAAAAAAATCAGTCGGAACAGAATGTGCACCTTCAAGCTTGATGAACAACTTCTTGGCAAGACTTCTCAGATAGCTCTCCAGATCATCCCTCCTGCGAGCAATGCCTTCCATTTTCTCGCCCTGGACGAGATTCGCCTTCTTCCAGCGCGAGCACTCCTTGTTGGAGTCATTCAGAGCGGTCTTCAGCCTGGTATTCTCTTCTTCCAACTGGCCGACCAAAGGCAGCTTCTGTTCGGCCAGAGCGGTCTTGTCGTCAGCCTCCTTACGAGCAGCGGCCAAATCATATGCACTTATGATTGGAACTCTAGCAAGCATCTGAAACTCCCAAAGATCATTAAGGTGAAAACACAACCATAGCATTAAGTAACAAGTCCTCTTTACTCCCATACACTACAACCCCCTTACTCGGGTATAATCTTCTATCACTCTCGCCACCCACTATAAGCGAATCATGAACGTATTGCAACACCCTACAGTAGTAATCCCATATGGTTTCACGACACATAGGACACCATAGGACAAGACCAAAATAAAATATACAACTCAAACCAATCACGATCATCAATCAACCCATAGGACAAAACGAATCTACTCAAACATTATAGGATGGCCATGCATCATTGGATAACAATATAAGTGGTTGGTGTAGATCGTCGTCACGATGGTTGCCCCGGCGACGTTCTAGCGCCACCGGTAGAGAGGGGGAGAGAGCCCCCCTCCTCCTTCTTCTTCCTTGGCCTCCCCCTAGATAGGAGGAGAGTTCCCCCTCTGGTCCATGGCCGCAACGGCGGCGGAGGGGCGAGAGCCCCTCCTGATTGGATCTCCCTCTCTGTTCTCTTCTGTTTCACGTTCCTGTTTTCTGGCCGAAAATCATTTCCTAAATATCCGGAGATTCGTAACTCCGATTGGGCTAAAATTTAACATGTTTTTTGGATAGTATCTTTCTTGTGGCGAAAGAAAGGGGAAACCGACTTATGAGGTGCTCACAAGCCACCAGGGCGCGACCACCCCCTGGGCGCGCCCTGGTGCCTCATGGCCACCTCGTGCACCATCTTGTGTTGATTCTTCTTCACAAAAATCACATATATTCCAAAATAAATCCCCGTAAATTTTTATCACGTTTGGACTTCGTTTGATATGGATATTCTGTGAAACAAAAAACATGCAACAAACAAGAACTAGCAGTGGGCACTAGATCAATATGTTAGTCCCAAAAATAATACAAAATGTTGCCAAAAGTATATGAAAGATGTAGAATATTGGCATAAAACAATAAAAAATTATAGATACGATGGAGACGTGTCAATACCATATGCAAACTTGGATCCATGTGCCAAAACCTATTCTCCCTCCTCTAGCCACTAGGTAGACAAGCAACGATGATGAAGAGTTGGGTACTTTTTTTAGAGCGAAGGCTCAATGAGAGCCCGACTTTGAATTAACAAAGCCATCAACCGGCCAGGATTACAACCACTGCATTACAAACTCGAACAAACAAAAAACAAAACACGGCAAGATACAAGGGTGCTGGAAGGCAACTCTCAAAACCTCACACACTACAGCTAGGAGATAGCACATGATAAGCATGAGCTGAAGCACGCAGAGGCCCTCGTCCACCCAAGGCTCACCAGGGAAGGAGAAATGGGGCTCCGGGAAGCGCCCGCTATCGAGGATAGGCTATGACGGCACCAAACACCAAATCCCTGGAACAACATCACCATCCATTCCCACTGTCGAAAGAGGCACCTGCCTTCTCGCCTGACTCGAAAGGCGCCGAACCGTCGACATATGGGTTGCTCACCCTAGAACATGGATGGAAGGATGCAACCAGAAGGAGTAGGAATAGAGCACACCCTACATGACTAAGAAACTTCACCAGAAACACCGCATCACCGCTGCCCACTGACGATCCTTTGAAGAGGAGAAAGATGCCGGTCAGACAACAACAGGGTGTCCAGGGAGGACGGAGCAACGAGGAGGCAGGGCCAAGGCCGAGGAATGACGCTCCGGCACTCACAACTTGCACTACTGTAGCCGCCGGAGGAGGGGAACTCGATCCCCTCTTGGCCAGAGGCCGCCGGACCAAGCTGTCACTAGTTGCACAGAGAGCACCAGAAGAAACCCGAACACTGCCGGACCTGCCAAGCTACCGCCGCCGCCACTCGGGGCACACAGTCGCCGCCGCCCGACAACCACCACACTGTAGAGCCCACAATCCAAAAAGCATCCAAGGCGACGACTTCAAGAAGCAAACGGAGCCAAGAGCACCATCGCCGCCCAACAAAGTTCAAGCTTTCGCTCGGGAGGCTAGGGGAAGGGGAGGGTGGAGCAAAAGACCTGAATGGCGCCTCCAAGAAGGGGAGCGGTGTCCATGGACGTCGCCGCCATGGATTTCTCCCGGTCAAAGCTCCACACCGCCAACACCACATCCAGCTCCAGGCACCGGAGAACCAAGTCGACCCGGACCAGATCCGAAGGGGTGGAGCACGCAGGGCAGCAGAAGGGGGAAGGGGCGGCCAGATCCAGAGCCGAAGAGGCCAGAAGCCCCACCGCCGGTGCCGTGGATCTTGTCCGCCGGGGAGCTTGCTGCCCGCGCAGCCAAGCCCACCGGACCACACCCGCGCCACCACCAGCCGAGGAGACGGTGGCGCCTCACCGAACGAGGCCGCCGCCCCAGATTCTGACGCCCCCCGCTGGAGAAACGGAGCAGCAGAGGCCCTGCCGCCACCTTCCTTGGCGACGCCCCAGTCTTGCCCGGCGGATGCCTTTGGTGGCGGCGAGGAGGGAGGGGAGGAAGGGGGGAG
>NC_041386.1:142176082-142218264 GCF_002162155.2 Triticum dicoccoides
ACCAACAAGGGGTATATGATTGGTGTTACTTCAAGAGTTGGGTACTACATATTGACTGGAGTAATCTTGGGTAACCAAAACTGACTAGGGAACCAGATGATCGGGGTATTATTAGGCAGTGAGAATAAATTAGACAAATGATTCACCATGGATATGGCAACGGCAATCTAGCATAGAAACCACTCCCAAATTCCTTAGTTCATCCGCCACGTCGCCATCACCAGGGTGGATTAACGACCTGCTCGTGCATGCTAATCGTTGTAAGCTTAACAAACAAGAAAACCGATTGACTTCGTTTGTTTGAATCTCGTCACACTTGTGAGCGCTTTTTAACCAGCACTACCATAAATATTGAACATGCAGTCAAATTCTTTAACAACTTGCCCACACTTGAATTGCCAAGTTCTAGGACAAACCATACATACGCCTCTTATGGGTTTACGTTGATTTCATTAAATGGAATAGATGGGCTACACTACACCACCACGAAAGAATGCCACTTAAGATAATAATCATTTGTGTGCCCAACTAACGAGCTGGTCATGAAGCTCATTAGCTTGTTCATTAAGCTTGCTCGGCATAGTGAGCTAAATGCAACGCGATGAGCTTAATGGGCCGCGTTAGCGGGCTCTCATTAAACTGGCGAGCTATGAGCTTTGTGTCGACCCCTAGGAAACACGATTGCCTGGAGGCAAAGGAAGGGAGATAAACTAGGAGCAGATCCGGACACGGTAGCCTCATTATTGGCCAAGCACATGGTACACACCAGAAACCAGCAATATTCATAGAATATAAATGACTTAGGGGGCAGTCGAGTTCCTCTTCCCCTCACCTTCGGACTACAGAGCTAGCGAACAGAAGATGGGGAGGAGGAAATGGTGAGAGCAAGAGGAAGCATGCATGATGTGGCATGAGAGTAGAGAAACAGACAAAATATTTCGCTTAAAAAAAGGGGAACGTTTACCTCCGGATGACCGGCCGAGCGTTCGGCTGATTGCCCCTCGCTTGCTTGCCTTTTTACGCGGAAGCAACTGTGCCAGGTGCGTTCATGGGCTCAAGCGAGATATCCCCTTTCTTATCTCTTTCGCACAACTTCTTTTTTCTTTTTTTTCTCTGTTTTTTCTTCTTCCTCTTGCCTTGTTGCTTCTTTCTTCTCTCCTTATTCAACCGACGAGCAAAGCTACAACTGACGAGTTTCGGTGTTGCAATTGTCGCCACCTTTTGCTACGACCGGCGATGGGAATAGCTGTAGCAATTCATGTCGACAGCGATAATGATAATTTTTGCTTCAACCTCATCGGTCTTTGCTATGGACGGTGATGGGAAATGCTATAACCATTCATGTCGATGTCGCAACCTGCAACCCTCGATGACGGCGATGATTTTGCTTCTACCTTTTTCAGCTTTTGTTACGACCAGCGATGAGAATTGCTACAACTATTCACGTTGATGATGCGACCGACAACAATGACGACCTTCGTCGGCTTTTTCTATGACCAGCGGTGAGAGTTGCTACAACCATTCACGTTGACAATGCGACCCGTGACGGCGGTGGCTACATTTTTGTTGCAATCGTCATCCGATTTTGCTACAACCAGCAAGGTCGGGAGCTGCAACCAGCACAGACGGTGCTACAACTGGTGGCCAGCGAGCTGCAGCCGCTGGTGGAGCTGCATCCAACGGTGACCGATGACGGAGCTGCAACCGGTATGTGCCGGAGCTGCAACCCGCAAATAGGGGCTGCATACGGCATTTGGGAAGCTATAAGGGGGAGGTTGTTGTTTCTACAAGCGACGACAGTGAGCATGCGGGCGAGCGGGGCAAGGCAGTGCTGCAAGCGAGGGGGCGCTATTGCGTCTATGCGAGCCACGTTGATGAGCTCGAGGGCGGCGAGGTGTGCGGTGACCATGAAGGAAACATAGAGCGAGTATGATGGGCTTGCGTACGGGACAAGGATAAGATATGGACGGCTACTCAGATGTACCAGGTGCGATTGGCCGAAATATCGGCCGACGTGCCGACGCCTATCATTGGCCTACAAAAATATTTCGCTCGTTCTTAATCTATACCTAATAATAAAGGGGTTATTGTTTCTGCTCCTAAAGTTACTAAATATTAACCACCAATGTCACCTATAAGTGATAAAAAATGTTTTACACAGGGGAATCCCCACCCGGGCCGGCCCATGCAGTAGAGACCTCCTATATTGTGCTCTGCTCGCTGGGAGAAGACGTGTCACGCCCGTTTGGCACGGCCAATGTCCGAGCGGCCTGTTTTTATTTTTTTTATTTTATTTCTAGTTTAAATAAATTGGGACTTCAAAAAAATTCCAATTTTTTTTAAAAAATAGAATTTTGAAATAAAATGTTTAATAAATCATGAAATTTTGTGGATTCAAAATATGTTCGTGATTTTATAAAAAATGTTTGCTTATTCAACAAATGTTTGAAATCTTGAAAACAATTTTTTGGGAAATAAAAAAAATCATGTTTTTCAAAAAAGTTTGCGAATTAAACAATGTTAATGAGATTGAACAAAATTTCGCCAATTCAAAAAATATTCATGAATGGAAAAATATCCTAAAAATTCGAAAATTGTTTCTGACTTACAAAATAGTTTATTCATTCATAAAATGTTCGCTGATTCATAAAAAATGATCACTCATTTCAAAAAATGTTCGCTAAATCAAAAAAATCTTCATAAATTTAAAATTTGGTCCATTGATTTCCAAAAAAATGTTCGTCGATTCAAGAAAAATGCTTAAAAATGTTCACAATCTATATTTTATTTTTGCAAACAGATTAAAATGTTCGAAAATTTGTAAAAGTGTTCACGAATCTGAAAAATGTTCATCATTTCAAATATGTTCACGAGTTTAAAAAATGTTTATGATTTAATTTTTTTTCATAATTTCATGAAATTGAGAGTGATAGTGGATCTCGGTGATGCAACAAAATATGTTCATGGCCACTAGAGATTATGATTTTTTTTCCATTGCAACACATGGGCCTTTTTACTAGTTTTATATAAGAACTATATAAATATTACAAGATTAAGGAAATCAAAGTATCAACAAGACAACAAATATCTAGTGACCTAACAAATTAATACTCGTTCCTTAAAAAACAATTTAATACTCCAATAAATATGTGCATTTCTATTTCTCTAAATCAAACCCCTAGCGATCTACCATGCAATCTGCAAATTTTACATACTAGCATTTTTCAAATTCCAACCACACCTCACCCCCAAAAGCCTGACGACGTCCCCACGGTAGTCTGAGGGGCGAAGCCAACTATGGTCCGGCAGACGGCCACCACGCCACTGCTGCCTAATGCCGTACCCGCTGGTGCCGGAATAGAGTTAACCGTCCGCTTGTAGGGCCCGAGCCATTTGGTCATCATGAACCGCCTCTTCCTCCAGGGCGGCACACTGAGGCCGCTGCTCTTGAGCGAGCGCCGTGCTGCGGACGCTGCAAGCTTCACAACCTGCCTGAGGTGCTCCGGGCGCGCGATCAGCACTTCCGGTAGTGCCGTCCGAACTGCCTCGTACTCCTCGGTCGACCGTGCGACCTCAAACTCCGTCGCGAAGCCGACATCCACGATGTACCTTGTCTCGTCCCCGCCAGCGACGATGTCGATGTATTCGTAGCTCCCGGCGGTCACGCCACTCGACTTGTCCCAACGCACCTTGCACAGGCCGGCGTCGTGGCCACGCTCGCGCAGGCGGGACATCACGGCGCGCCGGAAAGCCGACTGGTTCGGCCGCAGATCATCCAACCCTCGCATGGCATCCGCCACGGCAAAGACGAGCCGGCGGCGTAGCTCGTCAGCACTGCTACCGGTTGGGTCAAGATTGTCCTTGATCTCCGCAAGCATGTCGGCCGCCGCCGTTGAGCTGGTGTCGCCGTTAGGCTCGTCATCCAGATCAGAGGAGCCTTCCACCGCGAGGGTGGCCGACGGGACTGTCGCGTCCGTCTCGAGGAGGTAATCGTTGATGAGGCTGGAGAGTGCGGCCGCCTCGTGCTCGCTGCCGCTGCTGTCGTCGCTTCTGGGGAGAGCGGCGAGGCGGGCTCTCGCGGCCGCATCGAGGGGCGCCGTGGCCCGCTTCGGTCTGAGGCGGGGCGTCGGCGCCGTTGGCATCTGCAGTTGGTGAGAGGTGGGTGGATGCATGTCAGTGGTAATGATCTGCGATTTCGTTGTAAGCAATGTAACGCTGTGCATGCGATCGAAGTGTATATCGCGGTGGAGTGGTCAAGAAATATCAGCAGGTGTCGACAGAACGCCACCATTGTTAGCTCATTAGCTTAAGAAGCAAACAGAACGTCCAACTATCTAAGAGGGACTTCATAGCTTATACTAGTTGGAAATACTTACTTTTAGTCGATATTGATAGTCATTGATAAACGTCATCCTATAATATAAGAACATTTTATACACTAGTATAGTGTAAAAAACGCTCTTATATTATGGGACTGAGGGAGTAGCATTGTAGGGAATATCCTATTTAACGCTAATTGCGGCAAATTGTCAAAGGAACGCACAGGAAACAGGAGCGACCGAGCGAGTGAGCTACATGGGCCAGCCCACTACTGATGGATTACCGTGCTACTTCTTGGTCTTTTTTCTTTTCTTCTTTTTCCGCTTTTCTGTTTCTTTTTCTTCTTTCTTATTTTTTTCTGTTTGTTTTCTTGCGTTTTCCTTTATTTTATTTTTAAAGTTTATTTTTTTAAAGACCATCTGTCGAGAATTCTTGAAAATTTCAAAAAATGTTCCCGTTTTAAAAAAAATCATAATTTCAAAAAATGTTCGTCTTTTAAAAAATTGTTCATAAATTTAAAAAATGTTCCTCTTTTAAAAAATTGTTCGCATTTTTTGAAAATTGTTCACAAATTCCAAAAATGTTCATTTTTTTAAAAATTATTCGCATTTTTGAAATCTTCGAAAATTGTTCTGGAATTTTCAAAAAATGTTCTTGTTTTACAGAAAATGTTTGAATTTTTTTTTCAAATTTTTGACAATCTTTAAAAAATGTTCCCGTTTTAAAAAATTGTTCACAAATTTAAAAAAATGTTCATGTTTTTATTTTTTCAGGAGTTTCAAAAAAATATTCTGGAAGTTTGAAAAAAATGTAAACATTTTTATTTTTGGTTCAAAAATTCAAGAAATGTTCTCTCTTTCCAAATGTGTTCACATCATGAAAATGTTTATGTTTTACAAAATTTGTTAGAAAATCCAGAAAATGTTTTTATTTTGAAGAAAATATTCGTAATTTCGAAAAATTCAGTTGTAGGTCCTCGGTTCGACCCAATACATGGACTGTAGTTTTGGGGATTTTTTGTGAATTAATGTTCCAGTTTTGTCTGCCGCATGTGTCTTTAAATGTTGCGCTGCGAATTGAACATGAGAGCGTGTATGTGGGAGTGGTTTGCACATCGGGCCAATTAGTACGAGGTCGCCGGTTTGAGTTTCAGCTGTAGCGCTACTGGTTTTTCTTTTTTGCGATTTTTCATCTCGGGATGCCGCCGCGTGCAACTGTAAATGGGCCGGCCCAGGCTAGCCTCTCATGTGCGAAGGGCGGGCACTTTGCCGCAGCCAGCGGCGTACAGGAGCTCCCGCATTTTAGTGCATTTTGAGAATATGATTTAAGGGTTGCACATAGTGGCGGACCCTAGCACAGTGGGCCAGGGTGGGCCAACAGTGCAATTGTGCATGTAAATTTAGTTTTTTCTTTTATTTATTTACGACTTTTTGCTATGGTATAAATGTCATTTCCTAATCTCAAGGTGAGCCGTGGCCCACCCTGTCCACCTTCTACCTCTGCCACTGGTTGCACATACATATATACATATACTCTTAGTGATCTAAACGCTTTTATATTTTTTTATAGAGGGAGTATATATTAATTGTATTCATTTTGTTCATGGGGGATTTGCTATAGTTACGTCGTGTTTGGTTTGGAGTTTGGCCAAACTTCAAAAGCCAAACTTCAAAAGCCAAACTGTATGCATATGTACCTGGTCCAAAACATGGTCGTGGCTTTCTTGTGATTAATATATTACCCTTTTTCATAATTCTTCGAAGATTGCAAGGACTACTTATACATACAAGCAAGCATATATACATTTATAGGGTCTCATTATCGTCTGCATGGAATTCATGCCACCTTATTTGGACCGCGTTTGCAACTTTCTGCTTGAGCAGTGTGACAGACTAGCTTATATTAGCAGTGTCTTCTTCCCTGACCAGGCTTGAAGAGCAAAACTTCTGAATTTATGTACTCCCACATTCAAATATACCTCTTAAACAAATATACTTCATATGTAAATATAAGAGCATTTAGATCATTTATCTAAACGCTCTTATATTTCTTTACAAAAGGAGTATTACTTATACCTCTTTATGATTCTCAATAAAATTTTCATGAGAAAAATCGTCCAAGCCCTTAGTTTATGTAATATCTCGTTTTGCGTACAAAAATGCGGTTTACATGTTAAGAGTATACAATATGTGATCTCAAATGTAATTTCTCATGGAACTCGCGTTGGGGTACGGAGTAATTATCAATGTAAGTATACTAAAAATGATAAGGAGGTATAACCAATTCAACTATGTGGTGCATGCGGAGTGGGAGTACATATTCCAAGCAGTTCAAGATTTCTTGCGTCAAGTGACTCATTCCTTGCAGAGCATGGAAAACATTAACACATTCCTAATTAGTGAAGTAGCTCGCTTGGGTTCAGAAGTGGATGTACAATCAATTTCTAATAGACATAATGAAATTTGAGTTCTCTCACATACATGTTTTGCTTCACAAAATGACGTTAGCTATCCGGGTGCTTCCACCTTTATGATGACAACAAGCACATACAACTAATTAGGCCCATGCAAAATATGGGAAGACATTTCATGCAAAGCCATCTTTGTAAAAAATTAAACAACATGAACTTTATTAACGCACCACGGTCAAGATGATAAAAAATTATTCTTGACCTCTGCAACAACAGGACAACCTTATCGGGACTTGGGACACTAAGGATTCACATCACCAACCTTTTTTAAGTATAATAGAAACAATCAATTGTGATCATGTCGTAAGTCGTAACGAGCGTTAGCATACATCACCTGTAGTGATAATGGTCATATGTGCCATTGTTTCTTATCCAACCACTGAAGCCCACACCATTGATCTGCACCCGAGATAGCAGATTCTGCACAACTCCACGCAATTGGTGCCTTCAATAAGTCGCCATTACTAGGCCTAACCAATGAAGACCTAGGGCATTTTCGTCGAAGTAATGATGCCCCCACTTGCCGATTAGGCATTGCCATACCACTAGCTTTTGACAGACTACCAAGACATAAAAAGCCAATGTGTCATCATACCCAAAAGAAGACATGTCATGGATGACTTACCAAAGAGAAGAGCAAATATCCACGCGTACTAGACTAGTGGCACATCCCTAAAAATGAGTCCAGGGTTTGTCGAAATTTATTAGTTCACTAGCTAATCGAAAAGTTCCACATCGGTGTAATCGTGCCAACAAGATATAAGACACACTTGATCAGGAAAGAAGATTCTGCTAATATAAGCTAGCCCGCCACACTGCTCAAGCCGAAAGTTGCAAATGCGGCCCAAATAAGGTGGAATGACTTCCGATGGTACGATAACGAGACCCTATATGAATGTAAATACACTTGTTTTTCCTTGCCTGTACTATGTATAAGCAGTCCTTGCACTCTTCGACGAATTATGAACTACTCGCAAGAAAGCCACAACCTTGTTTTGGACCAGGTATATATACGTAGTGTTTTTTTAGGCATAACTTTGGCTTTTGAAGTTTGGCCAAATTCCAAATCGAACACCACATAAATATAGTGAGCTAATGCAAATCCTCCATAAACAAAGTGACTACAATTAATTAGCTATCACAGAATGCGGTTCCCCCTTTTGCGCGCTATTTATAATAATCTCATACGCTGATTTACTGTACTCTATAACAAAGATTTACAGATTATATCGCTTCTACTAGCTCCTATAGCCACCCCAATGAAGAAAGATAAAAACAAACAGATAAAAGAACGGGAGAAAAGGTTGTGCATGGTTGCAATTAATCTACTGAGATCTACGCAAACCTTAATGCCTTGGGATTACGCTGCTCATGCGGACGCTATCCTGACTGATAGAAGCTTTATGGGGGATGAATTAACCAATGAGAGTACACTGCCCGCTCATGTGTGTTTATATGTTGACGGTTACCATTGCCATTATTGGTTCTGGGATCCTGAAATGGAGCATACTGACATCTCTGTCTAGGTTCTGTGCATCCGAAGGAAGGTGTCCAGGTTCGATGAACGAAAGGGCCAGAGTTATGCTCACAAGTACACGTAAGGTCAGTTCAAAAAAAAAGAATACATTTGTCGTATGCCTTAGGTAATGCTAGGATTGAAAATCACTAGACCGTAAGTAGTTGAGATGATTGCACTCCAGATACATAATTTGGTACAAAAACTTTTAAAAAATGTTCACCACGGGTGCACGAACTTGGCTTTTGGGTTCATATCATGTACTTCCTCTGTCTGAAATTACTTGTCATAAAAATGAATGTATGTAGATCTAAAATACGTCTAGATACATCCATTACTCCAACAAGTATTTTTCGAGCTGAGGGAGTGCAAATCAATCTTGGCTCGACATATGTGCTCTTTTTTTAATATGAAAAACCCTTGTATACTATTTTTGCGGCTGTAGCCCTCTCCTCATTCTCCATGGTGTACAGAGACGCCACACTCTGTCGTCGTGCCGCTGGCCCAATGAGTGGTCGATCTTGTGCATGGTGAGGAACTCGAGGTCCACTTCATCGACGTTGGGGTCGTTGTCGTAGCTGGCGGAGCTGAGAACGGCCCAGCGCTCGCCGGCGTCAAAGTGGAGCTCACAGCTAGGCAGGGAGAAGGTGTGGCAGAGCACACCGAACGGACCGTCAAAGGGCTCGTCGTCAATGTGGTCGCTTGGATGCACGACAAGCTTTTTTTGGACTGCAGAGGTGAGAGGAAAAGCAAAGGGGCCCTGCCCTCGCACGCACGCATGATAGAGAAGCCCTTAATAGTTTAGGAGCTTTTATCTACTCCTGCGCAACTCAATAGAATTCACAACACTTTTTTTAACAAGTGTTACAATACGATGCTTTTCGTGGATTGGATTGGTTTTAGCAAGGATAGGATTTCTGATCGTTCGCGTGACCGCCCTAGGATGATGCATGCACAAAATGCGAAGGTGCAGCAGGTGGCAAAGCGCATGCCATTGCACGGGAGATGGTGGCAATGTTAGGGAGGGGAGAGAGACGAGGGGTATGTGAAGATGTAGTGGCCCAGCCACCGACTCGCCACGCGCATGACATGCGCTCCTACCACAACACGTAGGTCCAACCCTAATGTTGTAGTGCATGCGATCGCTGCAGTCTACGCCACCAAGTTGACGCATGGCAGTGCCATACATCATGATGCAACTATCCTAGGAAGGTTTCAATGGCTTCTGGGACTATGGGGAGTTGAGGAAGCAAGGAGGAGGACCGGTGGCTCGCTGGTGGAAGAGATCACGTGCGGCGGTGCTTGGCCAGAGGAGGAGAAGAATAGAGCGGCAGCGACGATTGTGGTAGATCTAGCCAATTCATTCAGCGGGAAAGCTCCTTTGGTTGATGAGATGATGTGAACTTGACGACCAAGGTCTCAAGGCTTCTAGCTGACGTTGGTCGCATCAACAGGATACGACGTTGTCAACGACATGGGCTCACTACAAGGTCGCCATCCATGGCCTCCTGCACGGGCTTCCCTATGGACACACAGTGCAACACAAGGGTCGGGGGGTTGCCCGACCACTCTTGCATAGTGAGTCTCACATAGCCGACCAAGGCTACTGCAAGCAGCCAGTTGCTAGCGGACGACCACTCTACTGGAGATCACTTGGCGAAGTAGGACTGATATACAAGACAACAAAATTAAAAGAAAGAACATGACATGTGTTGATCCAGGAGTTATTTTTACCTGGTATGAATCCAAAGACCAAGTTTGTATACCCGCGGTGAATGCTTTTTGAAATTTTTGTACTAGTTTGTTCCCACCGGCCAAGTTTATGTATCTAGGGCGCAATTACCTCTAAATAGTTGTAGCGGTATACTTCTTGGCATCATGCATTAGCAATTTATTTTGGTGGGTCATATATCTCATTATTGATGGAACAATATCTAATAGAATATTCCATTTACCCTAGCGGACCAGAAATAAGGCCACTCTCCCAACCATCCAACTAACGTACATTTTCTTTTGGGTTTTCTATTTGCATGCCTCTCTTTCGTTGGTTGTGCTCAGTTTTGCCCCACCTATTTAACTCTCCTCATTTTTCCGCTTCTCTCCTTAGCCCAACATCACAAATGGCAAACGGGTGCACTATCGTCGGGTCAAGCACCTTGACATTTACTTCTTGATGAGTGGGGCCGTGTTGAATCCTGATAGGTGGGCCAGGGCCTCTAATGACACGTGGGGCTGGGGTAGCTTATGACAAGTGGGACCGGCCTAAGGCTTGGTCATCTCTCCCCCTCTCTCAATTTCTAACCGTCCTACCCCGAGAAGCTCCCGAGACAGCCGTAGGCCCCGCCATGCCTGTCGTTCCGAATCCGTTCATCGGTAGCACGATCAATGAACATTTGTGTTGCACCTCCGCCGCATCTACCTTACCCCCTCCCTATCTAGTCCATCATAATCGCCCAATCTAGCCTGCCCTTGATGATATGTCGTCGACCAATCGACTGATGCACTGCATCCACCTTTTGTCTTCGCTCGCTTGAGAGGATCTTGAGGGAAGTTGTGGCTGCTTGAGGGGAGCCGCGGGAGCTTGAGAGACTGCTTGAGGGAAGCTGCAGGGCAATGGCGAGCGTTACCCCCTTCCCCCTCCTCGAGCCCATCAACTGTGGTGAAGATTGGGTTGAACCAGGATTACATAACTCATGGATTCCAGCTAGGTAAGTTTCAAATCCCTCGAATGTATGATCTAACTAGAAAATATAGGGCTAGGATTTAAGCCTTGGGCACTTGAATTTTTGCCTGTCTGCCTGAAATCTTGCATGCCTAACTTCACACTTTCTTTTCATCGAGAAGATCGATCCAGGGATTGCTTTTCGGCTGGTAGTTATAATAGAGAGTGGCATATTGCATGGTACTAAAGTGCATCTACTTTCTGGCTTTTGCTATCCAAAGGTGGTAGGAACAAGTATTTCTTTCAAAGATTTTGTCAATTCCCTAAGTGTTAATTATCCATGGAGCCATTCTCATGTTGTTTATATCAAACACTTCAACATTAGTGAGGAAATATTTGTCCCACTAACTTGCGATTAACATCTAGGTTACCTTTTTGGCTGGAATGCTGACACTTGTTTCGGTACAATTCACATCGAAGTGCTTCAACCACCAAAAGAATAGGAAAAGGGGGAAGGGTGTTCAGACCTCACATAACTCTAAGCCTCATAGGCCCAGACCATCTAAACCTACTGCCAGTAAGCCAGACCAGTAGTACGGAGGTTGCAAACAATGATGCACAGCCTGATGAGGCCGTGCCTCGACAAGATGATGAGGATGAGAGGTTGTATCCTGAATTTTGGAGATATGCCCTAGAGGCAATCATGTCATGATGATATTTCCCTATGTATTCGTGAGTCTATTGTATTGTCCTTGAACATCATCAGTGATATGTATCCATAAGTATGTGACTTGTTTGTGAAATTATATATTAAATGATGATTGTTCTAAGGGTCCCTAGTTGATAAGGTTATGCAGACACATACCCTTTGGAAAGTATATGATTCAGTTGATGACTATGTTTCACAAGTCATGGGCATAGAGATGCTAAACCGATAGTATGGACTCGATATGGAGATCACTGAGTCGGACGGATCCACTCTGAGACATAGCGAGATATTGTCATCTATCAGTCTCAAGTACAATGTATATGCCATGTCCTAATGTCCTCACACGTTCTTGAGATTATGATCAACTCACTTAGGGTCTATCTAATGCTACTCCGTAACTGGGTAGTTATAAAGGTAGCTTTCGGGTGAGTCGTGAGACATGGTTGATCAAGATGGGATTTGCCCCTCTCATAAGGAGAGATATTCTCTGGGCCCTCTCCGGTGATCAAATTCAGAAAGCATGGCCATGCGACTTGGGTTAAGCGTTAACCCAGTTCGAGAATCGGTATCACGGTTTCGAGAAGAAAGGTCGAGATACCACAAGGGTGACAAGTACTCTTCTTGAGTTCAACAACATATCTCGTGAGGCAAAAGGAATGTTGCATATGACACATTGTTGAGGTTCATCAAATTACTTTAGGCACACATGGGAGTTGGCACATTCTGCTAGGAGCCGCCACCAACTATCGACTCGGGCCGTGTCCATGTGGATGTGAACTTATAGGGTCACACACTTAAGGGGTTGAAGCCCATTCAGTTTGGGTCCGAAACAAAATTTGGCGTAGACTCCTAGCGGGCCTCAAGTGTTGAGCCCACCTTGGACGTCTATATAAAGGGGAGTGGGCTCACCTCCTAGGGGGATCTTTTCCCTCCCTACACAACTGCCTCCACCACTCTCCACGTCCCCATGCTGCACGACCGGACCTAGTAATATGTCATCCAAAGTTGCTCCCCATACGTGTGGATACTGATACGTCTCTATCATATCTATAATTGTTTATTGTTCCATGTCAATATTATACAACTTTCACATACTTTTGGCAACGTTTTATATGATTTATTGGACTAACCCACTGATCTAGTGCCCAAAGCCAGTTCTTGTTTGTTGCATGTTTTTTGTTTCGCAGAATATCCATATCAAACAAAGTCCAAACGCGAAAAAAATTTACGGAGAATTATTTTGGAATATATGTGATTTTTGGGAGGTGGAATCAACGCTAACAGAGGCCCATAGCCTACACAACCCACTAGGGCACCAAACACCCCCTAGCGCGCCCAAGTGTCTTGTGCCCTCCTCGTAAGTTTGTTGTGGACCTTTTCGGGTGCAAGAAAGATAATTTATGGAAAAACGTGTAAATATTTCAGTGCAATCAGAGTTATGGATCTTCGGGAATTTAAGAAATGATGAAGGGCCAGAAAATAGGAACGCAAAATAGAATAGAACAGGGGATAGATCCAATCTAGGAGGGGCTCCCGCCCCTCCGCCGCCATGGAGGCCATGGACCAGAGGGGGAACTCCTCCCATCTAGGGGGGAGGCCAAGGAAGAAGAAGTCACTACAAAAAAAGACACATCCGTCACATTTTGGGCCGAACAAAATTTTTTCTATCATACTTATGACACTTCTATGACGATAATTGTGAAAAAACCCGGTATCATCTCTATGACAAAAAATCATGACAGAAAATGGGCTTTTCATCCTAGGCGGGATGGAGACGCAGCTGCATGACATTCTTTGGGTCGTCCATGACGGAAAAAACCATGGTAGAACCGAGGGCGAGGAAAATATCGGGGTGTTCCCGGTTACGGTGGGTGGTCGGGGCCGAGCAATGCACGTTTCTCTCGTACACGCATGTGCATGGGTGCGAGGCGTTGGGCTCTAACTGAACCCCAGCGATTGCACTGCAGGCTACACGTTACTGAACCCGAGCGATCGATTGATGGATGTTAACTGCACCCGATCGAGCAATTCCTTTGCTACTGCTACTAACTGAAGCCGATTGATGCTACCTCTGGATGAACAGTGAGTGTTGCTAGGGGTTTGGATGAACAGTTCCCGGTGGGGGTGGATGAACAGGACCTCGTGGTGTTGCCTCTGGATAAACAGGTGTAGGATCCAAAGTATGTCTAGAGGGGGGGGGTGATTAGACTACCTGACCAAATAAAAACTTATCCTTTTCCCAATTTTAGTTCTTGGCAGATTTTAGCAACTTTGGACAAGTCAAGCAATCTTAACACAATTCAAGCAAGCATGCAAAGAGTATATGAGCAGCGGAAAGTAAAGCATGCAACTTGCAAGAATGTAAAGGGAAGGGTTTGGAAGATTCAAACGCAATAGGAGACACGGATGTTTTTGTCGTGGTTCCGATAGGTGGTGCTATCGTACAACCACATTGATGGAGACTTCAACCCACGAAGGGTAACGGCTACGCGAGTCCATGAAGGGCTCCACCCACGAAGGTTCCACGAAGAAGCAACCTTGTCTATCCCACCATGGCCATCGCCCACGAAGGACTTGCCTCACTAGCGGTAGATCTTCATGAAGTAGGCGACCTCCTTGCCCTTACAAACTCCTTGGTTTAACTCCACAATCTTGTTGGAAGCTCCCAAGTGACACCTAGCCAATCTAGGAGACACCACTCTCCAAGAAGTAACAAATGGTGTGTTGATGATGAACTCCTTGCTCTTGTGCTTCAAATGATAGTCTCCCCAACACTCAACTCTCTCTCACAGGATATGGATTTGGTGGAAAGAATGTTTGAGTGGAAAGCAACTTGGGGAAGGCTAGAGATCAAGATTCATATGGTAAGAATGGAATATCTTGGCCTCAACACAAGTGTAGGTGGTTCTCTCTCAGAAAAAGGTAAGTTGGAAGAGAAGGTTCGTTCTAATGGCTCTCTCCATGAATGAAGAGGAGGTGGAGGGGTATATATAGCCTCCACACAAAATCTAACCGTTACACACAACTTGCCAATCTCGGTGGGACCAAATTGATAAACTCGGTCAGACCGATTCAGCAAAGCTAGTGACTGTTAGGGTTTTCGGTGGGACCGACATGCAACTCGGTAGGATCGATATGGTTAGGGTTAGGGCACAACGTAATCTCGGTGAGACCGATTACACAAACTCGGTGAGACCGATTTTGGTAATAAGCTAACCAGAGAGTTGGTCAGGTAAACTCGGTGGGACCGATTTGCTCATTTCGGCGAGACCGAAATGTTTCAAAAGGGAAACAAAGAGTTTACATTGCAATCTCGGTGGGACTGATCGCTCATCTCGGTGAGACCGAAATGTTACGAAGGGAAACAGAGAGATTACAATCCCATCTCGGTGAGACCGAGATCCCTATCGGTGAGACCGAGATCCCTATCGGTGAGACCGATTTGCCTAGGGTTTGTGGCAATGACTATGACATCTGAACTCGGTGGTGCCGGATAGAAAGAATCGGTGGGGCCGAGTTTGAATTTTGGTTTAGGTCATATGTGGATGTGAGAAAGTAGTTGAGGGTTTTGGAGCATATCACTAAGCACTTTGAGCAAGAGCCTCATTAAGCAACACCTCATTCCACTCTTCTCATCCATGCCATGCCAAACATTGAGCTTTCCTGAGATATTAATCTTGAAATGGCATTAGCTCAATGAGCTATATGTTGTTAGGAATTACCAAAACCACCTAGGGATAGTTGCACTTTCAACAGGACCCCGATCGATTGAGCCGGTTGGGGCTGGATGAACAGGATCCCGTGGAGGGCTGGATGAACAGGACCACTCCATGGAGAGCAGGATGAACAATAGAAGGTGGAGGGCTGGATGAACAGTAGCCCGTGGTGGGGTGGTTGAACAGGAGCCCGTGGAGAGGGCTGGTTGAACAGTAGCCGGTGGAGTAGCGCGCGGTGGAGGCTGGATGAACAGGAGCCCGTGGATGAACAGTCGCAGGTGGAGGCTGGAGGAGGTCGACGGTGGATGAAGTAGCCCGTGGAGGCTGGAGGTGGTTGACAGTGGAGATGAACAGTATCCCGTGGAGTCCCGTTTTGCGGTACGCCACACCCCTCCCAATGAACAAGACCCCCATTTCGACCGTAGCGCTCCAACACAAGTCTGTTTCCTCCATTTTGCGGTACGCCACACCCCTCTCGATTAATAGGACCACCGTTTCGAGCGTAGGAGGTCCGTTTCCTCCGTTTTGCGGTATGCCAGACCCCTCCCGATGAACAGGATCCCGTTTCGAACATGGCCGGTCGAACACAAGGCCGTTTCCTCCATTTTGCGGTACACCAGGCCTCGTTTCCATTGGCTGTTCCGTCCAAGCCCTCCCGATGAACACGACGACGCATTCCGTTCCGACCCAGCCGGTTGGCTCCCCATGAACACGACGACGACGTTGTTTCTCCGTTTCGACCCATCCATGTACACGAGCCCTGGCCTTACGTACGCACGAGTAGGCGTTTGAGACCCCGCCCGTATGTACATACGTGGCCATATTTACTTTCTTGCACCCTGGCCGCTATACGTACGTGTACATGCTACGTGCGCGCCTCTGCTATGACACATGCATGCCTCTACATCGACTAGTATGTACGTACACATTCGCGACCAGAATGACAACGCTACGTATGCTACATACATCTTGGTGGAGTGCTCAAAATGATAATAATTAAATACATGCACTCATCACCAAGCAAAGTGAATGATTATATAGGGATATAAAAGGATAATGTCATCCAACAAGCATTAAGGTAGCATATGATCAAACACATGATCATCCAAGTATCACACACAAAGTATCTCAAACAAGCAAATAAAAAAAGTTCAACCACCAAACTTTAAGAGAATAAAAAGCAACACTCTCTCTTGAAGCCTATGATCTATACATTTTCTCCTTCTTTGGCAACAAGTTACCAAAAAGTTCATAAAAATGCATAGTGCTAGATCGACTCTCAGGCTTGGTCTTCAGGTGGTGGTGTAGATAGAACTCCAAGGACGAAGGCATCAGTTGATGTAGATGGAGCTGGTGGAGTGGGTGCTGGAGCTGGTGGCACTGAAGCTGTAGCTGGTGCAGATGAAGTTGCTCTGGTGTCTATAATAGGCACTGTAGCAGATCTATGTCCTCTGGGCACTCTAGCAAAAGCATCAGTGGTAGACTTGCCCTTCTTCTCTTGCACTTCATCCTGAAGTTGCTCAACAACTGACTGGATCTCGATGACCTTCACATCTAAATCATAGAACTTCTGTTCCACGATCCTCTCCAAGCTCTCCTGGTTTTGAGTCAGGGTGGCCAATCCCTTCTCAATCCTCAGAGTGGAGGCAATCAAGTAGCCAAGTTGATCTTGCTTGCTCTTCAGAAGGTACTGAGATGCCTCATCAGTGGTTGGCATCTTTGCAGCCTTTTCAGCCCTTGCCTTCTCCCTCTTTGCTTGTGCTTGCACAGAAGATGGTTCATTTTCATCCATCACCACAGTGTTGTCCTTAAAGTCTGGGTAGATGGGCATGCGTTCCTTGTCCAAGAGATATGTGCCAGTTCCCATCTTGGAGTTGATTAGCTCCTGGATCTGTGGGGCATACCCACAACTTCTCTTCTGATCTGCAGCTATTCTCTTTATGGTTTCCACAATTAGGCTCATGACCTTGAACTTTTGAGGCACATCAAAAATGTGGAGTAGGTTAATTGCATGGCCTCTGATCATCTTGTGATCACCTGACTTTGGCAAGAGAGTGTGCCTGAGGATCCAGTTGATTGTTGGCAAGCCTGACAGAAGGTAATGTACTGATCCAAACTTGTGTGTCTCAAGAGCAGCATCTGGGATCTCTTTGTACATATGTGCCATGGTGTTGTGATCCTTCTTCTTCTTGGCGTAGACATCCAAGTCATCTTCATTCTCCTCAGGAGCATTGATCAGTTTTGCCCATTCTTCAACTGTTGACTGGTACCTAGTACCTTCAGACATCCAGACAATCCTGCCATCTGGGTAGAAATGAGCTGTGGAGTAGAACTGCATAATAAGCTCATCATTCCACTTTGTGAGCTTCTGAGCCACAAACTCATCGAATCCACATGCCTTGAAGCTGTCATATACACCAGGGAAGTGATCCTCATTTTCCTCAATGAATTTCCAATCAACCCATCTCATGTCACACACTATGGGTTTCTTGTCAAGTAACACTGTCTCATAGAAGTCCTGTTGTTCCTTTGTACGGAACATGTAGCCCAGAGCAGTCCTTCTCCTGGTGGCATATGGATCAGACTCTCTCCATAGCCTTAATCCTGAATCCTTCCTGATTTTCATGTTCGCTGCAACTGGGTGAGCATCAATGTGATCTGGAATTTTGGGCTTCAACTTCCTCAAAACAACAGAATCATCTTCTTCTTCAGCAGCTTGAGGCACTGGGGCCTTGTTCTTCTCCTCATCAGGGATGTTCCTGGTGCTCCTCTTGGGTTTTGGCTTTGGAGCTGGAGCAGCAGTCTTAGGAGCAATTTTGGGCTTAGATGGAGCAGCTGCCCTTATAGCATCTCCCATAAGCTTTTGAGCTTTGGGTGCTGGTGCTGCATTCTCTTCCTCTTCCTCTTCTTCAGAATCTCTCATTATTGAGGATCTGCCAAGCACTCTGGCAGTGGTCTTCTTGACCCTTTCTTTCCTTTTCTTGCCTTCTCCAACTGCCTCTTCTGATGGCTTGGAGGTTTCAGCAGTGGATGCTCTGGCCTTTGACGTAGGCACTCTCTTGGCAGGAATCTTTGTCTTCATTCCTGGCTTAGTGGTAGCACCTGTGCCATATTCCTTTTTCAGAATTTTCTTCTTTGAGGTGGCCTCTTCCTCAACAGCCACATAGTTCTCATCCTCAGAATATGAGGTTCTCTTCTTTCTGGTCCTGGTGGCTGCCTTAGGCAAGTTGCTGGGTGTGCTCCTGCTTCCCTCATCAAAGCTGCTAGAGGGACTAGTGCCCTCACTCATGTTAACTTGCTCCTTAGATTTGTTCTAGCTGTCACTCGGATCTAACATGATGCAAAAACTGACAGCAGACCCTGTGAATAGATTATAGAGGAGGTAGATTAGATGAGCATCACAAAGTACAGAGGTTTTGCAAAAGAATGAGTTAAAAATTTAGTTTTAGTTTTCCATAGAAAGCATTTCAGATCTACCGATTTGAAAACTCAGTGATACCAAAGTAGCTTTTGGAACCTAAACTAGTGAACTCGGTCAAACCGAGTCACAATTCGGTGGCACCGAGACTGCTAGGGTTTCACAAAGTATTGAACTCGGTCACACCGATTTGCAATTCTCGGTCAGAGCGAGAATCACATGTGCAATGGCCTTAGCCAAATTGGTGGAACCGATTTCAACAACTCGGTTGGTCCGAGATGATTTCGGTGGAAACCTAACCCTAAATTTTCAATCCACAACTAAACTACGGAGTGATTTCGCTGGATAGAATGATCTCAATTGTGGCAAGATACATGGCAAAACAATGTGCTAGGAATCGGAGAGGGGTTAGCACAAGGATCAAGTCCATACCCTAGTGCGGCGATGGACCTGCTACGGCGGCAACGGCGGAGACGATTCCCGTTGACGGCGGTGGAGACCATTGGCGGGAGGCAGCTGGCGATGAGGAGGACGATCTGGAGACCCAGGGAGGCAGAGCAGGCTGAGCGCGGGCGAAGGGGTTCGGAAATTTTTCCAAATTTTGGCCCAGGGATATATATAGCCTGACCCTATCGGTGTGACTGAGTGGAACAACTTGGTGTGACCGAAAATTTCAAATCGGTTGCACCAAGATTAAAAACCTAGATCGACTTAGTGATCTCGGTATGACCGAAATGGATGAATCGGTCAGACCGAAATGCACAAAGAAGTTTTGGAAGTTTAAGTCTATGACAAATCGGGGACTCCGAGTGCTCCCCACACAGAGTGGTTTGAATCTGACTTGATCAAACTTTGTGATGTAGCATGAATAGAGTTTGCGACAAGAAAAACATTGATAGCTAGAGAAGGTTCTTAGGCATTCTTGTCCATCCACTTGGCAAAAGAAAAGGGAACCAAACAATCAAAACAACAAGTGGATGTCCTCGAATGAGTAAATTATGCAACCAACATGCTCACACAATAAAATGGCAAATGAAATATGTGGCAAAGCATGCACAACCAATTCTAGCATCTATCAAGCAATTGGCGATGACTAGGTCATCTATATATGAGTATATTGACTTAGGAGTCAAATGAGAACATTTGATCGTAGGTCATACTCATCGTTTAAGCACAAGTGGGGTTACCACTTTTACATAAAGCGTTGTTGTGTTCACACCATTAGAGTTGCTTTAGCTCAATTTTTAGAGTAAAGCTCCCCCTAGATGTGAGATCCCCCCTAAGAGGGATGAACTAAACTTGGGTTTTGTCGATGATGACTTCATATAGGTGTTGAAGATGTGGATGCTCAATGTTGATGTAGATCATTTGGAGCAATCCTCTGGAGTGAGTTGCACTTTCAATACCTACACGGGTTAGTCCCACAAGGAACAAACAAGGATATCCATAGACATAGAGTAATGCACACACAAGATGATGTCTATGAAAACATTAGGTTACCTTGTCCCTTGTCTTACCAACAAGAGGGTTTGTGACTCCTTGAACTAGTGAAAGATGTGGAAGTTGATTGCACTTGTTCTTGCCAAAATGATAATAATGAAGTATGTTGGCGGAGTCAACCTCAAGAACTCTCTAGTTCTTTTTCTTTGGGATCCACATCATCTTGATGGGAATCCTTGGAGTTGTAGTCGTACTTGATGAAGTAGAACTTGATGTAGTCTTGGGAACCCACTTGACCAAGGCCTTAGGTGCTTCTTCAAATGCATCAATTTCCTCTTGAAGCTTATCCTTGCCTTTTTGCTCGTGGTCTTGTGGTGGAAGATCATCTTGAGCTTGTGTCCCTTTGGAGGAAGTAGGATCATAATTGTCTTGTTGAGGAACAAACTTCGTCTTGGGGTATTGATCTTTCTTCCCACTCAACTCCATTGGCATTGAACTTTCGTTCAAAACCAACACCTTGGTTCTTCCGGTGTCTTCCTTGCTTGCATACAATTTCCTCGAATTGCTTACTCCTGGCAAGGCTCTTGTAAACACCTTTCTCTATAATTCCCTTCAATAAGCTATTTTCTTGCTCAAGTGTAACTTGGCTAAGAGAATCATTAGTGGAATCAAGAGAACTACTAGAACCAACAACATTGGATTTAGCATGATTATTGTTACTACTAGAGGAAGAATCTTTCTTATTCTTGTTACTAGACTTGACTTGAGGGATGTAAGTGGATAAGAGTAAACGCTTGACAATGTAAGAAGAACTTTTCTTGCGAAGATCATCATTGATTGCCTTTAAGAACTCATGCTCTTGCTCAAGGTTGAGCTTTTCAAAACGTAATTTCTCATGAGTCCTTAAAAGTTCTCGATGATCTCCTAAGATAGTTTCATGAGCTAACTTAAGAGTGTTTAGTTCTTTAGTTAGAAACTCAGTCTTCTCCTTATCATTGTCATTCGTTTTATCTTGATTAGCATGATTAATTGATGTTTCATCATAGTATTCATCACTAGAGTTGTCAACAAGTAAATCATCATCACCTAACAAGTCATCTTCATCACTATTGAAATTAACATACTCGGGGTGTGATACCTTTGGGCCTTTAGCCATGAAGCATCTTCCAAGTCCTTCATTTGGTGAATCAAATATGTCGTAGGAGTTGGTTGACACAAGTGCTAGACCGGCAACACCTTCATCTTGAGTATATTCGGAGTCGGAGTGATTGTCGGAGTCGGAACCGGATACCCATTCACCAACATGAGCTTGATGTCTTCGTTTTGTGTAGCTCCTTGATGACTTGTCCTTCCTTTCCGAATCCTTGCTTCTCCGGGATGTTCTTCGTTCATAACGATCATCTCTATTCCTTCTTTCTCTTGATGGTGATTCTTCTCTTCTACTTCTTCTTTTTGGAGAATCTTCTCTTCTCTTGTAGGGTGTTGTACACTCATTGGAATAGTGTCTGGGTCTTCCACAATTGTAGCAATTTCGCTCTCGACTAGAACATCTTTTGTCATTGTAGGACCTTGACTTGGAACTTCTCTCTTTGCTTATACTCTTGTAGAACTTGTTGAAGTTCTTCACCATTAGGCTCAATTCTTCATTGAAGGTTTGTTTCTCACTTGATGATGTGGGAGCTTCACATGAGGCTTTGTAAGCACCACTTGACTTGTTATGGAGCTCCTCCTTATCCTTGAGTGACATCTCATGAGCAACAATTATTCCAATGACTTCCGTTGGCTTGAGATCTTTGTAATTGGGCATCATTTGGATGAATGTGCATACGGTATCATATTTTCCGTCCAAAGATCTTAGGATATTCTTGATGATGAATTTGTCGGTCATCTCTTCACTTCCTAAGTCAGCGATCTCATTTGTGATAAGAGCAAGCCTAGAGTACATTTCAGCGACACCTTCACCATCCTTCATTTTGAACTTGTCAAGCTGACTTTGAAGCACATCCAACTTGGATTCCTTGACGGAGTCGGTACCTTCGTGCATATCAATCAAAGTATCCCAAATTTCCTTTGCATTCTCAAGACGGCTGATTTTGTTGAATTCTTTGGGGCACAATCCATTGAAGAGGATATCATAAGCTTGAGCATTGTATTGCAGCATCTTCAACTCTTCCGGGGTAGCTTCACAATTCGGTTATCTCCCATCAAAGAATTCACCTTGCAAGCCAATACACATAATAGCCCATACGACAGGGTTATGTCCAAGAATATGCATTTTCATCTTATGCTTCCAACTAGCAAAATTAGTACCATCAAAGTAAGGACCTCTATGGTGGTAATTTCCCTCGCTAGACGCCATACTCTCCTAGGTTGTGAAACCAAGGCTATGACAACCAAAAGCTATGGAAATCAAAGCAAATGGAGACCAAAGCTCTAATACCACTTGTAGGATCGAAAATTTGTCTAGAGGGGGGTGATTAGACTACTTGACCAAATAAAAACTTATCCTTTTCCCAATTTTAGTTCTTGGCAGATTTTAGCAACTTTGGACAAGTCAAGAAATCTTAACACAATTCAAGCAAGCATGCAAAGAGGATATGAGCAGCGGAAAGTAAAGCATGCAACTTGCAAGAATGTAAAGGGAGGGGTTTGGAAGATTCAAATGCAATAGGAGACAATGATGTTTTTGTCGTGGTTCCGATAGGTGGTGCTATCGTACATCCACGTTGATGGAGACTTCAACCCATGAAGGGTAACAGCTGCGCGAGTCCACGGAGGGCTCCACCCACGAAGGGTCCATGAATAAGCAACCTTGTCTATCCCACCATGGCCATCGCCCACGAAGGACTTGCCTCACTAGCGGTAGATCTTCACGAAGCAGGCGATCTCCTTGCCCTTACAAACTCCTTGGTTCAACTCCACAATCTTGTCGGAGGCTCCCAAGTGACACCTAGCAAATCTAGGAGACACCACTCTCCAAGAAGTAACTAATGGTGTGTTGATGATGAACTCCTTGCTCTTGTGCTTCAAATGGTAGTCTCCCCAGCATTCAACTCTCTCTCACAGGATATGGATTTGGTGGAAAGAAGATTTGAGTGGAAAGCAACTTGGGGAAGGCTAGAGATCAAGATTCATATGGTAAGAATGGAATATCTTGGCCTCAACACAAGTGTAGGTGTTTCTCTCTCAGAAAAAGGTAAGTTGGAAGTGTAGGTTCGTTCTGATGGCTCTCTCCATGAATGAAGAGGAGGTGGAGGGGTATATATAGCCTCCACACAAAATCTAACCATTACACACAACTTGCCAATCTCGGTAGGACCGAATTGATAAACTCGGTCGGACCGATTCAACAAAGCTAGTGACCGTTAGGGTTTTTGGTGGCACCGACATGCAACTCGGTAGGACCGATATGTTTAGGGTTAGGGCATAACATAATATCGGTGAGACCGATTACACAAACTCGGTGAGACCAATTTTGGTAATAAGCTAACCAGAGAGTTGGTCAGGTAAACTCGGTGGGACCGATTTGCTCATTTCGGTGAGACCAAAATGTTACAAAAGGGAAACAGAGAGTTTACATTGCAATCTCGGTGGGACCAATCGCTCATCTCGGTGGGACCGAAATGTTACGAAGGGAAACAGAGAGATTACAATCCCATCTCGGTGAGACCGAGATCCCTATCGGTGAGACCGATTTGCCTAGGGTTTGTGGCAATGACTATGACATTTGAACTCGGTGGCGCCGGATAGAAAGAAACGGTGGGGCCAAGTTTGACTTTTGGTTTAGGTCATATGTGGATGTGAGAAAGTAGTTGAGGGTTTTGGAGCATATCACTAAGCACTTTGAGCAAGAGCCTCATTAAGCAACACCTCATCCCTCCTTGATAGTATTGGCTTTTCCTATAGACTCAATGTGATCTTGGATCACTAAAATAGAAAATGTAGAGTCTTCTCATCCATTAGAGCCAATCCTTTTGTCCTTATCATTTTGAGGGGTCCACTCTTCTCATCCATGCCATGCCAAACATTGAGCTTTCCTGAGATATTAATCTTGAAATGGCATTACCTCAATGAGCTATATGTTGTTAGGAATTACCAAAACCACCTAGGGATAGTTGCACTTTCAACAGGACCCCGATCGATTGAGCCGGTTGGGGCTGGATGAACAAGACCCCGCGGAGGGCTAGATGAACAGGACCACCCCGTGGAGGGCAGGATGAACAATAGAAGGTGGAGGGCTGGATGAACAGTAGCCCGTGGAGGGGTGGTTGAACAGGAGCCCATGGAGAGGGCTGGTTGAACAGTAGCCGGTGGAGTAGCGTGCGGTGGAGGCTGGATGAACAAGAGCCCGTGGATGAACAGTCACTGGTGGAGGCTGGAGGAGGTCGATGGTGGATGAACAGTAGCCTAGGAGGCTGGAGGGGGTCGATAGTGGAGATGAATAGTATCCCGTGGAGTCCCGTTTTGCGGTATGCCACACCCCTCCCGATGAACAGGACCCCCGTTTCGACCGTAGCGCTCCAACACAAGTCTGTTTCCTCCGTTTTGCGGTACTCCGCACCCCTCCCGATCAACAGGACCCCCGTTTCGGCCGTAGGAGGTCCGTTTCCTTCGTTTTGTGGTACGCCAGACCCCTCCCGATGAACAGGATCCCGTTTCGAACGTGGCCGGTCGAACACAAGGCCGTTTCCTCCGTTCTGCGGTACGCCAGGCCTTGTTTCCATCGGCTGTTCCGTCCAAGCCCTCCCGATGAACACGACGATGCATTCTGTTTCGACCCAGCCGGTTGGCTCCCCATGAACACGACGACGACACTGTTTCTCCGTTTCGACCCAGCCATGTACACGAGCCCTGGACGTACGTATGCACGAGTAGGCGTTCGAGACCTCGCCCGTATGTACGTACGTGGCCGTATTTACTTTCTTGCACCCTGGCCGCTGTACGTACGTGTACATGCTATGTGCGCGCCTCTGCTACGACACGTGCGCGCCTCTACATTGACTAGTATGTATGTACACGTTCGCGAACAGAATGACAACGCCACGTACGCGAAGATGTAGCTGATGGGTCCCAACAGTCAGGGGGAAACGTTTTTTCGCGAAATACGGTGGCCCATCTGGTGGGTCCCCGCTGTCAGGTGGAGGAATAATTATTTTGTGTGTAATAAGGAGGCACTTCCTTGCTGCGGCCATGGACCCAGCTGTCAGCCTCTCCACGTACAGTCCAGGTCCGATGGAAGCCGTTCCTTGACCATGTTGACCACGCCGCATCGAGAGCACCAGGGCGGTGGACGATGGTGAGGCCTAGGAAGGGGAGGACGCGGAGTCGGGGAAGACGCGGCAATGGATGCCCACGCGTAGAGGAGTACAAGGGTTCACTGGTTCGCTGCGGTGTGAGGCTGCCGTCGCCGTAGAATAACAGGGGGTGTGGGTGAGTAGAGGTATGGTCTGGCTAGCGGTGGGAATAGTAGGGGGCGGTGAGGCCTCCGCGGCAGCACAGCCGACCATGGGAGGCAGGAGCATGCGGCACGACCGGCGCTGCTTTGGGCGGCTAGAGCAGGAAGACCAGAGGTTGAAGAAGCACTACGGCCGTTGGATGGACATCGTACGGTCAGTCGAGTTAGAATCGTTCATATTGACTAAGTTGACAAAGCAATCCGTCCCCGTCAACTTAGTGGGCCCACAAGTCAGCCTCCCACCAAGGTGGGTCCCAACCAGCAAGGGGAGTATTCACTTTTTTTTGTGTAATAAGGAGGCACTTCCGGTGGGTCCGAGCTAACAGTGGGGCGAATGTTTTTGTCGCGAAATACGGTGGCCCGTCCGATGGGTCCCAGCAGTCAGGGGGAAACATTTTTTTCGCCAAATATGGTGGCCCGTCCGGTGGTCCATGCTGTCAGGTGGAGGAATAATTATTTTCCGTGTAATAAGGATGCACTTCCTTGGAGCTGTCGTGGACCCAGCTGTCAGCCTCTCCACGACAGTGCTCTTCCGATGGAAGTCGTTCCTTGACCATGTTGACCACGCCGCGCCAAGAGCACCAGGGCAGTGGACAACAGCGAGGCCTAGGAAGGGGATGACGCGAAGCCGGAGAAGATGTGGCAGTGGATGCCCATGCAGAGAGGAGTACGAGGGTTCACTGGTTCGGCTGCGGTGTGAGGCTGTCGTCGACGCAGAATAATAGGGGGTGTGGGTGAGTAGAGGGATGCCCTGGCCAGCGGTGGGACTAGTAGGGGGCGGTGAGGCCTGCACGGGAGGCGGGAGCAGGCAGTCCCGCCGGCGCTGGATTTGGCGGCTGGAGCAAGAAGATCAGAGATTGAAGAAACACGACGGCCGTTGGATTGACATCCAACGGTTACGTCTGCTATAATCATTTGTTGACGTATATAATAACTAAAAAAAATCTTGCATATGCGTCAACTTAATAGGCCCATAAGTCAGACAATTCCATCTTTTTTTAATAATTTATATATAGCTCATTGCGACTTCTTATACAATTTATTGCAGTCTGTTTTTTGGTTGGCCAGGGCCAATTTCGCATATTTCTGTGGGTTCCAAACTATATTTAATACCGAAATGTCGAGCCAGATTTAAAGTACTTTGAAGATATATTTAAATTAGGTTAATGCCCAGTGAAATAGGAATCTGAAAAAGTGAAAAAATTCAGAAATTATAAAGTAATTGCCAATTTGTCATTTGTTTTTATATTTACAACCAATTTCATATTACTTTCAAGATTTGCAGGCGCCTTGAAAGAGTTGCAGCCCATCAGGGCGTAGAAAAATAAATAGGCCTAGATTGGGTATTCTTCAGAAAAAATAAACTGGGCTCATTTTCACAAAGAAAAATTAGCTGGGCTGGTCACATGGTGAACATAAAATATAAGCCTGGGCTAGACGGGCCACAACCCAGTTCAAACCCTGCTCCGTCTCAACAATAACAAAAACAAAATACTACTCGAGTAGCTACGTCCCAGGTGTCAGCCGATCTTGTGCTGTTCTCTTGTCTATTGACTATATACGCTCACAATGTCGTGGGTCCCAGATGTCAGGAAAACACTAGGAGGAAGCATTTTATTTTTCCATACGCTGACATGGTGGGCCCGTACTGTCATCCTCTCAACATACTTTTGCCGATTCCTGTTGTTTGTTGACCATGTTGACAATGCGAGAGGGCGGCGCCGCGGCGAGCGCACCAAAGCGCGCGGAGGACGACGACGAGGCCTCGGACGTCGCCGTTAACGATATAGGAGACGGTGGGGCGGCGATGCGTGCACTGAGGCGCAGCCAGCCGTGGGAGGTGGAAGCAGGCGGCCCCGCCAGCGCTGGTTTGGTTTTGGCGGCTGGAGGAAGACATGACTGAAGAAACGCGACAGACTGTAAAGCAGTAGGAGTACTTAACAACCTTAACTGAAACCAACAGGGGCACTTAACAACCATAGCTGAAAGCAGTATGAGTACTTATACAGGTTCAACCGTACAAAGCACGCCTCGAACAGTGCTACTTTGCCTACAGTTAACCAAGGGTGAGGCCGCCAAGCCCCAGGACAAGGCCCAGGCGCCACCCCATGCATCCACAACCTTCTAAAAGCGGCTTCATCTTGCAATGTGGTCAATAAAGAGGATATTCGCTTTAGAGCCATGGAAAAGCAGGAACATAATCTTCTGTCCTATTCTCCAAGATGGATGGGCCTTCATTATTTGAGACCACCCATGAATAAGTATCTTTTCACCTCCAAGGGGAATGGAGTAGGTCGACATAAACATCATGTTGTGACCAAGCGCAAGTCTGACCCGACCATGGTCAGGCATCTGTATAGGAACATTAGAACTGGGCAGTTTCTGTTTCAAGAAGATCACAGCTGTAAAACTGTGTATAAGCAATAGTTTATGAACACCATATATAACAGAAAACAGCTCGTACCATAAGTTTCTTGACACAGTTGGACCTATTCAACGAGTGCAGCAGTGGCACACATATCCCACATGGCCTTCCACCATTGAAACGCCCCACAAGGACCTCAAGACGATCAATAAAGTGTAGGAACTTGTGGATGTCGTCCCAGTCAACTTCAGTGCCATCAGTAACAACCAAGTTGTTACAGAATAACAAATGAGCAGCCTGCTTAACTCTGAAAAAACCCACACATGCCACCAATTATAAGAAAACATTAGTTAGAAGTAGCATCTTCGTGAGAGATTCGTTGCTACTTCTAAAGTTAAATTGTGATTAGTTAGACAGAATAGGTGGATTAAGAAGTAATCGAGGCAACAATCAAGAACCAGATACAAACTAACATGGATGAACAATTGGAATGACATCGGGGTGGAATGAGACCAGCTTCTGCTATTTCCATCAACATTCATGCGCCAACTTTCAGTCTGTAACACATGAGAAAGTTTATCCAAGTTCGGCCATAAAAAAAGTAGTGATCTTCTTGGTTCATGAACCCAACTCGGAACTTATATCCATGGCTTGTCTTCACTGTGACCATTAAACTGGTGTATTCAGTTATGCCAAGGCCGAGCATCTTGAGTACATGTGTTCTGGCAGAGCAAATAATGCACTGCAGGAAAAATAATATGAGAACACAATGTATTCCCTATCCAAATCTAGAAATAACTTCCCCCTTCACGTCAGTGTTGACCATCGTACTGGTAGTACCTTTTATACAAATATAGCAATCCAAATTTCCAAATTAGTCGACAACATGTTCAAAAAAAAACCCACCCTCCCGAATAGAAAAGAGGATTCTAGGAACACATTGTGCGCATTTTAAAATCCTGTGTTAGGATGAGAAGGAACAAGTGTGGCATCTCGCCGAGAGCGCAGAAACCTGTAGGGTCCTCGCACTTTGGGCACTGCAAATGAAACACACTAGATTCAGTAGGAAGAAAAATGCATCAACGGCGGCGACTGCCATCCTAGGATTACCCGCGACCAAGGGACTTGGATTTATCGGGGATGGATGAAGAATTCGTACTTGGTTCTCCAGGAGAAAACCCTATGCAATCGTCGAGAGGGGGTTTTCTCTAAACAAGTAGATGAGGGAGAAGGGGATTCAGGCCCAGTGAAATGTTGCCGCTTCATCCGTCCAGCTTACTGCTAAAGCTGGAAAGGGGGGGTTGTGATTTGACGGCTCATTGGGCATTACTGCGGCGCTACGACCGGGGTGTGTGATAACCCACAAGTATAGGGGATCGCAACAGCTTTCAAGGGTAGAGTATTCAACCCAAATTTATTGATTCGACACAAGGGGAGCCAAAGAATATTCTCAAGTATTAGCAGCTGAGTTGTCAATTCAACCACACATGGAAACTTAGTATCTGCAGCAAAGTGTTTAGTAGCAAAGTAATATGATAGTGGTGGTAGCAGCAACAAAAGTAAAGACAGCAAAAGTAATGTTTTTGGTATTTTGTAGTGATTGCAACAGTAGCAACAGAAAAGTAAATAAGCGTAAACCAGTATATGGAAAACTCGTAGGCACCGGATCAGTGATGGATAATTATGCCGGATGCGGTTCATCATGTAACAGTCATAACATAGGGTGACACAGAACTAGCTCCAATTCATCAATGTAATGTAGGCATGTATTCCGTATATAGTCATACGTGCTTATGGAAAAGAACTTGCATGACATCTTTTGTCCTACCCTCCCATGGCAGCGGGGTCCTATTGGAAACTAAGGGATATTAAGGCCTCCTTTTAATAGAGAACCGGAACAAAGCATTAGCACATAGTGAATACATGAACTCCTCAAACTATGGTCATCACCGGGAGTGGTCCTGATTATTGTCTCTTCGGGGTTGCCGGATCATAACACACAGTAGGTGACTATAGACTTGCAAGATCGGATCAAGAACTCACATATATTCATGAAAACATAATAGGTTCAGATCTGAAATCATGGCACTCGGGCCCTAGTGACAAGCATTAAGCATAGCAAAGTCATAGCAACATCAATCTCAGAACATAATGGATACTAGGGATCAAACCCTAACAAAACTAACTCGATTACATGATAAATCTCATCCAACCCATCACCATCCAGCAAGCCTACGATGGAATTACTCATGCACAGCGGTGAGCATCATGAAATTGGTGATGGAGGATGGTTGATGATGACGACGACAATGAATCCCCCTCTCTGGAGCCCCAAACGGACTCCAAATCAGCCCTCCCGAGAGGTTTTAGGGCTTGGTGGCGGCTCCGTATCGTAAAACACGATGATTTCTTCTCCCTAATTTTTTTCTCTCCGAAAGCAAATATATAGAGTTGGAGTTGGCATCGGAGGGCATCCAGGGGGCCCACGAGGTAGGGGGGCGCGCCCTAGGGGGGCGCCCCCACCCTCGTGAGAAGGGTGTGGGCCCCTTGGTCTTCATCTTTGGCGAGGATTTTTTATTATTTTTTCTAAGATGTTTCGTGGAGTTTCAGGTCATTCCAAGAATATTTGTTTTCTGCACATAAAACAACACCATGGCAATTCTGCTGAAAACAGCGTCAGTCCGGGTTAGTTCCATTCAAGTCATACAAGTTAGAGTCCAAAACAAGGGCAAAAGTGTTTGGAAAAGTAGATACGACGGAGACTTATCAGTGTGTCTACCGTGCAGTTGTGCACTCTAATTTGTGCATATGGCACGTGGACCCCATTGCCGGATGCCCCACATATCAGCGAAAGGAAGTAGAAAGACAGGAGTAACTAGTTACACAAAAAAATATTTTCGACAGAGATATACTCCCTCTGTAAAGAAATATACAAATCTTTTATATCACAACTTTATACATAAGAAAAATCAAGGGGAATATATATAACATATATAATTATAAAAACAGAGTTGTTTTTAACACAGTATAGACGAGTTGGTGATGATGGTGTGCCCGCCATCCTGCAATATAGGCCGTCCGATTTATATCTGACGGATAGGAAGGAAACTATGGCAATTTTGCAAAAAGGTACCCATACACCTCTCCACATTTGCAAATAAGGCCTTCCCTCGTTCATCCTTTTCTCTCACAAGATAAAATACTCATACAAATGCATCTTTATGTTACGTGCAACGCGCGGGCATTATGGGGGTTCAGCTGAGAATATAATACTCAGACAGGCTCACGGTTCTGGACTTTGGGCCGCAGGCCCACCCTGCATGTTTGGGGGCCCATGTGTTCTACCTCAATGCTTTTCATATTGCAAGCGATTGATACGGTGCTGGTTTTAGATGCTGTCGCAAGGCGAATACACAAAATTGAATAAAGCACGTCAACTATTGGAATGAAATCGAACGACAGTTCCTAATCAACAATGAGAGTTGCAATTCTATCAACGATATACCATGTGATAAATAATACTGTCATATTACTTATACACCCAGGACACTTGTTTCAGCATGCCAGATTATTACATCAAAATCTCTCGTAGGATAGATCAGTTCGGCAGTTGCGTGCTGCTACTGAAGAATTTCAAAGTTGATTTGGGCTAGCTCTCCTTGCCGAGAAAGTTTGATTTTGAGATCATACCCTACCACAAGATATGATTTAGATTTGAACCTTGACCATCCTTTAGCATCAATCATCATGTGACCATCCTTTGTACTTACGGTATATTGAGCAGGTTCATTCACACCAAGGTTGTGCATGGTAAGAGAAACTTGGCCGCTGTCGCCCGGATTGTTGAATGACTCCCTCGTTGCTCTAGGAATTCTCTATTTGCAAACAAGAAGACATGCCCAAACAGTTAGATCAACACAATGAATCATGCGAAACAACATGGAAAGAAAAAAGAATGAAACACTTGGACGGTCAATGCTTACCAAGAAGGTGGACATGTCGATTTTTGTAAGGACTTTGGTATATGAAGTGCGAACTGCAGCCCAGTCTGTTGCCGGTGCAACTGCTTGTTCGGTTGCCGCTGCACGGGCCGGAGCAGATGCAAGTGCATGTGTTGGTGCAGGTGCCGAAGCCGCTGCTGCTGCCAGAGATGGTGCTCCTTGTAGAGCTGGTGCCGGTGTCGGAGCAGATGCCGGTGTCGATGCCCGATCCTCCGGTAGATCAGCCTGATCCGCTGACGCGGTCGGTGCCCAATCCTCAGCTGGATCAGACTGAGCTGCTACTGCCGTCAGTGCTAGAGCAACTGCCGGTGCTTGATCCGTTGCTGAAGGTATTACCGATGTGCGAGACATCGGTGATCGTGTCTGGTCTGCTACGATCAGCTTTCTAACCGTGACCGTGATCGTGATCCAATTTTTTTCTTCATTTCTTTTAAACACGAGAATGACTAATCGTGGCATTTTTGTTAAACCAAACTGCAGATCATCATAGGGATTCAGCTTGTACCCAAACAACATACTGATCCAATTTTTTCCAGTAATATAAGTGATGGACAGTGCCTTCATTACTAACACGACATAAGAAGTGAAACCTGCAAAATAGCCATCGTAATGCAAACCAAACGGTTTATTCTGTGGTGAATGTCACACGGCAAAACCCGCATCGTAAAATTGCAGGAAATGAAAGAAAACATGACATTAAATCAATAAGATTTAGACAGTAAATCAATAAGATTTACTTGATGTGACATGAGTGAATCCTTACCAGGAAATCACTATGTTGAAGTACTAAACAGAAGATTGATCGTCCAACTACGGGTGGCATGCAGGGGCCCCGCCTACTCCCACATGCAGGACAGTCCAAAGGTCATGACAAATCGTATGGACCGAACATCCATGGGACTGGAAATCCTGGTGGGTGCGATAAACCCTGCAATGCATACAGATATTGGAGCGTAACCATAATTGATAAACCGTCCTCACAAAAAAGATGATCTGGATACTTCAAAATATACAGACTGAATTGAGTGGACAGACATTAACATAGACCGTTCTCAGGACTGACCACACAACAAAAGCGGCAGTACCAATAAACAATACAGGGTTCACAATCACAAATCAAGTACTGAACAATAGTACTTACTACAGACAAGCAAAGTTGCACTAATTAAATTCTGCAAACTATTTCTTGCCACTGACCTACGGGATAAACCCTGCATAACTGACTAGGCCATGGACTTCGTGAGAGATGTCTACATGCACCATCACCATCTCGTCAACCTTGGAGAACCTAATAGAGTGGTCTTTCCACTCATAAACATGATCATGAAGACATGCCGCATCAGATTTGTTGGGAAGCTTTACAAGAACCACACCCTTCATAATTGAAGGCACAACCAGGAAATTGTTGTGGTCAAGTACAGCCTCGAGAACATGCCTGACAACAATGCTACAGGAAAACACTAGTTCAGGACACGTGGCGACAAGGACACAACAGCTGGATAGTTTAGCAGTAGAACTCATCCTCAGGTCTTCCAGTTCACACGACATGACTTTGAGAACTTTATCTCCACCGCAGACCTGGTTCTAATTCAAACAGAAACCATATTTTATTACTACCTCCGTTCAAAAATATAAGATGATTTTCGATATTATACTCCATATATGACTACATATACGCACAAAAATGAGTGAACAAAGACACTAGAACATGTCTTCAAAGGCATGAGAGCAGAGGGATTACTTGCAATATCCATAACACAAGTTACTGGGGCAAATATACCCTCTTCAAAGGTAGCATTGATGTTCATAAAGTACTCCCTCTGTCCCAAAATTCTTGTCTTAGATTTGTCTAGATACAGATGTATCAAGTCACATTTACTATTAGATACATCCGTATCTAGAAAAATCTAAGACAAGAAATTTGGGACAGAGCGAGTAGTTGAAAGTAATCTATAAGAAATCAGTGTCAACCTCTCGCGTGTTTTGGTCAAAAGAGGAATTTAGAACCGTCATTTGGCACACAAAAATCATATGCAAGATCACCCACAAAGTTGTACTACTAGTACTAGTACTGCGTGTTAGATGAAAAAACACGATCAAGATCGAGAGAAAGATCGTCAAGAAGAGATATTACCTGGACTTGCTTAATGAGGGACCCCGGAGAGGGGGGCTTGGACAGGGCGATGGCTTTGAGCTTGTCTGTGGTAGTCTCGGCGGGGTGCTTGCGCTTCTTCGTGCCATGAGCCTCGACGGTTTTGGCTAGAGCCATAGACATCACTTTGTCCGGTACTCCAACGAAAGAAACTGTCAAATAGAAATAAAAGAAAAGAAACCATAATCACAAACCCAAAAGAATAAAAGAGAGGGAGTTGAACAATGGCAGAATCAGGTCGGGGTTTTCTTGAAGAAATGAGGAACAAGATGAGGGAGAAACGAGTTGGGTGGAGAGGAAGCTGAGAGAGAAGAGTGAAATGATGGTTGCTTCGTCCGCCCAACTTACTGCTGGAAAGGAGGGGGTTTTGTGATTTGACGGCTCATTGGGCATTACTGCGGTGCTTCGATCGGGGTAGTCTACCATCACTCTACTACGGAGTAATTTAGTGCATGGCTGGTGGACCCCGATGCTGGTTGTCCCACACGTCAGCGAAGGTGAGTAATTTAGTGCATGGCTGGAGGAGGATCCGCATGGTAGAGCGTGTCCACTGTTTTTCTGAAGAAGAAAAAATGATTACAACAAGCGTTTCCACTCTTACGACGGAGGAGTGGAAACACAGCAGCCACTTGAACATACACAGTGCTGCTACTACTAGGCATGTGCAGTGGTTCATACGTCAGTACTACATAATCTTGTTGCTAGTGTAGTAAGATATGATGACAACAAATGATGTTGTGTGCATGTCAACTATATGAACAGTAATGTAGTAACATATACCGCTTTTTCGACTGTCCGGTCGAGAATGAACGGTGAGATCAATGTTAACAGAACTAGGTCTATAGCGCACGGAGAGTATGGTGCTATAGTACTCCATGAAACATGAACCATATGAAGCACGAATAGTGCTAGGCAGGGTGTATGAAGGGTGCACGGGATCGGAGCAAAAGTTCCCTTCTCGACCCACTTTTGGGTGTTTGGCAGAGTGCATGAAGGGTGCATGAGTCCACACTAGTAGGTTAAAACAAATACACGAAGAGGAAACAACTATATTGAGATGAGAATGCAACCAAACACACCCACACGCTTTTGCTATAGTGACTGATCTACACCGTCTGAGTTTGATCCAACGGTCATGTTGCGCCGAGACATGTCCATGTCCATGCAGAGGGCGCCTAAACACCACGAAGTCCCTCTGCTTCTCAAGGCGCACAACATTGGTGATGCAGGGGGCGAAACAGCTGAAAGGCAATGCAATCTACGGGAAGGCGGAGGGAGCCAGCCGAGGAGTGGGGAATCTTTTGGTTTTCACCATGGTAAAACACCAACCGACGACTTCTCACATCAGGGAGCAATGGGTTTTACAGGCGGAGTCATCGTGACTAATTGCTACCGCGCCTGCTCCCATCAATCAAAAAATTAAAAATCCTGCCGCGCCTGCTCCCGTCAATCAAAAAATTAAAAATCCTGCCACACTCAAATACCAGAGCAACGCCGCTGTGGATATTTAAATTTACCTGCCAGCAAGTAGATAAAAAGGGGTGAAAAAACAAATGTAGCGGCGGCCTAACTAATCGGTCGAACTAGCCCAACTAGCTAGCCACCGTGCTTCACTGATGTACTCGGCGGGAAAAGTGGCCTTTCATGATTTGACGACTCATTTACTTGCTTCAGCAAAAACGTGTGGTAGGGCGTCCCACGTCAGGAAGAATATATGCGTGCACCACCCAGGAGGACCCCGAAACCGCGCAGTAGGGTGTGCCATCTCTCGGCACGGAGGAAAACTGTGCGTGTAAAAATTTACAATATCAGACGTAGTACCTATGGTTCGACCTCGGGACCCAGCCAATCGGTCGAAAACACCCCACTAGCCACACAGCTTCATCATGCTAACATGGCACAGAGGATAGGTGTGGTTAGCTCCGTCTCGACCAGCCACAACGTCTCTTGTTATAGGCGATTCTTCTATTTTCCAAGCTTTTTTTAGTTGTAATAACACCACGGCAAGCTAGCGCCGCTCTTCGTGTGTGCCCGTGCAAAGGTTAGACGATGGAGAGAAGAGAGAGATCGCAGACCTGGGACCCACCAGTAAGTGAGTCAACGGTCATGCACGTGTTGACGAGGCACTCCCTCTACTCTACTCAACGTAATACTGTATAAAATCAAGTTATGCGACAAAACCAACAACCGTTGTTGTTTTAGGCTATTGACTTACGCTTTGTAGTCCAGGTTGCTAGTTCGAATCTCGTCTTTCAGATTTGTTAGTTTTAGGTCCAAATTTGATTAATGACAAGTGGGACCCTCGTGTGTTGTTCCGATATTTCAGTATAGGATGGTTTTTTTGAACAAACACTTTGCGCGGTTAGACAAGTAACGACACAAGTTACACGTATTTTGCAAGTTTACGAACAAAATGACAGCAACATAGAATATCACATCCACCCCGCAGCTTAGATGCGATGATGATACGAGTTTTTACACCGTTGGAAGTGAGATCCAATGGCTTGGGAGTAGTCTTTGTAATTATGTGCAATTTCCAAACTCTCCAAAGTTTTTTTTGCAAATAAAACATTCAGGCCTCGTGTGTGCCGCTGCATCTTGGATCCAACAGCTCCCCGTTGCTCATATTAGGTGCTCCCCGTAGCTTAATTACCTGCTATGGTGATATGAGCATCTAGGTCGTATGATCAGTGATCAGATGGCACATGCGTAGTACTTGTACTTTCTGCGCAATTCCCAAACTCTCTCAGTCGTATATTGCGAAAACATTCAAACCTCCTGCCATGGGCCGTTAGATCTCCGTGAACTCGTATCACCATAGAATCTACGATGAGAGAGCACCTCATATTCTCCAATGCGAGAAAACATAAGGTGCTCTCGCAGCTTGGATGCTACGGTGATACGAGCTTCAAGGTCGTTTGATCTAAGATCCAATGGCATCTGAGCAGTCTTTGTGCTTGTAAGCAGTGCCCGAACTCTTTGGGGGCTTTTCTGCAAAACAACATTCGAACCACCGAGGAGGTGTTGGGTCACAAATCCAACAGCTCCGAAGAGCTTGTATCACCAAAGCATCTAAGGTGTGGTAGCACATGATATTCTTACATACAGGAGAATATGATGTCCTCCTTCATCTTAGATGCTACGGTGATACGAGCTTCGAGGTCGTTGGATATGGGATCCAAGGGCATCTGAGTAGTTTTTGTACAAATTGTGTGCAATTCTCAAACTCATCAAGGTTTCCTGTAAAAATATTAAGACATCATGTGAGCTGCTATATCTCAGATCTACAAGCTCCAAGCAACTCGTATCGGCATATAGCATCTAAGGAATGGGGGCACATGATATTCTCCTGGGGAGGAGGGGTGGGGGGTGCACAACCAATCGGTGGTTGGGAGGGTGGGGACAAATATAATATAAACAACCCTAAATAGAGCTTCACAATTTTATCTAAGGTCGAGGGGGTGACCCTCGACAATCATAGCTCTGCCTAATTAAACACAACATTTGCATGTACTGTAGTACTAGACTTAATATTCATGTTTCAGTTTCATGTTCGTTTTAAATATTGAATTGAGGACCATGCATGTCTTACATTTTACTCCCTTCGTTCCTAAATATTAGCCTTTTTAGAGATTTCAAGTGGATTGGCACATACGAATGTATATAGACATATTTTAGAGTGTAGATTCACTCATTTTGCTCCGTATGTAGTCGCTGTTGAAATCTCTAAAATACTAATATTTAGGAACAGAAGGAGTATTTTTGAATTCGTGTCATACATGCATGGTTTGGGAAAATAGATGCACTATACTTATTGGATTGTTGTTGTGTTCGTGTGTGGGTGTCTCTCTCTCTCTCTGTGTGTGTGGTCATATGCTTGATACATACAAAGTTTTCTCACCTCCATATTGTTCATCTTTTAAATTTGAATTTGCATTGAAAAACTTACTAGGGATACCATGAAATGTGAAATCCACGTTGAGATCACTATATCACAAACTCACTCTAATTCTACAACTCGTCATAAATCAATTACCACGTTGAGATTAGTATCTGCAAGGAAAATACGTGCATTGTAATACACATAGATTCGTTCGGCAATTTAAAAGGTTCCTTTCGTATTCTCAAATGGTAGGACCCAACAGCGTACCAGCCCTTGGCTCGTGTTGATCCTAAAAAAACAAAAAAAAAACAGGCTTGTGTCCTTCTGGTGGCATGCGTGGTACACACATTAGGCAACCCCAACCAATCGAGCCTCTGCGTTTCAAGTCGAAATATCTGGCGGCCAGAATTCCAGCCCTAGGAAATTCCCCTCATGTCCCCGGTCCATAATGACTACCGATGAACAATGGAGGGATGCTTTAGTAACTAGACAATGCTACCTACCGTGCCGAGCACGGTTCAATTCCCTCGGTCGCCGCTCGCCAAGGTCACCTGTCAACTGCATTGCCTAGTACTACTACTACTACACCAGGATGAGCACAAAATTGAGCCCGTTTGTTCGTGCCTAGTACTTGAGTTAATATATCAGGCAATGCACTGGTACGGAGGGATTATCCTTTTGCTCTGCATATATAACTTGTCTGAAGTCTAACTAAGCAAAATGTTTGACCAAATCCTTTCTTAAGAAATACAACATGACAGATGTATGGATTGAAAATTTATTGTATGATGCAGGTTATGATATTGTTTCAAATCCTGGATCTTAAATTTCAGAAAATCCAAAAGTGGCCATAAATTCTTGAAACTGAGCATGGTCACGTGATAAGGCACAAATATTACTTCGTAATTTTTTTCTTCAATTTGAGACAAGCTGCTTATGACAAGTTGCACAAATGAAGAGCCAAGGTATTTTGGAACAAAGACCTGTCACATTAAGGCGAACACTTTCACTATTGAAACCGTGGGCGTTTACATGCCGCCACGAGTCCCACTTCTCATCGGCAGGTGCCGTCCAAGCAAGCGTGTGAGTCGATGGGAGGCATGCGAGCAGACCACTGCGCCGGCTGACAGGGAGGCATGCGAGCAAACCGTTGTGCAGGCTCACCGGGAGGCGAGCCCTTTGACCAGGCTCCGCCGTCCACCTTCGTCCCAACTGCTCCCACTTTTAATGTCACCGACACCGCAGTTTAAAATCAACGCCGCACTACCCGGTATCGCTACAATCTTCTCTCTTCCTCTCCGATTCTCCTTTTGTCTACCTCCAACCAGCCTGACCTAAACGTACGCCATGCCGTATCACGATGGTCTGCCCTTAGTCTTCCAGTTTCCCGAGGGAGACACCCAGCCGGAGTCTCAAGAACATAAGGCGCTTTGGGACGATCTTGAACTGGCCTTGCGGGAAGACGTCGCGCATGTCCCCGCTCCCGTTCTGGCTCCCGTCGCCCCGACTACGCCAGCGCCCATCCCCATGGCATTGATGGGCTGGGAGCCACACATTGTCGCCGAGCTTGATGCCACGGGGTTCCACGAGGTCCCTGCCGACTTTCACGCACCCGTGCACCTGCCAGCGCATGTGCCTGCGCGTGCACTGACGCACACGCCCGTGCCCCTGCCAACACATGCGCCTGCGTGTGCACTGACATACGCACCTGTGCCGGTGCCCGTGCACACAAATGTCTCTGCCACACCGTTGACAGCGCCTGTCCCCGCGCGGGTGCCAGTGCCCCCCTCAGCGGCATGGATGGCCGCCATTGACCGCTTCCTTGCACCAATGCCAGTCGCCTCCTCCCGCCAGTTGACTCGCTCCGAAGTCTAGAACATTTTGGCCTTCCTTGAAGATAGGCCAACATCCAGGAGTACGCCAACAATGGCGCAAGGCGTCGCCGTCGCCGTCGGTCAGTGGCCCAACGACACACAGAGCACGGCAGAGGAGCCGCTTCCCACTGCAAGACGTCGTCGCCACCGCCGTGTAATCTAAATTTGCCATGAAAAACATTCGGATTGCCATGCTTAAAATCTGAACGTTTATCATTTCCGTTTATTTTAGATCGATCATCGTATAATTTAAAGTCGGAGTCAGACTGAACGAAATCTATGGTTTGATCGATTGAATGTTCTGCTAGAGTCGTATCAAATTAAATATAAAACGTCATCAAGCCACATGTATTCCTTGTCATCCAACGACCTAGACCGCTTCAATGTCGAGCGCTCAACATGTTTAGCATGCAGTTAATTTCATGCCAGAAATAGTGCTAATCACATAATAACATGTAATAATATCCTACTTAATATCCGCATGCACTTAATATACTTCCAAATTAACGTGCATTGCACGTGCACACTGACTAGTGCTGCTAGCACGTGAAACTGGTGCTGTAACTTGTGAACGCGTCCAGATATGGTCAACGGCTACATCGCCCGCGAGTTCTTCATGTTTGCCCGTGCGTCTAAACGCAGAAGGGGAGGAGAGAGGGAGAGCACACATGGAACCCACGAGTAAGTGAAGGCGAATAGTAGTAAAAATAATGTTACATGTTATCAATTAAATAGGTTGTGGTAATATAAAAATATTATGTGAACAAAGGGAGGTAGAACAAACATTGCTGTTCTAGGTTGCCTATTGATGTGCGGCTTGAAGGCCCTGGTCGCATGTTCGATCCTCGTCCTTTATTTTTAATTTGTATATGGGTCCAAATTTGTTTCATGACATGTGGGCCCCTTAGTGTGTAGTTTGTAGCAGTTTAATTTGTGGGTCGAAATTTGTTCCATTCCAAGTGGACTATCAGTGTGTAGTTTTGTAGGTTATTTATAATAATTAAAGAGAACAATAGAGTTTTTTGCAATAATACCATGCTGCGACGTTGAAGGCGAGAAAGGACATGCGAGAGAGCGATGACCGAGCCAGAGGGATATCAACTAGGGGAGTTGCGGGGGTTGCAACGGTGTTTCGAGTAGTTGTGGGCCGAATGCTACGAAAATATAATCTAAACCGACCGGAATAAATGCCTACACAAATTAATCCATGGTTGGAGTGCCCCTCGCAATGTAAATAGCCCCGGCTTTGCGAGGGATGGAGAGGTAGCTTCAATGTGTGGAAGATACGGCATGAGAAAGCGAGGTCAATCGAGAGACATATAGATAGAGAGACAAAGTGAGTGTGGTCCGACATTCATTGAACAAATATATATGCTATGGAGAGATATTGTCCGATTGAGCTTTTGGCAAGGGTGAGGGCTGTAAGATAGAGCTTGAGAGATGATCCAGTCACAGACGTGTAGATATATTTTGTGCGTGGGAGGAAGCAAGGTCAATCGATCACATAGGGTCGTCGTGCGATCGAAAGAGTGAGACGGGTTGGAGAGAGTGACCTAGATAGACAATGTGCGTGAGAGTATACAATGTGAATAAGTCGAATTGGGCTCAAACATGGTGATATATCGTTTTTGTCCGAGAAAGAGCGAGTTCAATCGAGACATACAAAGAGAGAGAGAGAGAGAGGGAGAGAGAGGGAGAGAGAGAGAGAGCGTGGCCCGCCATGAGGTCGAAAGAGTGGGGGCGGCTTCGATGGACTGGCCTAGATAGACAGTCTGCGTGAGAGAGTATAGAGTGTGTCGATCGAGGTCCGAACAGGGAGATATTTGTGTGTGAAAGAAAACGAGGTTAAACGAGACTCAGATAAAGAGAGCGAGATTGAGCGAGTGTGGCCCGCCGTGCGGAAGAAAGAGTGAGACAGTCTCGAGGGAGTGACCTAGATAGACAACGTGCGTGCATGCACATGAGAGGTTGGGGGGCTAGATAGGCAATGCATGTATTTAGCGCGAGAGGGTGAGAGGGAGAGGGGAGAGAGAGAGAGCTCGGCATGGGGTGCAATGGCGGGTGTGTGAGGTAAATACATTTCGTAACAGAGTGGAAAAGGGGGGTTGTGTAGTTGAGAGAGTTAGAGATCGAAACATGGAGAGAAAGAATGGATGTGTGTTGGAAACCGATAGGTTCCTAAGGTGGTTAGGAGAGGAAGA
>NC_041386.1:142218494-142255911 GCF_002162155.2 Triticum dicoccoides
TAAAAACAACATTTGAATGTAGATAGTATGAGACTTAATATCGATGTTTCAATTCAGTGTACATTGTAAGATTTGAACTGAGGACCATGCATATGGGTAATTATTTCAAATTCGTGCCATACTAGTTTTCAAAAAGTTGACATTGACTCGATTTGTTGTGCTATTTTGTAGGTCATATGTTTGGATCCATCCAAAAGTTTTCTCACTACCATGGTGTTCATCATATACATATGAATTTGTATTAAAAAGTAGCATGGATACATTGAAATGCGAAATACACGTTAGAATTGGAGATCACTATGTGACACACACTCTAATTCAAATAACTAACTATGTGACACACACTCTAATCCACGTTAGCATGGATACCGTTTCAATTTTTTTTCAAATAACTCCTCATTAATTAATTTATAGTATCTCGTTTCGAATGACTAATTATTGCAAGGAAAACACGGGCATGGTAATACATACAGATTCGTTTGCAAATGAAAGAAGATTCGTTTGCATTCTCAAATGTAGGCACACCAGGCAGACCAGGGTCGTGTCGTGGTGGTCGCTTGTGTCGGGCGGACGCTTAGCACCCAGCCACCCACCCCCTCCCTCCCTCCCCCCAAAAAAAGGATGACGACAAAATAAGTTCGCGCTTCCATGTTTCGGATTGAAATATCTGGCGGGCCCAATTCCAGCCCTGCAAAATCTCCCTTCTCCACCGTCCCCTTCCGCGCCTAGATTGCTCAAATCCCTAATTCGCCGCCGACCCAAGCAAAGTTCGAACGCCCCTCGTCTCATCTCTTTCCCTACCTCTGTGCCGGACGACGGCGACGAAGACGACGGTCGCGCTTCACCACCGCACCGGAACTACAACGAGCTAGCGTAAGTCCCTGCATTTCATTTAATTCGTACCGGCATTCATGTATGATTTGTGTGCAGTGGCGGATCTACGAATTCAAGTTACCAGGGGCGAACATTTAACTTAAAAAATACGAAGGCACTTGCACTCTGGAAATCAACATAACTTAAGAAATGTGAAGCTACATGCACTTTGAAAACCAGCTAATGATCCAAAGTAGTTCAGATTATAAACACTAAATGATGCAAGCACCAAAAAACAAAAAATGCAACATGGTGTACAAGGACTACATACATGGTCTGTACATGCTTGAATTATTCGTACTTTGGCTGAAAATATTGAAGTGTAATTGCACCTATAACCAGTGCCCAAACTGCATATCAATATATCTATCCTGCACAAGTATGCCAATAGTTTCAAACAACATATTAGAAAAGTATTTATGCTACATTGTCATGATACGAGGACTTTCTGGTAGATGGCATCGACGTTTCCTCAAGTCATGAAAATGCACTATAATTTTCTTATCATCAATGCCTGCAAATCTCTATGTCTCTCTCAACATAGCAGATCATCATTAGACACTAAATCCTTTAATGGGAGCTTGCAACATGCTTGCATTAGATTCCTCATTAGACACTATATTTTCATCACCAGGAGCATGTAAAATGTTTGCATCAAATCCTTCATTAGCAGTCTGTTCATTAGACACTTCAGGCTCAAGAACAACATGAGCTTGGATGTTTGCACTGGAAACTTGATTAGATTCATCAGATTCGGTCAGTTCATTATTGATTGGGGGAGTTATAAAATAAGTAGAAATTGGTTTCATTTTCTCATAGATTCCCTACATACAAGCAGTTTTACAACACCATTAGGTTTAACTATTGGCCAGAAATTGAAGAGTTGAATTCGATATAATCAGGGATGTGATGTACTTGCTCATTGCGCATGCTACTCTTGCAAGCTGCGACTGTCCGTTTGCGCAAGCTCGATGCCATGCCTGTGCTGCCACCGCTGCCTCCCATGCAGGCTACACCCAGGGTTGGATCTTCATCTTCTTGTCCTTCCGTTCGCTTGAAGCCCGGCGACCGCCCTCCAACGAGGGCGCGAGGAAGTGCCGTGGCGGTCTATCCAGTGGCGGCCAGGTTAGGAGCGAACCAGACTGGAGGCTGGAGCAGATGAATTGAGATTTTTCCTGCTGTCGATCGATATGGGGGGCGCTCGTTTGGGCCGCGAGCCTGCTATAGGGCCTGCCTTGCACTTATGTTATTGGCCTATCCAAATTGAAACATTTTTCTTCATTTTTTACATTGCCTGCTCGTGCGTTGGGACGAACAAAACTAGCCTGGACCAACCTGGATGACTCAAACTAAGTGCACACTTTCGAGCCACCCGAGGCGGCCGCCCATACCAGCCACTATGGTGGCATCGCCCCCCTTTGCATGTATGATAGGGGTAGTGAAAAATATTCCAGTGGCACTTTTGATTTACACACAGAATGGTTGAATTGCTTGTTTCTATGAACCGAGTTCGCCAATAATGTGAAGGATGCCAGTCTTTTCATCCTATTGTAGATTGCTTAGATCTCGACATGCCAAAAGTAATCACATGAAATATACAGTAAAAGCCAGTGTGATGTGTGTGGCTACAACTAGTCTGACTACACGCCCTCATATAACATATGAAGGACGCACCATCTTACTAGATTGACCATTCGACTTACCAATGCAGTGTGGGAATAAAGAAGTATTAGGACTGTGTATCCAAGCAATTGATGCCATGGACTCCTTCGTACAACCTTGTAAGTGAAAAAGAAGTTGCAGTGTGCCTGTACAAAGAACTAGCGTAAGTTCAGTTACCTGCTTCTCGGAATTTTAGTTAGCCACTTATTGCAAAATTGTTCAATTACGTTGCTTGGCTTAATTTAGTTTGCTACTGATTACATAATGCCAGAACCTGTTAATCCTATTATAGACTGCGCCTATCTATGTGTTTGATACTTACTGTTAAGAATTACCTGTTTGCCTGAACTTAAATAGCTACTTGTTTGTTTAACTGCTTTGCTACTGCAACAACAGGTTACAATGATGTTAATAACTACTTTTCAGCATCGAATTGAAACTCTTTAATTCCTTGTTTGTTTAACTGGTTTGCTGTTATAACTCCCAGTTGAGATGTTTTGCTAACTTCAACTTTCCTGAATCCAATCGGAACTTTAATGGCAAAACAGGTTAGCCCGAGATCAAAGAGTGAGGTCCCCATGGACGTTGTATCATCCCACAGCAGTGGCACCGACCCAATCGTGCATTATGAATTGCCAACTGTTGATGCTCTAGAGGCTAAACTAGTGGTAGAAAAAGATTCTGCTTCTGCACTTAGATATGAAGTTGACATGTTGAGGAAGCAAACAGCACAATCAGTAGTAGTACTCAAGACAACCATTAAATATTTGGTGGATTTCAAAACGAAGCAAGCCGAGACTGACCACATTGTTAAGGTCCTGAAGGAAAAAAGGAAATTAAATTCCCACTTAATAAATCATAGGTGAAATGTTCTTTCCATCGTTGAATAACCTTTGTGTTGTTTGTTCATGTAATCAATCAACCCATTTGTTTTAGAGATCATGTAATAATTGTTTTTTGTTTTTTGGTTTGTAATTTTATTTGAGCACAAGTCTGTATTAATTGATAAGACTCGGAGACATTTCATTTTGATTGTTGTGGCAGACCTACAAATATGCCAATCGGGCTGAATGTGCATTCAGCAATAATAGTAGTATAGATGGACCATAAGTGGCAGCATCGGAAAGGGCCAAGATGTTGTAGTAGCTTGGATAAAAAAAGGATGTTGTTGTAGCAAAGAAAAGTACAATAGCCTGGCTTATGTATGTTAGTTGATACTATTGATCCATATACTCTATAAGTGTTTATATGTCTGTTAGTTCTGTACATTCTTGGTTGATTGACTCGGTGTTTGAATCTTGATACATCGCTTGTGTACATATCTAAATGGGAGTACACATTATGCTGCGTGTGACATTTGAGTTGGACATGAAGTGTTCCAAATATTCGAATTCACCTTAAACTGGATTCTAGCTTCTGAATTTGAGTATCAGCATTTGTAAACCATATTCATATGTGACAGTGGAATACATCTTTGTCGTCCTTTTGAAGATATATAAAAACACATAGAATGATTTATAAAGATTCATATAGGAATACAAAATGGATTCGAATTTAGTTGCCAGGGTAAACGTGGATGCTTATTGTCCCAAAATTCGAAAGAAGCGGCAATATGTCCACGCCCACGTCGGCTGCCCGAAGCCAAGTGTTTGAGAGATGGAAATTACTGTCTACCCATTACACGGACAATCCATCGGCCCAATTTCCACTGCTCTAAATAGGGGTAGGATAGTAACTTCAATTAGACGTGACACGACCGCCTCTGAGCCCATTCTGACATGGTGGGCGCCAAACATGGGCGGCAAAACACATTTGATTCAAGCTCGTCCGAAAGACCTCTGTTTCTCCCTCCATTTCCCCATTCATACATGGTGGGCGGCAAAACAAACTCGACTCAGTCGAAATCGATGTAGGCAAATATTTTCAATAGGGGCAGGTTTGTAACTTCACTCAGACGTAACACAACCGCCTGATGTCTAGTACACAACCTTCTTCTTGTAGACGTTGTTGGGCCTCCAAGTGCAGAGGTTTGTAGGACAGTAGCAAATTTCCCTCAAGTGGATGACCTAAGGTTTATCAATCCATAGGAGGCTTAGGATGAAGATGGCCTCTCTCAAGCAACCCTACAACCAAATAACAAAGAGTCTCTTGTGTCCCCAACACACCCAATACAATGGTAATTGTATAGGTGCACTAGTTCGGCGAAGAGATGGTGATAGAAGTGGTATATGGATAGTAGATAATAGTTTTTGTAATCTGAAAATATAAAAACAGCAAGGTAACGAATGATAAAAGAGAGCGTAAACGGTATTGCAATGATAGGAGATAAGGCCTAGGGTTCATACTTTCGCTAGTGTAAGTTCCCTCAACAATACTAACATAATTGGATCACATAACTATCCCTCAACATGCAATAAAGAGTCACTCCAAAGTCACCAATAGCGGAGAACAAAGGAAGAGATTATGGTAGGGTACGAAACCACCTCAAAGTTATTCTTTCCAATCAATCCGTTGGGCTATTCCTATAAGTGTCACAAACAGCCCTAGAGTTCGTATTAGAATAACACCTTAAGACACAAATCAACCAAAACCCTAATGTCACCTAGATACTCCAATGTCACCTCAAGTATCCGTGGGTATGATTATACGATATGCATCACACAATCTCAGATTCATCTATTCAACCAACACATAGAACCTCAAAGAGTGCCCCAAAGTTCTACCAGAGAATCACGACAAAAACGTGTGCCAACCCCTATACATAGATTCATGGGCGGAACCCTCAAGTTGATCACCAAAACATACATCAAGTGAATCATGTGGTATCCCATTGTCACCATAGATACGCACGGTAAGACATACATCAAGTGTTCTCAAATCTTTAAAGACTCAATCCGATAAGATAACTTCAAAGGGGAAACTCAATTCATTACAAGAGAGTAGAGGGGGAAGAAACATCATAGGATCCAACTATAATAGCAAAGCTCGCGATACATCAAGATCGTATCATCTCAAGAACACGAGAGAGAGACAGAGAGAGGGAGATAGAGAGAGAGAGAGAGAGAGAGAGAGATCAAACACATAGCTACTGGTACATGCCCTCAGCCCCGAGGGAGAACTACTCCCTCCTCGTCATGGAGAGCACCGAGATGATGAAGATGGCCACCGGACAGAGATTCCCCCTCCGGCAGGGTGCCGGAACGGGTCTAGTTTGCCTTTCGGTGGCTACAGAGGCTTCTGGCGGCGGAACTCCCGATCTATTGTGCTCTCGGATGTTTTTAGGGTATATGGAGATATATAGGCAGAAGAAGTACGTCAGGGGGGCACGAGGGGCCCACGAGGGTGGAGGGCGCCCAGGGGGGTGGGCGCGCCCCCCTACCTCGTGGCCTCCTCGAAGCTTCCCTTACGCGCACTTCAAGTCTTCTGGGCTTCTTTCCTTCCAAAAATGGGTTCCGTGAAGTTTCAGGTCAATTGGACTCCGTTTGGTTTTCCTTTTCTTCGAAACCCTAAAACAAGGTAAAAACAGAAATTGGCACTGGGCTCTGGGTTAATAGGTTAGTCCCAAAAATGATATAAAAGTGTATAATAAAGCCCATAAACATCCAAAACAGTAGAGATAATATAGCATGGAGCAATCAAAAATTATAGATACGTTGGAGACGTATCAGCATCCCCAAGCTTAATTCCTGCTCGTCCTCGAGTAGGTAAATGATAAAAACGGAATTTTTGATGCGAAGTGCTACTTGGCATAATTTCAATGTGATTCTTCTTAATTGTGGTATGAATATTCAGATCCATAAGATTCAAGACAAAAGTTCATATTGACAAAGAAATAATAATACTTCAAGCATACTAACTAAGCAATCATGTCTTCTCAAAATAACATGGCCAAAGAAAGCTATCCCTACAAAATCATATAGTCTGGCTATGCTCCATCTTCACCACACAAAATATTTAAATCATGCACAACCCCGATGAGAAGCCAAGCAATTGTTTCATACTTTTGATGTTCTCAAACTTTTTCAATCTTCATGCAATACATGAGCGTGAGCCATGGATATAGCACTGTAGGTGGAATAGAAGGGTGGTTGTGGAGAAGACAAAAAAGGGAGAAGATAGTCTCACATCAACTAGGTGTATCAACGGGCTATGGAGATTCCCATCAATAGATATCAATGTGAGTGAGTAGGGATTGCCATGCAACGGATGCACTAGAGCTATAAATTTATGAAAGCTCAAAAGAAACTAAGTGGGTGTGCATCCAACTTGTTTGCTCACGAAGACCTAGGGAAATTTGAGGAAGCCCATCATTGGAATATACAAGCCAAGTTCTATAATGAAAGATTCCCACTAGTATATGAAAGTGACAACATAGGAGACTCTCTATCATGAAGATCATGGTGCTACTTTGAAGCACAAGTGTGGTAAAAGGATAGTAGCATTGCCCCTTCTCTCTTTTTCTCTCATTTTTTATTTTTTTATTTGGGCCTTTCTCTTTTTTATGGCCTCTTTTCTCTTTTTTTATTTGAGCTTCTTTGGCCTCTTTTATTTATTTATTTTTGTCCGGAGTCTCATCCCGACTTGTGGGGGAATCATAATCTCCATCATCCTTTCCTCACTGGGACAATGCTCTAATAATGATGATCATCACACTTTCATTCACTTACAACTCAAGAATTACAACTCGATACTTAGAACAAGATATGATTCTATATGAATGCCTCCGGCGGTGTACCAGGATGTGCAATGATGCATGAGTGACATGTATGAAAAAATTATGAACGGTGGCTTTGCCACAAATACGATGTCAACTACATGATCATGCAAAGCAATATGACAATGATGAAGCGTGTCATAATAAACGGAACGGTGGAAAGTTGCATGGCAATATATCTCGGAATGGCTATGGAAATGCCATAATAGGTAGGTATGGTGGCTGTTTTGAGGGAGGTATATGGTGGGTTTATGGTACCGGCGAAGTTGCACGGTACTAGAGAGGCTAGCAATGGTGGAAGGGTGAGAGTGCGAATAATCCATGGACTCAACATTAGTCATAAAGAACTCACATACTTATTGCAAAAATCTACAAGTTATCAAAGCAAAGTATTACGCGCATGCTCCTAGGGGGATATATTGGTAGTAAAAGATCATCGCTCGTCCCCGACCGCCACTCGTAAGGAATACAATCAATAAATAAATCATGCTCCGACTTCATCACATAACGATTCACCATACGTGTATGCTACGGGAATCACAAACTTCAACACAAGTATTTCTCAAATTCATAACCACTCAACTAGCATGACTCTAATATCACCATCTCCATATCTCAAAACAATTATCAAGTATCAAACTTCTCATTGTATTCAATACACTCATAAGAGAATTTTATTATTCTTGAATACCTAGCATATTGGGATTTTAAGCAAATTACCATGCTATTTAAGACTCTCAAAATAATCTAAGTGAAGCATGAGAGTTCATCTATTTCTTCAAAATAAAACTACCACCATGCTCTAAAAGATATAAGTGAAGCACTAGAGCAAATGACAAACTACTCCGAAAGATTTAAGTGAAGATCAATGAGTAGTCAAATAATTATGCAACTATGTGAAGACTCTCTAACATTTAATAATTTCAGATATTGGTATTTTATTCAAACAGCAAGCAAAACTAAATAAAATAAAATGACGCTCCAAGCAAAACACATATCATGTGGCGAATAAAAATATAGCTCCAAGTAAAGTTACCGATGAACGAAGACGAAAGAGGGGATGCCTTCCGGGGCATCCCCAAGCTTAGGCTCTTGGTTGTCCTTGAATATTACCTTGGGGTTCCTTGGGCATCCCAAAGCTTAGGCTCTTGCCACTCCTTATTCCATAATCCATCGAATCTTTACCCAAAACTTGAAAACTTCACAACACAAAACTTAAAGTAGAAAACTCGTGAGCTCCGTTAGTATAAGAAAATAAATCACCACTTCGAGATATTGTAATGAACTCATTATTTATTTATATTGGTGTTAAAACTAATGTATTCCAACTTCTCTATGGTTTATAAACTATTTTACTAGACATAGATTCATCAAAATAAGCAAACAACACACGAAAAACAGAATCTGTCAAAAACAGAACAGTCTGTAGTAATTTGGATCAAACGTATACTTATGGAACGCCAAAAATTCTAAACTAAATTTCTGGACCTGAGGAATTTATCTATTAATCATCTGCAAAAATAATTAACTAAGTAGCACTCTCCAACTAAAAATGGCAGCAATTCTCGTGAGCGCTAAAGTTTCTGTTTTTTACAGCATGATCGCAAAGACTTTCCCCAAGTCTTCCCAAAGGTTCTACTTGGCACAAACACTAATTAAAAGAATATAACCACATATAAACAGAGTCTAGATGAATTATTTATTACTAAACAGGAACAAAAATAAAGGAACAAAAATAAAATTGGGTCGCCTCCCAACAAGCGCTATCGTTTAACGCCCGTAGCTAGGCATGATGATTTCAATGATGCTCACATAAAACATAAGAATTGTAACATAAAGAGAGAATCATGAAGAATATGACTAGCACATTTAAGTCTAACATACTTCCTATGCATATGGATTTTGTGAGCAAACAACTTATGGGAACAATAATCAACTAGCATAGGAGGGCAAAACAAGCATAACTTCGAAATTTTAAGCACATAGAAAGGAAACTTGATATTATTGCAATTCCTACAAGCATATGTTCCTCCCTCATAATAATTTTCAGTAGCATCATGAATGAATTCAACAATATAACCAGCACCTAAAGCATTCTTTTCATGATCTACAAGCATAGAAAATTTACTACTCTCCACATAGGCAAGATTCTTCTCATTCGGAATAGTGGGAGTATCATAAGAGACTTGAATACTATAAATTGTTTCCACATTAAAAGAGTAATGTTCAGAAAAAGGGTAATCATAATCATGACATGTTTTATAAATATAATCATCACTACTTTTATTGCATATGTATTATCACAATAATTATCATAAGTAGGAGGCATGCTATCATCATTATAAATTTGCATATTAAAACTTGGGAGACTAAAAATATCATCTTCATTAAGCGTAATATCCCCAAGCTTGGGACAAACATTAATTGCAGCAAATATATTCTCAAAAACATCATCTTCATCAAACATAGCATCCCCAAGCTTGGGCCTTTTCATATCATAAGCATAATCACTCTCATCATTAATAGTATGGATAGCACCAATAGTATAGCAATTATAATATTCTTACAAGCAAGTGCCAAAAAGATTTTCAAGATCATAAGAAGTATCATTATCTTCCGCAGTTATATTTTCATGAGGCACAATAGTAATAGGAGCAGAACTATTTGGGAGAGATGTCTTTTTACCTCTCTTCCTTTTCTTTTCTTCTTCTTCACCACATCATGTGTGGGTTCAATCCTCTTTTTGGAGCTCCTTATTAATGAGATTGGTTGAATAGGAGGCTCCTCCTCGTTACCTGATTCATCATAAGAAATAATAGGAGGGTATTGGGAAGCCTCTTCCCTTTCATTAGTATTCTCTTCATCTTCTATTTGTTTTCTTTTCTTTATGTAGTTGGCAATATAAGGATTTTCAATACAATTCACCGCACAATACATATAAATTTTCTCTAGATCAAAATCAAGAAATACATCAAGATTAAACTTTGGAATACCCTCAGTTATACGTTTCATTTCCTCATACCCCAAAAGAAGACTAAGCTCTCAAGGGTAGTCAAATTATCACAATTTTTGGATACGATTCGGTCATGAAACAATTTGCATTGGAGATTTAAATGACCATGTTCATTGCAAAGTTCACAAGGGGCGCGAAAAATATTGAATTTTTCAGCACAATCATCAAGACTTTCTTGCAACAATTCAGTTTCTAAGTACTTATGCCTCTTGCAATATCTATCTTCCCTATTTGGTGTGTACTTACAAACCCAATGCACTCCACAACAATTGGCATGTTTATAGGAGACATTTTCATCATAACTAGTGCAATCATCATTAGTATCATGGATATTCAAAGAATTCATACTAACAACATTGCAATCATGCTCATCATTCCAATATTTAGTGCCAAACATTTTATAGATTTCTTCTTCTAGCACTTGAGCACAATTATCCTTTCCATCATACTCACGAAAGATATTAAAAAGGTGATGCGTATGAGACAAACTCAATTCCATTTTTATATAGTTTTCTTTTATAAACTAAACTAGTGATAAAACAAGAAACTAAAAGTCTCGATTGCAAGATCTAAAGATATACCTTCAAGCACTCACCTCCCCGGCAACGACGCCAGAAAAGAGCTTGATGTCTACTACACAACCTTCTTCTTGTAGACGTTGTTGGGCCTCCAAGTGCAGAGGTTTGTAGGACAGTAGCAAATTTCCCTCAAGTGGATGACCTAAGGTTTATCAATCTGTAGGAGGAGTAGGATGAAGATGGTCTCTCTCAAGCAACCCTGCAACCAAATAACAAAGAGTCTCTTGTGTCCCCAACACACCCAATACAATGGTAAATTGTATAGGTGCACTAGTTCGGCGAAGAGATGGTGATACAAGTGGTATATGGATAGTAGATAATAGTTTTTGTAATCTGAAAATATAAAAACAGCAAGGTAACGAATGATAAAAGAGAGCGTAAACGATATTGCAATGATAGGAAATAAGGCCTAGGGTTCATACTTTCGCTAGTGTAAGTTCCCTCAACAATACTAACATAATTGGATCACATAACTATCCTCAACATGCAACAAAGAGTCACTCCAAAGTCACCAATAGCGGAGAACAAACGAAGAGATTATAGTAGGGTACGAAACCACCTCAAAGTTATTCATTCCAATCAATCCGTTGGGCTATTCCTATAAGTGTCACAAATAGCCCTAGAGTTCGTACTAGAATAACACCTTAAGACCCAAATCAACCAAAACCCTAATGTCACCTAGATACTCCAATGTCACCTCAAGTATCCGTGGGTATGATTATACGATATGCATCACACAATCTCAGATTCATCTATTCAACCAACACATAGAACCTCAAAGAGTGCCCCGAAGTTCTACCAGAGAATCACGACGAAAACGTGTGCCAACCCCTATGCATAGATTCATGGGCGGAACCCGCAATTTGATCACCAAAACATACATCAAGTGAATCACGTGGTATCCCATTATCACCACAGATACGCACGGCAAGACATACATCAAGTGTTCTCAAATCTATAAAGACTCAATCCGATAATATAACTTCAAAGGGGAAACTCAATTCAATACAAGAGAGTAGAGGGGGAAGAAACATCATAGGATCCAACTATAATAGCAAAGCTCGCGATACATCAAGATCGTATCATCTCAAGAACACGAGAGAGAGAGAGAGATCAAACACATAGCTACCGGTACATGCCCTCAACCCCGAGGGAGAACTACTCCCTCCTCGTCATGGAGAGCACTAGGATGATGAAGATGGCCACCGGAGAGGGATTCCCCCTCCGGCAGGGTGCTGGAACGGGTCTAGTTTGGCTTTCGGTGGCTATGGAGGCTTCTAGTGACGGAACTCCCGATCTATTGTGCTCCCAGATGTTTTTAGGGTATATGGAGATATATAGGCAGAAGAAGTACGTCAGGGGGGCCACGAGGGTGGAGGGCGCACCCACGGGGGTGGGCGCGCCCCCTACCTCGTTGCCTCCTCGAAGCTTCCCTCACGTGCACTTCAAGTATTATGGGCTTCTTTCCTTCCAAAAATGGGTTCCGTGAAGTTTCAGGTCAATTGGACTCCGTTTGGTCTTCCTTTTCTTCGAAACCCTAAAACAAGGTAAAAACAGAAACTGGCACTGGGCTCTGGGTTAATAGGTTAGTCCCAAAAATGATATAAAAGTGTATAATAAAGCCCATAAACATCCACAATAGTAAATAATAGAGCATGGAGCAATCAAAAATTATAGATACATTGGAGACATATCACCACCCTACCTGTCAGCCCCGTTCATACACCGTGGGCGCCAACCACCCTCTCCTCGCCCGAAATCGCTCTAGGCAAATATTGGTGAGATGCGAGATTACCGTCATATCCCCAACCGACGAGATGTACAAATTTTAAACGGGGGCTAAGTTCGTAACTTTCCCATATTTTAGACAGGCGCGTTCCAAAAACATGGTTCTCCGTACCTCTCTCTTCATTTTCCCATTCATACACCATCCGCACTAGAACACCATCCCCTCACCAGCCTCCGTCCGCCACCCCATCCATCGCTGCTGTCCTCCACCACATCCATCACTGCCGTCCTCCACCACATCCATCGCCACCATCCTCCACCATGCCGGAGCGCCTACCAAGACTCCATCGTCCACTGCTAGAGATGGACGTTTCTCATCCACGGTGACGGACCAAGAGCCTTGCATCACGTCCTCTCGCTTCATCGGCGCTGTCCTCCTCTTTGCCGGGGCCGCTCACACGACCTTCTCTTCCAACACAATGGGACTTATCCCCTGATGCACCCATCTACCATCGCAGATCTGCTTCAACGCCACCGACAACCATCACACCCCTGATGCCTACACGGCGCTGCAAGAGAGGTGGTACTTCATATCTCCTCAACTTTTTGATCTCAACTAGAAAAAATAGATCTTAACTTGGTTACTCTACTTTATTTTTAGCTCTTAGAATTTAGTTCTTAGTTCGAAGCAAAAAATGGCTGCTAAATATCATTTCTCCGGTTTCCCCCTTTTATGATCACTATATGATCAGAATACGTGCTTCGTGTCATAATAGCACTGCTCGACCCATCAAGCTAAACAAGCTTAGTTGTTCAAATACGAATCTGATATTATTAAAACAGATTCATTTAATTGGTCAGCTAAATGTTCCTAAATTAGTTTCAAAAATGCATGTTCGCCGCTCGGGTGTGTATCTCTACAGGGTGCCCATGGTGGGCCGGCTCACCCTGGGATTTTGGGTCGTCCCAGGCCCCGATTCCCCTCTGTTCTGCTGCGTGCTTCCGATCTCTACTCGCCCCTAGCTGCCTGCCTCCCTAGCGACTTGCCGTCCCCGGATGGCATGACTCTAGGAGGAGACGCCAGACTAACAAGAGGTCAGGAGCCGCTTGCCCAACGGCGTCACCGCTGCCCGGGCGCGCCGCCGTGCCTACCTTCCCAGTCCGTTCAGGGCTCAGGCGTGCAACACCCACTAAGCCAACCCGATTTATCCTGAGATAAGTTGTCAACACTCAGCAACCACTCCTCATCACCCATTTTCTAATTGATTCATTACTCATTAGGCAGGACTATCATTAGGGTTTGTTGTGTGCTTAGTGCTACCTACACTTAATGGTTCAGATGTATTACAATAATCTTTAGTACCTGTAAAGTTCACAAGGTTTTCAAAATTCCGGCCCTAGGAACAGACACTATTCATTTTGGATTGTTGGTCGTAGTGACATTGACCCAGATTACTACTGCAAGCCAGGTTTGTTGACAATTTTACTTGTCTTTCTTACTCATTCGATATAATATCCAATTATTCACATCGATTAGTTGCAAACAATAAGTGCTAGACAAACTTCTTGATTTAGATTTTAGACGGTCTCTTACTGTAGTTACAATTCTACATACTTGTCCTAGTAAGCTCACAAGTAAATGATTGATTCACTACATCTATGCTTGCCTTGTCATATTTGTTGTCAATATTCTTTTAGGGTGGACCACCCTGTTTCTAAATAATGCAACCGTAGACATGAGTGAATAGTATTTGTCTATGTGATCTCTTCCATCATGTGTGGGCAACGAACACTGCATTGTATAGAAAGAAAGTGTCATTTCCAGCTTTTACATAGGCTTCGATCTTTTACATGGAATAAAATCTGCCTACTTGCTTTGTGTCGCACTACCAACACTCCACCCTTGAAGCTAAACATTATGCCACTCATAATTCCTTAGTTTATTTGTTCAAATACGAATTTCATATGATTCTAATGTTCCTACTTCAGTTTTCAAATGTGTGTCTGCCTGTTATAGAGACATAAGGGGTTTGTATTTCTGTGTGTGGTCTGGTCAGCACGGTTGGGGAGTGAACTTTGCATATGTAGGGGTTTACAGGGAGACACTCTTCGAGTTGAATCCGCAATGCATTCCATAGATAATCTGACTACTTTTTATGTTTTCATGAATCTCAGATTCTAAATAGCATCATAATGATTATGAGCTTGCGCGCATGAAAAGAATAAAGCAGAACAATGCCATGGCTGTCAAACTTGGCATTAAGGGACTGAAATCAAGTCTGGATGCAATGCAATGCAAACGCTCTCCACCTACAGATTCATGCTCAGAATATGATCCTAATAGTGATTCTGAGCTAGAGGGAGACCTAAGTCAATGTAGCTCCCTAGTGGAGGAGTCAGAGGAAGATGCCCTATCTTATTCACCCATCAAGGTGCTTGCTCTAACTTTCCAAGGTTATATTTGTCGCACATATCTTGCAACTGATGCTTTGCATTGTTTCTACTTTGTTGAACTGCCATTAGCTTAGTTTACACATCATGTATGTGAATACGCCCTACCTATCCATTTTTAGTACATATTCCATCTGTCATCATACCATATTTATCCATTAAAATGCTGTTCTTGTGTATCAGACGTTCAAAAGGAAGAGGGCGATTGCTGATCGTGGAGGAGCACAAGCAAAGTATTTGGAAAAGGTAGTGGCACATGATAAATCAAATAGCCAATTAGGTGTAGTTGCAATATCACCTGACCCACAAAACACCCCAACTCTAGCAGACTCTAGCCCTACTACACTGGTCATTTCTGATGCCCCAACTCAGCAGACCCCAACTGCAGCAAACATTATGATTATGCCAGTTGACATAGCACCAGCTCTACGATGCAAAACCCCCATTCCAGCAAAGAGTACACCGAATCCAGTTGCCAATTCCCTTTTTGAACCAAAGAGAGCCCCAATTGCAGCAAATAGGACCCATGTTCCATTTCTTCCCAGTTTAGAAGACAAATCTTATATTGTTGTCAGGAACTTTGTGCGCATATTTCCTTCATGGAAAGATTATACCGCAGACACAGAAAAAATTCTAGTCTTCCTCCGCAACTTACGCGTAAGTAATGTACTAATGTTATTCATGGTCATTGCTGCATATGTTTCTGCTGACAGAAGACACAAGATTTCATTCTTTTAAATAGGCAAGGACCAAACTGGATTGTGAAGACGAGCAAGGGTTGGCTGCGCTTTTCAAGCACTCATTGATGAAGTATCGTTCCTACCTGAGGCAAGCGCACTTCGATGGCAAGCCTCTAAGCGAAATTTTTGTAAAGTCTCTGGTGCTACATTTATCCGACGGTGACTGGAATAATCTTGTTACACATTGGTCTCGGCTGCAGCGTAAGGTACTATCTATGATATCACATCACAATTTGAACTACATTTCTGCATTTGCCTTAACGTCTCACTTGTATGAAAACTGTTAGTAGAAGAACATTCATTCTCAAGGGACCACAGAATCTCGCAACTATACTACACACTACATTGCTCTTGTGAGTACCTCTTGCCCTGTATGACCATACTTACTTTCATAGTTGTTTGATTATGTAGCATCACTACACATGTTAGCCTCGTTATCGTCCATTTGGTGGACATTATAAGATCCGTATGGACTCTTACATAAATTTAGAATCAACCCAATGCTTTTGAATAGGTTTAGCTCTGCAGTCCTCTTGTAAGGAATGAATGTCCTCTATCACTGTACGTACATTAACAGCTACTCCCTCCGTCCCATAATATAAGAACGTTTTGTACAGTACACCAGTGTTCAAAACACTCTTGTATTATGGGAAGAGGGATTGGTTCATTGTGTAGCATTCTGCATCTTATCTCCCTCGCCCACCATTTACTAAAAAAGATCAGATCTATATTTAATCTTACCAAAAAGTAGAATACACAGATAATGCCAGTGCAGAAGTGTAGCCCATTGCTCTTGTTAGTACATTTTGTCCTGTAATGCTTGTACTTCCAGGGATTGGTAGTTGATTATGTAGCATCAATCTGCATCTTATCTTCATTATCCTCTATCCCTTCCAGTATTATCATATCTATAATTACTCTCTAAAAAATGTAGAGTACATGCAATGCTTATGAAGAAGATTCTATGCTGAAATTCTTGAGTTATCCTTCCCTTGACATGGAGAATGGCATTATAAAGCCGGTGTTAACTGTTAATGTAAGTCAGTCCTTCTAAAGCCTTTATCCTCAACTGCTGTTTAATTTGCTCACACTCCCTATCATTTACTGCTGTTTAGTTTGCTGTTTCTACCAAAATGCATGTTCGCAAGAACCGTAGGTTCTAAGTTTTACTTGTAAAACCAAATTCCTTATTCATACCATGCACATTACTCAATACTCCCTATATGTATGCTTGTTTTTGTGGATCTATAATCCAGTGTTTGGTGAAGCAGCCCACATTTGCACCTTGTCATCTCCTGTTTTATCTTATTGATGTGGCTGATGATATGAACAACATGCCATGCACATTAACCAAAATAGATACAATGATTTTATTTGCCCTTCATCTATGCTTGTTATGTTAAAATGGTAATCCAGTAGTGTGGTGAAGCTCCCCGCATTATGAACAATGCCAAATTATGCTATTGATATTTTGAACTTACTCTTTATTTTCTAATTTGAAATTGGATGGAATTGGCAGCACAGTTATCATCTTTGTTTATACACATGCAAAACCTATCATCTCTTTGCTTTGTTTCAGGGTGATATGCCTGATGGTATGCACAAGTCTGCTGAAGGCTGTGAGACAAACCCAACATATATTGCAGCAAAGACGGCAAAACATCTTGAAGATAGCGAGACAACCCCAAAGTCTTGTCTTGATGCACTGTTCAAGTTACTTGAGACTAGCAGTCAGACAAGCCACAGAATTCGTTGTCTGAATCAGTTCGACTTCTTCAGTCCCAAGTTCTAGTAGAAAGGCATTCTGCAACTCAACTTCAACTTGAAGTCCTATCTCTAAGAAAGATTGCAGAGAACACCAATGAGAACCTCATCGCTAAACAGCTACACCTGGAAGCTATGACCGACATGCTAGGCCGGTCTCACAGCCTTGCTCAGCAGCTTGTGCAGCAGTTCCCGCGCAAGGCTAACCTTTCTTGAACTGTCTTGGAAGTGGTCTCGGTTCAGTATTATTTTGTTATGCCGCAATGGTGCCCAGTTTTTGTAATCTGCTTCTTCTTTGCGCGTTATGATCACTGGTGGCGAACTTCAATGCCCAGTGGATGTAATATACCATAAATTCTTTATTGTATAGTGTAGGTTTATTCTTAGTTACTATGCCGTAATTTCTTTATTGTATAGAGTAGGTTTGTTCTTAATTCTTACTAGTTACTGCCATCATTTGCTATCTAAAAAAAATCAGATGTAGTCAACCGGGCCGAAACATTCGCCTCTAACGGGCCTGGTGTTTAGCAGGCCACAATTGGGCCGGCCTGCATCTTTCATGGGCCCGAATCATTGGGGCCTTCACACTTTGCACGAGGCCCACAACTTACACTGGCCTATATTTTAGTTGGGCCTTCTGTGGACCCAGCGCTTAGTTTGGCCCAGGTAGTGTTGGGCCATTAACAGGCTGAATATTGTATTGTCCTGTTACGGCCCAGATGAAACGATGGGCCTTTAGCAGGCCAAAATGCATATTGGGCCTCAATTTGCACTAGCCGTCGACGGGCCTTCAGCAAGCTGAAATCTAGACCGGGACTTTTTGGGCCCAGTTATATCACGGGCAGTTACCAGGACAAAACATATCTCGGGCCTTAGTTGGCCCACTGATATCATGGGCCTTTAAGAGGCCGAAAGCTTAGTACAGACATCAACGGGCCGAATTATGTGACAGGCCTTTAACAGGCCCAAAGTCACGTTGGGCTTAACTGTTGCCACCTTTATCACGGGCCATTAGTGGGCCCGATGTCCTGTCGGACCATATATGGCCCATGGGCAGCACGAGCCATTCCCAGGCCGAAAGTCACACCTGGCTGAAATGGGCCCATGTCTACATCGGGCCTCTAACAGGCCGAAAGTCACTGGGATGTAATTGGGACCAAATATTCGGCGAACAATTAACGGGCCAGATCTGGCTTCGGGCCGTAAATGGTCCCAAATATTCAGTGAACAATTAACGGGCCAGATCTGGCTTCGGGCCATAAATGGTCCTTTATTAAGCAGGTCGTTATTGGGCTGGCCCACTAGTACCTGAGTAAGTACTACGGCCCTTTGTCTGGGTCGGCCTTTTTAACCTATATGGGCCTCTGTTGGGCCGTGCCACATGTCGACGTATCATAGGCGCTTTGGGTCCAATGAGTGGATGATATCTGTCCCAACGGTGCGCCGACACGTGTTTCCTCCAGCCAATGATGATTTTACATGTGGAAAATCCCCATTGGTCAGGGCTGTTAACGGGTTATCGGATCCAAAACCGGACCCGATAGCTTAACAGCGTTCCGTTACGGTGGATGCCACGTGTCGGTTACCCTTGACGAAAGCACTTCCGTCCGCGATTTATCATCATGGAAGTGGACACTTCCGTGATGATAATTTTGGTGATGTCATGGAACACTTCTACGACAGCACATGTATGACTATCTTGATTCTGTCATAAATTTGTCATGGATGTACATGCATGGCAGAAAACGTGACCTACTGTGACAAACACGTATCATCACATAAGTGTATTTTTTTGTAGTGAGGAGGGGGGCTCTCTCCCCCTCTCTCCTGGTGGCGCCTGCCGCCGGGGCAAGGATCGTGACAGCGATCTACATCAACAACCTTGCTACCGTCAACACTAACTTTCTTCCCCTCTATGCATCAGTGTAACACCCCTTCTCCCCGCTGTAATCTCTGCTTAAACATGGTGCTCAACACTATATATTATTTCCCAATGATATGTGGTTATCCTATGATGTTTGAGTAGATCCGTTTTTCCTATGGGCTAATTGATGATCATGGTTGGTTTGAGTGTATATTTTATTATGGTGTTGTCCTATGGTGCCCTCCATCTCGCGCAAACGTGAGGGGTCCCCGCTGTAGGGTGTTGCAATATGTTCATAATTTGCTTATTGTTGGTTGCTGGAGTGACAGAAGCCTGAACACGGATAAGTGGGTTATTGTGTCTGGGAGTAAAGAGGACTTGATACTTAATGCCATGGTTGGATTTTACGACCTTAATGATCTTTAGTAGTTGTGGATGCTTGCTAGAGTTCCAATAATAAGTGCATATGATCCAAGTAGAGAAAGTATGTTAGCTCATGTCTCTCCCTCATGTAAAATTGCAAGAATGATTACTGATCTAGTTATCGATTGCATAGGGACAAATGACTTTGTTGTTGACAAAAGTTATGTACTCTTATTACCTTGCAATTTATTCGTAGTTTTATTCTCACAAAATACATCTAGTTTTATTCTTGTTCTAGGTAAAGCAAACACTAAGTGTGTGTAGAGTTGTATCGGTGGTCGATAGAACTTAAGGGAATATGTGTTCTGCCTTTAGCTCCTCGTTGGGTTCGACACTCTTATTTATCGAAAAAGGCTACAAGCAATCCCTACACTTGTGGGTTATCAAGACCTTTTTCTGACGCCGTTGCGGGGGAGCAATAGCGTGGGGTGAATATTCTCGTGTGTGCTTGTTTGCTTTATCACCAAGTAGTTTTTATTTTGTACTCTTGTTTTCTATCTTTATTTATGGGTAGAAAACAAAAAATACCAAAAAAATTAGTTGTACCTACTAAGCCTATGGTTGAAGAACCACCCAAAATATATCATACAGCTGAAGCTTTTTACTTGGATCATCTTCGATCCCTTTGTGCTCGTGTTGAAACCCCAACTAGATTAGTTGAGGGCAAATCATTAGATGAGCATGTTCATTTCATGCGACACTGCTTATCTCAAAATGGGAAACTTTTACTGCATTAAATTAATACTATGCAATGCTATGCTTGCAATTTATGTGAAACACATGATTTTACTTGTTGTTCTAAAGACCCTAAGAAACACCTTCCTTATCAATGTGAGTTTAGAGATAATGGAATTCTATCTTCTTATGCTAAGGGTGTTTATAATTACTATGATGTTGAACAAATTGAATAATTTGTTGCTTCTAAGGGTGCTTATGAAATTGCTTCTTTGATTGAAAAGTATGATACCACTCTTTGCAAATCTGAAAATTTTGCCATACTTAAATATTGCTAGAAAACTATGCTTCTAGTGCTTATATTAATGAGTTTATTGAGAAAGTCAGGGCTGTCCAAGAAGAGACTAATATTTTGCAGGAGCCTATGGAAGAAGAAATTGATGAAACTGTGAGCTCATTGGATGAAAAAGATGATGAGGAGAGCGAAGAACAAAAGGAGGAAGAGCGGATTAGCTACCCGTGCTGACCTTCTAATGAGAGTAACTCTTCAACTCGTACATTGTTTAATTACCCTTTATGCTTACCGAAGGATGAATGCTATGATAATTGCTTTGATCCCATTGATTCATTTGAAATATCCCTTTTTGATGAAATTGATGCTTGCTATGCTTGTGGCCATGATGCCAATATGAATTATGCTTTTTTTGACTGGGAACTGTGGGGCAAAACCCCCATAGCATATCAAAAGCTTTATTTAAACAAATGGTAACAGATACAACAAAGGTATTACAAGAGGTAATCAAAGAAAACTAATCTAGGAGAAAGCAAAAAAAGAGAGATCTTACAACACTATGCCTTAAGGGGGCAGAAAAGAAATCCACTTTAGGAGATCATCCTTGTAAGCAGATTTTATCCTGTATTGCATAAGACTGATATCATGCCTAAAACCACCTCTCCATTTATTAAAACTGCCCCCTCATTTCTGAAGACTTTTGCATTTATGATGATCCAGATATTCCAAGAGGCAATGAAGACCACTTCAGTGAAAAATGGCTTATCAAAACGTCTCCTAGCCTGAATAACCAATTCAGACATTGAATCTCCATATGCCCACTCAATCTACAGATAATTCCATACTCTCACACTGAAGTTGTAGTTAAAAATAGGTGATCCCTGGTTTCCCTTGCCTGCAAGGGGCAGAGCCTACAGTGAACTCCATCCTCCATGTGCCAATGCCTTCTGTCCACCATATCCTTTGTATTCAATCTGTCCATAATGAGCATTCAGGAAAACACCTTAATTTTCATAGTACAAGATGATTTCCATATCTAGCAGGTCAAAGGATTAAAGGTTTCAGATACAAAAGTGTGAGAATAGAACATCTTGGGCATGTACTCTTTGGAGGAGGCTTGCCAAAACCACACATCCTTAGTGCCAGTTGTCTTGGTGTGACAGCCCATCAAAGATTGCAACATAGCCAAATCCTCATAAGCCCAGGCTGACAATGGAAGATGAAAATGCTGGTGGATGTCCTGAGAGTTGAAAATCTCCTTAACAGAAATCTATGGGTCCTTAGCATATGAGAATAGTCTAGGAAATCTAGAATGGAGAGTAGAAACTTCATTATCAAGATTCCAGTTGTCAGACGAAAAAAGTGCAGTGTCACCCTCATTTATCTGAACCCAGGGACATTCTCTGAAACTCTGCATTACCTTGCAAATATCCCTCCACCAAAAAGAACCACAATTAGAAGTTCCTTGGGGCACCCTGCCATGGTAATATGAGTCCCAAATTAGGGACACCTAGATGAATTATGCTTATGAAGATGAACTTGCTATAGTTCCTTATGTTAAGAATGAAGTTGTTGCTATTGCACCCACACATGATAGTCCTATTATCTTTTTGAATTCTACCAACTACACTATATCGGAGAAGTTTACACTTGTTAAGGATTACATTGATGGGTTGCCTTTTACCTTGGCACATGATAATTTTGATGAATATAATATGCATGTCCTTGCTGCTCCTACTTGCAATTATTATGAGAGAGGAACTACATCTCCGCCTCTCTATGTTTCCAACACGACAAAATTGCAAGAAACTACTTATGCTATGTATTGGCCATTACTTGATGTGCATGAATTGTTCTTGTATGACATGCCAATGCATAGGAAGAGAGTTAGACTTCGTCATTGCATGATATATGTTGCTTTGTGCTCACTACTAAATTATAAATCATTGCTAATTAAAATTGTCTTTGATATACCTTAAATCCGGGTGGATCAATTACTTGAGCACTTTGTGCCTAGCTTAATGGCTTTAAAGAAAGCGCTGCCAGGGAGACAACCCGAAAGTTTTAGAGTCATTTATTTCTGTTGAGTGCTTTTATAAAGTTTAAAAACAAAAAAATATAGAGGGAAACCTAAAAACCTTTTTCTAAAAGAGAAGCGATTGAAAGGTGATGCATTGGAGAAGTGAGGGTCGACCTTGAACACTTGTGTTCATGCTCATGGAAATAATGTAATTTTTTCATGGAAAATTCTCGCAAAAATAATTATCCCCTTGTAAAAATCCTTTCTATTGTAAAATAATTGTGCCAAGATTTTCCTTTAGGATGAGTAGATTGCTTGTTCGTATGTGCGGTGCAAAAACAGAAACTTTGGCTGTAGTGCGTGATTTTACATTTTTTTACTGGAACGTCGAAAGTTTCTAAGATTTTTGCACATTATTGCTATACAAATTGTTTATTTTGTCCTAATTTCTCTGAATTTTTGGAATTACGGAAGTATGGTAGATGTCCAGATTGCTACAGACTATCCTGTTTAAGACAAATTCTGTTTTTGATGCATTGTTTTGCTTATTTTGATGAAACTATCGATTCTATCGGTGGTATAAGACATGGAGAAGTTATAATACAGTAGCTACAATGCAAAAACAAAATATGAATGGGTTTGCAATAGTACTTAGAGTAGTGATTTGCATTATTATACTAACTGATCTTATCGAGCTTTCTATTGAGTTTCGTGTGAATGAAGTGATCAAAGATCGAGGAGGTCTCGATATGAGGAGAAGGAGAAGAGGAAAGAGCTCAAGCTTGGGGATGCCCAAGGCACCCCAAGTAAATATCCAAGGAGACTCAAGCGTCTAACCTTGGGGATGCCCCGGAAGGCATCCCATCTTTCTTCAACGAGTATCGGTATGTTTCCATTTTCGTTTCGTTCATGTGATATGTGTAACTCTTGGAGCATCTTTTGTGTTTAGTTATCAATTTTCTTTTATGAACCATGCTGGTATGAGATAGACCATGGTTGATTTATAGAATTCTCATTACACTTGACTTACATCTTTTGAGTATGGCTTTATAGAATGCTTCATGTGCTTCACTTATATCATTTGAAGTTTGGATTGCTTGTTTCTCTTCACATCGAAAACCGCTATTTGTAGAATAATATTTTGCTTCACTTATATTTGTTAGAGTATGGCCTTTTGTAGAAAGAATTAAAATATGTTGCTTCACTTTTATCTATTTAGAGAGTCAACGGGAATTGGTCAATTGCATGATTAGTCATAAAATCCTACATAAAACTTGTGGATTACTGAATATGATATGTTTGATTCCTTGTAATAGTTTTGCGATATAGAGATGGAATATGTGGGGGGTACTAGTGGATGATCGTGTTTAGTAAGATATTGGTGTTAAGGTTTGTGATTCCCGAAGCATGCACATATACTCTCTCATTATGCTATGAAGTTGGAGAATGATTTATTATTGATTTTCTTCCTTTGCGTAGAGGTCGGGGGCGCGTGATGGTTAACTCCTACCAACCTCCCCCCTAGGGGCATGCGTAGTAGTATTTTGCTTCAAGGGCTAATAAACTTTTGCAATAAGTATATGAGTTATTTATGACTAATGTGAGTCCATGGAATATACCCACTCTTACCTTTCTGCAATTTGCTAGCCTCTATGGTACCGTGCATTGCCCTTTCTCACCTCGAGAGTCGGTGCAAACTTCGCCGGTGCATCTAAACCTTGTGATATGATACGCTCTATCAAACATAAACCTTATTATATCTTCCTCAAAACAGCCACCATACCTACCTATTATGGCCTTTCATAGCCATTCTGAGATATATTGCCATGCAACTTTCACCTCTTCCGTTTTGATGACTTGAGCATTCATTGTCATATTGCTTTGCATGATCATGTAGCTGACATAGTATTTGTGGCTCACCACCGTTTATCATTTTTTATACATGTTATCCTAGATCATTGCACATCATGTACACTACCAAAGGCATTCATATAGAGTCATATTTTGTTATAGGTATCGAGTTCTAAGTAAACAGAAGTGTGATGATCATCAACTTTCATTATTAGAGCATTGTCCCAATAAGGAATGGATGATGGAGACTATGATTCCCCCACAAGTCGGGATGAGACTCCGGACCAAAAGAAAAAAAGGAAAAGAAAAGAAAAAAATGAAAGAAAGAAAGAAGGAAGAGAAGGCGCATGCCAATTCCACACTTGTGCTTCAAAGTAGCACCATGTTTTTCATATAGAGAGTCTCCTATGTTAACACTTTCATATACTAGTGGGAACTTTTCATTATAGGATTAGATGCACACCCACCTAGTTTTCATATTGAGATTTCATACATGATACGTCCATTTTGCATCATGCTTTTATATGGATATCTATTGCATTATGGGCTGTTATTACACATTATGTCACAATACTTATGCCCATTTCTCTCTCATTTTACAAGATTTACATGAAGAGGGAGAATGCCGACAGCTAGAATTCTGGGCTAGAAAAGGAGCAAATATTAGAGACCTATTCTGCACAACTCAAAAGTCCTGAAACTTCATGGAGGCACGTTTTGGAATATACTAAAAATATTGGGCGAAGAAAGAACCAGAGGGGGGCCACCCACCATCCACGAGGGTGGGGGGCGCGCCCTACCCCCTGGGCGCGCCCCTGCCTCATGGGCCCCCTGGCAGGCCTCTGGTGCCCATCTTCTTCTATATGAGGTCTTTCGTCCGAGAAAAAATCATAAGCAAGCTCACGGGACGAAACTCCACCGCCACGAGGCGGAACCTTGGCGGAACCAATCTAGGGCTCCAGCGGAGCTGTTCTCCCGGGGAAATATTCCTCCGGGAGGGGGAAATCATCACCATCGTCATCACCATCGATCCTCTCATCGGGAGGGGGTAAATCTCCATCAACATCTTCACCAGCACCATCTCATCTCAAACCCTAGTTCATCTCTTGTATCCAATCTTTGTCTCAGAACCTCAGATTGGTACCTGTGGGTTGCTAGTAGTGTTGATTACTCCTTGTAGTTGATGCTAGTTGGTTTATTCAGTGGAAGATCATATGTTCAGATCCTTTATGCATATTAATACCCCTCTGATTATGAACATGAATATGATTTGTGAGTAGTTACGTTTGTTCTTGAGGACATGGGAGAAGTCTTGCTATAAGTAGTCATGTGAATTTGGTATTCGTTCGATATTTTGATGGGATGTATGTTGTCTCTCCTCTAGTGGTGTCATGTGAACGTTGACTACATGAAACTTCACCATTGTTTGGGCGTAGAGGAAGGTATTGGGAAGTAATAAGTAGATGATGGGTTGCTAGAGTGACAGAAGCTTAAACCCTAGTTTATGCGTTGCTTCGTAAGGGGTTGATTTGGATCCATATGTTTCATGCTATGGTTAGGTTTACCTTAATACTTCTTTTGTAGTTGCGGATGCTTGCAAGAGGGGTTAATCATAAGTGGGATGCTTGTCCAAGAAAGGGCAGTACCCAAGCACCAGTCCACCCACATATCAAATTATCAAATTACTGAATGCGAATCATATGAGCGTGATGAAAACTAGCTTGACGATAATTCCCATGTGTCGTCGGGAGCGTTTTCCTTTATATAAGAGTTTGTCCAGGCTTGTCCTTTGCTACAAAAAGGATTGGGCCATCTTGCTGCACCTTATTTACTTTTATTACTTGTTACCCATTACAAATTGCCTTGTCACAAAACTATATGTTACCGATAATTTCAGTGCTTGCAAAGAATACCTCACTGAAAACTGCTTATCATTTCCTTCTGCTCCTCATTGGGTTCGACACTCTTACTTACCGAAAGGACTATGATAGATCCCCTATACTTGTGGGTCATCAGACTCTTTTCTGGCACCGTTGCCGGGGAGTGAAGCGCCTTTGGTAGGTGGAATTTGGTTAGGAAAAATTTATATAGTGTGCTGAAATTTACTGTCACTTGTTACTATGGAACATAATCCTTTGAGGGGCTTGTTCGGGGTATCTTCACCCACACCAGTAGAGCAAATAGTTGCTCCTCAACCTACTGAACCTACTGAAAATGTTTACTTTGAAATTCCTTCAGGTATGATAGAGAAACTGCTAGTTAATCCTTTCACAGGTGATGGAACATTACATCCCGATTTGCACCTAATCTATGTGGATGAAGTTTGTGGATTATTTAAGCTTGCAGGTATGCCCGAGGATGTTATCAAGAATAAGGTCTTACCTTTATCTTTGAAGGGAAAGGCATTGACATGGTTTAGGCTATGTGATGACATGGGATCATGGAACTACAACCGATTGAAATTGGAATTTCATCAGAAGTTTCATCCTATGCATCTTGTTCATCGTGATCATAATTATATATATAATTGTTGGTATCGCAAAGGATAAATCATCGCTCAATCTTGGGGAGGATTAATTCAATGTTATATTCATGCCCCAATCATGAGCTCTCAAGAGAAATTATTATTCAAAAAATGTATGCTCAACTTTCTCTCAATAATCGCTCCATTCTCGATACTTCTTGTACTGGCTCTTTTATGATGAAGACTATTGAATTCAAATGGGATTCATTGGAAAGAATTAAATGCAACTCTGAAGATTGGGATCTCGACGAAGGTAAGGAGTCAGGTATAACACCCAAGTTTGATTGTGTTAAATCTTTTATGGATACCGATGCCTTTCGTGAATTTAGCACTAAATATGGACTTGACTCTAAGATAGTAGCTTCTTTCTGTGAATCCTTTGCTACTCATGTTGATCCCCTAAGGGGAAGTGGTTTAAATATAATCCTCCCATTGAAGTAAAAGTAGTTTCACCTATTAAAGTTAAAGAAAAGACTACTAGTTATAATGTTGATCCTATTGTTCCTACCGCTTATATTGAGAAACCACCTTTCCCTGTTAGAATAAAGGATCATGCTAAAGCTTCAACTGTGGTTCGTAAGAGTAATACTAGAACACCTACACCCTCTGAGCAAATTAAAGTTGAACCTAGTATTGCTATGGTTAAAGATCTCTTGGCTGATAATATTGCTGGGCATGTTATTTACTTTTGTGATGAAGCTACTAGAATTGCTAGACCCGATACTAAAAATAAACATAGACCTGTTGTAGGCATGCCTGCTATTTCTGTTAAAATAGGAGATCATTGCTATCATGGCTTATGTGATATGGGTGCTAGTGCAAGTGCGATACCTCATTCCTTATACAAAGAAATTATGCATGATATTGCACCTGCTGACATAGAGGAAACTGATGTTACAATTAAGCTTGCCAATAGAGACACTATTTCACCAGTTGGGATTATTAGAGATGTTAAACTCTTGTGTGGGAAAGTTAAATATCCTGCTGATTTTCTTGTTCTTGGTTCCCCACAAGATAACTTTTATCCCATTATATTTGGTAGACCCTTCTTGAATACTGTTAATGCTAGGATAGATTGCAAAAAGGATATTGTTACTATTGGTTTGGGGGATATGTCTCATGAGTTTAGTTTTTCTAAATTTTGTAGACAACCCCATGATAAAGAATTGCCTTGTAAAGATGAAATTATTGGTCTTGCTTCTGTTGCCGTGCCTCCTAATGATCCTTTAGTACAATATTTGCTCGATCATGAAAATGATATGTTTATGAATGAAAGAAGGGAAATAGATGAAGTATTCTTTAAACAGGGACCTATTTTGAAACACAACGTGCCTGTTGAAATTCTAGGGGATCCTCCTCCACCCAAGGGTGATCCCGTGTTTGAGCTTAAACCTTTACCTGATACTCTTAAATATGCTTATCTTGATGAGAAAGAGATATATCCTGTTATTATTAATGCTAACCTTTCAGAGCATGAAGAAAAGAAATTATTGAAAACTCTGAAGAAGCATCGTGCTGCTATCGGATATACTCTTGATGATCTTAAGGGCATTAGTCCCACTCTATGCCAGCACAAAATAAAATTGGAGAAAGACGCGAAACCGGTTGTTGATCACCAACGATGGTTAAATCCTAAGATGAAAGAAGTGGTAAGAAAATAAATACTAAAGCTTCTGGAGGCAGGTATAATTTATCACATTGCTGATAGTCAGTGGGTAAGTCCTGTCCATTGTGTCCCTATGTAACGCCCCGAGAGCGATGTGCCAGGTGTCCTCCAGTTATTCGCTGTTGTTGCCTTGTCATTGCTTGCATGTCATGCATCTCATATCATGTCATCATGTTCATTGCATTTGCATACATGTTCGTCTCATGCATCCGAGCATTTTCCCCGTTGTCCGTTTTGCAATCCGGCGCTCCTATGTCACCCGGTGTCCCTTTCTACCTCTTTTCGTGTGCGGGTGCTAAACGTTCTCGGATTGAACCGAGACTTGTCATGCGGCCTTGGTTTACTATCGGTAGACCGCCTGTCAAGTTTCGTGCCATTTAGACTTCGTTTGATACTCCAACGGTTAACCGAGGGACCGTAAAGGCCTCGTGTGTGTTGCAGCCCAACACCCCTCCAATGTGGCCCAAAACCCACCTAAACCCCCTCCATCCTCTCGGTCGTTCCATCACGATCGCGTGGCCGAAAACCGCACCTCATTTGGACTCTCCTAGCTCCCTCTACCTATGTATATGTGCCTCCCTATGAAATTCTCGCGCAGACAAACCCTAAACTGCTCCTCGCGCCGCCGGATAAAAGCATCGCACCGCGCCCGGACATGTCCGCCCTGTCGTCTGCGTCCAACCGCGGTGCGCCACCTGTCCACCGCCGCCGTCCACACGCCGCCGGGCCCGAGGCACCCAGATCCGGCCCTCCCCGGCCCGGGTCCTTCCGCCGCCGCTGCCGCTCGATGGGAGCCGGATCCCGCGCCGCCCTTCCGCTACTCACCGGTGCTCCGCTCCTCCTCCGTCGAGCCAGCGCACTTCGGCCGCCGCGCATCATCGCCGGTGGCCACCGCCCCGCCGCCCTTCGCCGCTTCGGGCGCCGCCACCGCTCCTCGCCGAAGCCGCCTCGCGCCGCTGCCACGATGCTCTCTCCAGCGAGCTCCGCGCCCATGCCGACGCCCTCTTCTTAAACTCCGGCAAGAGCTCCGGTGAACTTCGAAGTCCGTGCCGCTACAGTGATTTGAGATCCAGATCTGGATCCATCGTCCTCGGTTGACTTTTCCCCCCTAAACCCTAATTTTTATGCAATCTTCATCGCATCATAACACCCTCATCGTAGCTTCGATTCGTGCATGTAGCATATCAAAATGTTCGTCTCAACGAGTACATCATTTCATCTCATTGCATCATTTTCATTTGAGCTCATCTTAATGCCCGAAATGCTGTTGGAAGAGGGCTATGTGAGGAATATTTCAGATCTGTTTCAGTAAATGGCCTTTTGTCATTTTTGCCATGATTAATGTGTGCATGCTATGATGCTGAGCTCTACATGTGTTTTGTTATATGCCATGCCATCTTTACAGAGGTGCTTGCCATGTATTTTTGTGATATTTCTGGTGACTAGCACAAGCTTGCAAAGTAGCGTAATCGTTGATGCTGATTTCAGGGACTTAGAATTTCACTAATCCTTGTCCTGTTTTCGTTGTCATGCCATATGTTCATGTTGTTTCCTAGTGATGCGCGCCTCTTTTGAGGATGATCAGTAAGGATGTTTTGTTAACATTGTGGTGCTCTATCCATCCGTGTCTTTGTTTGCATTTATGGATCACCCTAGCTTGAGTCAATCGAGCTCTACTTTTGCTATAAAATGTTCCTAGAAGATCGTTGACATGATTAGCGATTTTGCCGAGGTTGTTGCTATTGATCTGTGATTCTATGTTGTTGTTCTTGCGATGTCTAGCTCCTATGCCATGTCTTCTTGATGGGTGTATGCTTAGTTTGTCATGAAATGCTCTGTAGTGAGTGCATCCAGCTTGTAAACATGCATACTCCTTAACTGTTTTGCATGCTCCAGTTTTTCACTAAGTCTGTATCTGTTTGTGTTTTTGCTATGTTCACATGCTTGCAATTGTATTTTCTGATCCCTTTTGGCTCTAGGTCACTATGGGACTTTTGTTAAGTTCTTTGAGTAGCTTCATGCCATGCCTTGCTTTGCCATGTTATGTTCCTGTAGCATGTAGTTCTCATGCTCGTAAGATTGCTTCCTGATGATAAATTCCAGACTTGTGTTAATTTCACAAACCTGTTATCATTTGCACTTTTGTCATGCTTGTTTGAACCTGTTAATGAGTGAATTAGCTGTAGCTCAGTGTTCATCTTTTGTCAAGCATCATGAGTGGATCCCTGCCATGTATTTTGTTGCCATGTTTGAGTGTTGTAGCATATTTATCTTGATGCATTTAGATGGTCTCTTGGTGATTATCACAGTCCGGTGCTATATTTGTTTTGCTTGCCTTTTCCAAACCGTGCACCCGATTCCGGTGAACTTTATATCGATTTCAATCGAAATCATCTCCCCTTTCCAGTGTCACTCTTGGTTTTCCAGGTTGAGGCCAGGTTCCTTCATTCCTTTCCAAGTCATGCATATGCATCACATACCGCATCCCGCATATCATACCATGTTCATGTGTTGGTTGTTTACTATATCGTGTGCTTCTTTCCGGTGTTGCTTCTTCGAGTTGGTTCCATTTACGTCGCGTTTGTGAGGACCTGTTCGACTACGTCTGTTTGTCTTCTTCATGGACTCGTTCTTCTTCCTTGCGGGATTTCAGGCAAGATGACCATACCCTCGAAATCACTTCTATCTTTGCTTGCTAGATGCTCGCTCTTTTGCTATGCCTATGTCGCGATACCTACCACTTGCTTATCATGCCTCCTATATTGTTGAGCCAAGCCTCTAACCCACCTTGTCCTAGCAAACCTTTGTTTGGCTATGTTACTGCTTTGCCCAGCCCCTCTTATAGCGTTGTTAGTTGCAGGTGAAGATTGGAGCTTGTTCCATGTTTGGAACATGGTTATTTTGTTGGGATATCATAATATCTCTTATTTAATTAATGCATATATATACTTGGTAAAGGGTGGAAGGCTCGGCCTTATGTCTGGTGTTTTGTTCCACTTTTGCCGCCCTAGTTTCGGTCATATCGGTGTTATGTTCCCGGATTTTGCGTTCCTTACACGGTTGGGTTATAATGGGAACCCCTTGACAGTTCACCTTGAATAAAACTTCTCCAGCAATGCCCAACATTGGTTTTACCATTCGCCACCTACCCTTTTCTTTCCCTTGGGTTCTGCAGACTCAAGGGTCATCTTTATTTAAACCCCCCTGGGCCAGTGCTCCTCTGAGTGTTGGTCCGACCGAGTAGACTGCGGGGCCACCTCGGGGCAACTTGAGGATTGGTTTTACTCGTAGGATGTCTCAGCTGAGTGTGCCCTGAGAACGAGATATGTGCAGCTCCTATCGGGATTTGTCGGCACATTCGGGCGGTGTTGCTGGATTTGTTTTACCATTGTCGAGGATGTCTTGTAACCGGGATGCCGAGTCTGATCGGATTGTCTTGGTAGAAGGAATATCCTTCGTTGACCATGAGATCTTGTGATGGGCTAAGTTGGAACACCCTGTAGGGATTTGAACTTTCGAAAGCCGTGCCCGCGGTTATGGGCAGATGGGAATTTGTTAATGTCCGGTTGTAGAAAACCTGAAGTTGATCTTAATTAAAATACATCAACCGCGTGTGTAACCGTGATGGTCTCTTTTCGGCAGAGTCCGGGAAGTGAACACGGTGTTGGAGTTATGCTTGACGTAGGTTGTTCTAGGATCACTTCTTGATCATAGCTTTATCGACCGTGCCTTGCCCTCTATTCTCTCTCTCATTTGCGTATGTTTAGCCACCATATATGCTAGTCGCTTGCTGCAGCTCCACCTCATACCTTTTATCCTTCCCATAAGCTTAAATAGTCTTGATCGCGAGGGTGTGAGATTGCTGAGTCCCCGTGACTCACAGATACTTCCAAAACCAGTTTGCAGGTGCCGATGATATCGTGCAGGTGACGCAACCAAGCTCAAGGAGGAGCTCAATGAAGATCTTGTCCTTTGTGTTGTTCCTTTTTCCAGTTGATCGGTAGTGGAGCCCAGTTGGGTCGATCAGGGATCTGTGTAGCATTTTGGGTAGTGTTCTTTTATTTTGGTTTCGTAGTCGGACCTTGATTGTATCTGGATGATGTAATGCTTTATTCATGTAATTGTGTGAAGTGGTGATTGTAAGCCAACTATGTATCTCTTTCCCTTATGCATTACATGGGTTGTGTGAAGATTACCTCACTTGCGACATTGCTTTCAATGCGGTTATGCCTCTAAGTCGTGCTTCGACACGTGGGAGATATAGCCGCATCGAGGGCGTTACAAGTTGGTATCAGAGCCTTCCCCGACCTTAGGAGCCCCCTGGTTGATCGAATCATTGGTGTTGTTGAGTCTAGAAAAATGTTTTGAGTCATTTAGGATTATATATATCGGAGAGTTAGGATTCTTTTTACTCCTCAGTCCCTTCGTCGCTCTGGTGAGGCATCCTGATGTAGAGTTTTGACTCTTCTCTTCTCAAATTTCACTAAAAAAAATTAGTATCATGCGAGTATCTTGGAATCGTTCCGATGGTTTTGTGACGAGAACATTGTTCTTGGTGCCTCCTGACATTTAGGGGTTGTGGCAGTGTCCCGGGGAGTTGAGCTCCGAGGTGTTGTCGTCACAATTTTATCGTTGCAGTTCTGGAATACCTGAGTTCGCCGACATCGAAAATCTCTTTTATGCAGTTGTTGGTGAGATAACCTCGTCGCCATCCAGTACTGAGGCGGGAGTTCGGGAGTATTGCCATAACTCGTATAACGGATGCTTTTCGAAGGTTGAGGTAAACGATTTCCGAAGGTTTATTGGTTATGTGTTGAAGGATGGATACAGTTGGATGTAGGATTTGCTAGTTTTGGGTGAGATATTATGCTTCCCCTGTATCCCCAACACCTGATTGCGTAACCGGAAAATTTTGGGAGTTTATAAGTGGGAATTCAAGTAGCTCTTAGGATATCTTTCCGACAGATGTATGATATGAAATTGGGGTTCGATGTCTAGTGGTCCGCCTATCCACGGTCGGTTTTATAGTGGTCTCGTTGTGTCTTAAAGAGTCCTTGGCTATGCCGACTCGGGGACGCTTTGTATGTCATGTGCACTTCCTTGTACATGATGGTGTTGTACGATCGAGCCCGTGTAGGCCCCGCCACGAAAACTTCGGATGAAATCTCTATCATATGTTTGTTCCGGCTTATTCCGCAAGCCAATCCTTTGTTTTGTTTTGAGTTGTGGTATTCGAGTTGCTTCAGAGACAAATGTTGATTTCATCCCTTGTCTAAGCGGTGTTCTCATGTTCCTATGTGAATACTAATCCTTCAAGATAATCAAGATTGTCATGTTAATCCTTTTCAACCGGTGTGCTTCTCTTCAAGTGGATCCGATCATTTTAACATCGCAAGATCACCTCTCGGTTTTCCCAACGTTGTCTGTTTCATCCGTCCCCAAGTTGTCTTTGTTTTTCCCGCCCTCCCACCATTTTTCTTCAAGGATTCAGATTTCTTAATCAAGTATCCATCTTATTGATGCGAGGCCTCTTCATTCCTTTTCCGTTAATGTTCTTATCCGGCGATTCTCATGAAGATTCTAATGGACCTTCAAGCTCATCATTCCTCGTTCTTTTCTTCTCCGGTGGTTTCAAGTCAAGCTTTGGTGATCATATCCTTTTCCTCGTTTCAAATGCTTTTCCCATCCGGTGCACCTCTTAATCATTCCCTACTTGTTATTTAATCGCTCCGGAGTGCTCAAGATATCTCGAAGATTCGCGTTTCCACTTTGCATTCATTCAAGCTCTTCGAGGATGTTATCTCAATTCAAGCCTTTTTTATTCAACCGGTGCTATCTCTCTTTCCAGCAATCGTTCTACGGTGATTCTTTTGAGTGGGACCTAACCCACAGGTCTTTTCCCAGGATCTTACCTGACTCTTCTAATTTTACCGGAGCTATCCTAAATTCATTTCAAAGATTGACGTAATAATGATTTGTCATCAGTCAAATGTCTTTCTCCAAGATCTTTCAAACTCTTTTCATCTTTGGCTCAACCTCTCCTCTTTTAATCATTTCGGAGTGTCTCAACGATTCATGGTGGTGTTTCTCGTCGTCATTCTCGGATTGTGAAGACCGAAGAAGAGTTTTTTTCCTCCATATCTTATCTATTCTCTCAAAGACTCGTGGTTCTAGTTCGAGGCCATCATCTCATAATTTTTTTTGATTATGAGAATTATTTTCACCTATCCGGAGCAACTCAAGTTTTTCTTTCAATTTGATTCTCCGAAGGCCATCATTTCAGGATTATTCATTCTAGCTTTCAGCTCTCATCCTCCTAATTTTACCGGTGCATCGATCAAATATCCTCTAATCAGTGCATGATCGTTTCGTTCTCTCATATATAAATTCTCTCAAGCATCTTCATTCATTTGCTAATTCTTCCCGGTGTTTCTTTATCTTTTCTTCGTTCATTTTCAATCCTTACGGTGGTTCGTCCAAGATTTCTCTTCCTTATTTATCATATTAATTCATTCGTTGTTTCGATTCTACCGGTGGTTCGTTGAAGACCTTCTCAAGTTTGCACTATATCTATCTTAATCCTTTCTTCGAGAATAAGTAGTATGTCAAATCCGTTGCTTGTCATCAATTTAATTGGTGAAGGATAAGCACAATGTAATTCTTATTCTTGTTTCATCCAAGTGATTAATTCCTTATCCCGGAGGTTCATCAAAATTCGTGGTTTCTTTTGCTCATCTTTCTTTTCCGGAGTTCCAAGTTTCCACTTTATCTCGTCGCAAAGCTTCATCTAAATCATTGCAAGGGTTCACCCTGTGTTTTCAACTTCTCTTTCCTTCCGTTTGATCATTCTTTGTTTACCGGAGTTCTTCATGAAGGTTCTACATGATGGGTCATCGAGGATTTAATTCTTTCTCGAAGTGTTCATCGAGATTCTCTTCAGAGGAGCTCATGCATTCTTCATCTTGCAATCCGGAGTGCAATTCTTTCTACCGTATCATCGGACGTGGTATTATGTCATTCTTGATAATTTGAGTTCATGTTTCATGATTCACATGTTGTTAAGAATGGGGTATTTTAAATCCATCAACCTCTTCGTTGGAGTTATCTTGGGTTATATTTCACCTAAAACTTCCCCTAAGGTTTGTTGCTATTAATGGTGATAATATATGATCCAAGTTCTTCATCTATCCTCCTGGTGAACTATCTTCTCGTCTCCTTGTTCATATCAATCCAATTCTTTTTCCCGTGAGTGGCAGAATTTCACCTCATAGTTTTGAGTTGTTCTCCATAAGCCCACTACAAGCTTACTCTTTTCATTGTTGGTTTTCCCAACAACTCCGTTCAACCCTTCTCCGAAAGATGCCTTTTTAAGCTATGTTGTGACAGAAGTTGCCTTTTTCTTCTCCATTCTTTTATTTCAATTATCTATCTTCTATTATTTTGTTCCGGAGGTATTGTGATGTTGCTCTCTTCAACCCATCTTCTTGTTTTGTCAGGATCATGTTCTTTTCATGCCTATCCATTTAACCGGAGTGTTGTGCCCTTTTGCTCAAGTTCTTTTTGCCTTATCAGGCCTTGCATCTCTTTTCTACCGGAGTGCTGTCCGAATTTGTTCTTCCTTGTTACTCTTCCCTACCGGAGTGCTTTCAATTTTGTTCTTATTGTTGCATTCTTTCTTTCAATTTGTTCAACCTCTAAAGGTTCGTGGTTTCACTCGTTTGTCAAAGAAGCAACTTAATTTTACCTCTTCTCTTTCTCTTCCGTTTTCCCTCCGGTGCCATTCTAGATCTCGGGACGAGATCCTCTCGTAGTGGTGGAGTGTTGTAACGCCCCGAGACCGATGTGCCAGGTGTCCTCCAGTTATTCGCTGTTGTTGCCTTGTCATTGCTTGCGTGTCATGCATATCATATTATGTCATCATGTGCATTGCATTTGCATACATGTTCGTCTCATGCATCCGAGCATTTTCCCCGTTGTCCGTTTTGCAATCCGGCGCTCCTATGTCACCCGGTGTCCCTTTCTACCTCTTTTCGTGTGCGGTTGTTAAACATCCTCGGATTGGACCGAGACTTGTCATGCGGCCTTGGTTTACTACCGGTAGACCGCCTGTCAAGTTTCGTGCCATTTGGACTTCGTTTGATACTCCAACGATTAACCGAGGGACCGTAAAGGCCTCATGTGTGTTGCAGCCCAACACCCATCCAAAGTGGCCCAAAACCCACCTAAACCACCTCCATCCTCTCGGTCGTTCGATCACGATCGCGTGGCCGAAAACCGCACCTCATTTGGACTCTCCTAGCTCCCTCTACCTATATATATGTGCCTTTCTCCGAAATTCTCGCGCAGACAAACCCTAAACCGCTCCTCGCGCCGCCGGACAAAAGCATCCCACCGCGCCCGGACATGTCCGCACTGTCGTCTGCGTCCAACCGCGGCGCTCCACCTGTCCACTGCCACCGTCCCGCGTCGCCGGGCCCGAGGCGCCCAGATCCGGCCCTCCCCAGCCCGGGTCCTTCCGCCGCCCGATGGGAGCCGGATCTCGCGCCGGCGCTCAGCTCCTCCTCCGCCGAGCCGCCGCG
>NC_041386.1:142256342-142275058 GCF_002162155.2 Triticum dicoccoides
CTCCTCGCCGATGCCGCGTCGCGCCGCCGCCCCGACGCTCTCTCTGGCGAGCTCCGCGCCCACGCCGACGCCCTGTTCTTCAACTCCGGCAAGAGCTCCGGTGAACTTCGAAGTCCGTGCCGCTACAGTGATCTTAGATCCAGATCTGGATCCATCCTCCTCGGTTGACTTTTCCCTCCTAAACCCTAATTTTTATGCAATCTTCATCGCATGATAACTCCCTCATCGTAGCTCCGATTCGTGCGTGTAGCATATCAAAATGTTCGCCTCGATGAGTACATCATTTCATCTCATTACGTCATTTTCATTTGAGCTCATCTTGATGCCTGAAATGCTGTTGGAAGAGGGCTATGTGAGGAATATTTCAGATCTGTTTCAGCAAATGGCATTTTGTCATTTTTGCCATGATTAATGTGTGCATACTATGATCCTGAGCTCTACATCTGTTTTGTTCTATGCCATGCCATCTTTACAGAGGTGCTTGCCATGTATTTTTGTGATATTTGTGGTGACTAGCACAAGCTTGCAAAGTAGCATAATCGTTGATGCTGATTTCAGGGACTTAGAATTTCACTAAGTCCTTGTCCTGTTTTCGTTGTCATGCCATATGTTCATGTTGTTTCCTAGTGATCCGTGCCTCTTTTGAGGATGATCAGTAAGGATGTTTTGTTAACATTTTGGTGCTATATCTATCCATGTCTTTGTTTGAATTTATGGAGCACCCTAGCTTGAGTCAATCGAGCTCTACTTTTGCTATAAAATGTTCCTGGCAGATCGTTGACATGATTAGCGATTTTGCCGATGTTGTTGCTATTGATCTGTGCATTCTATGTTGTTGTTCTTGCCATGTCTAGCTCCTATGCCATGTCTTCTTGATGGGTGTATGGTTAGTTTGTCATGCAATGCTCTGTAGTGAGTGCATCGAGCTCGTAAACATGCCTACTCGTTAACTGTTTTGCATGCTCCAGTTTTTCACTAAGTCTGTATCTGTTTGTGTTTTTGCTATGTTCACATGCTTGCAATTGTATTTTCTGATCCCTTTTGGCTCTAGGTCACCATGGGACTTTTGTTAAGTGCTTTGAGTAGCTTCATGCCATGCCTTGCTTTTCCATGTTATGTTCCTGTAGCATGTAGTTTTCATGCTCGTAAGATTGCTTCCTGATGATAAATTCCAGACTTGTGTTAATTTCATAAACCTGTTATCATTTGCACTTTTGGCATGCTTGTTTGAACCTGTTAATGAGTGAATTAGCCATAGCTCAGTGTTCATCTTTTGTCAAGCATCATGAGTGGATCCCTGCCATGTATTTTGTTGCCATGTTTGAGTGTTGTAGCATATTTATCTTGATGCATTTAGATGGTCTCTTACTGATTATCACAGTCCGGTGCTATATTTGTTTTGCTTGCCTTTTCCAAACCGTGCATCCGATTCTGGTGATGTTTATATCGATTTCAACCGAAATCATCTCCCCTTTCCAGTGGCACTCTTGGTTTTCCAAGTTGAGGCCAGGTTCCATCATTCCTTTCCAAGTCATGCATATACATCACATACCGCATCCCGCATATCATACCATGTTCATGTGTTGGTTGTTTACTATGTCATGTGCTTCTTTCCGGTGTTGCTTCTTCGGGTTGGTTCTGTTTACGTCGCGTTTGTGAGGACCTGTTCGACTACGTCTGTTTGTCTTCTTCATGTACTCGTTCTTCTTCCTTGCGGGATTTCAGGCAAGATGACCATATCCTCGAAATCACTTTTATCTTTGCTTGCTAGATGCTCGCTCTTTTGCTATGCCTATGCCGCGATACCTACCACTTGCTTATCATGCCTCCTATATTGTTGAGCCAAGCCTCTAACCCACCTTGTCCTAGCAAACCGTTGTTTGGCTATGTTACCGCTTTGCTCAGCCCCTCTAATAGCATTGTTAGTTGCAGCTGAAGATTGGAGCTTGTTCCATGTTTGTACCATGGTTATTTTGTTGGGATATCAAAATATCTCTTATTTAATTAATGCATCTATATACTTGGTAAAGGGTGGAAGGCTCGGCCTTATGTCTGGTGTTTTGTTCCACTCTTGCCGCCCTAGTTTCGGTCATATCGGTGTTATGTTCCCGGATTTTGCGTTCCTTACACGGTTGGGTTATAATGGGAACCCCTTGATAGTTCACCTTGAATAAAACTCCTCCAGCAATGCCCAACATTGGTTTTACCATTCGCCACCTAGCCTTTTCTTTCCCTTGGGTTCTGCAGACTCAAGGGTCATCTTTATTTAAACCCCCCTGGGCCAGTGCTCCTCTGAGTGTTGGTCCGATCGAGTAGACTGTGGGGCCACCTCGGGGCAACTTGAGGGTTGGTTTTACTCGTAGGATGTCTCAGCTGAGTGTGCCCTGAGAACGAGATATGTGCAGCTCCTATCGGGATTTGTCGGCACATTCAGGCAGTGTTGCTGGATTTGTTTTACCATTGTCGAGGATGTCTTGTAACCGGGATGCCGAGTGTGATCGGATTGTCTTGGGAGAAGGAATATCCTTCGTTGACCATGAGAGCTTGTGATGGGCTAAGTTGGAACACCCCTGCAGGGATTTGAACTTTCAAAAGCCGTGCCCGCGGTTATGGGCAGATGGGAATTTGTTAATGTCTGGTTGTACAAAACCTGAAGTTGATCTTAATTAAAATACATCAACCCCATGTGTAACCGTGATGGTCTCTTTCCGGCGGAGTCCGGGAAGTGAACACGGTGTTGGAGTTATGCTTGACGTAGGTTGTTCGAGGATCACTTCTTGATCATAGCTTTATCGACCGTGCCTTGCCCTCTCTTCTCGCTCTCATTTGCGCATGTTTAGCCACCATATATGCTAGTCGCTTGCTGCAGCTCCACCTCATACCTTTTACCCTTCCCACAAGCTTAAATAGTCTTGATCGCGAGGGTGTGAGATTGCTGAGTCCCTGTGACTCACAGATACTTCCAAAACCAGTTTGCAGGTGCCGATGATATCGTGCAGGTGACGCAACCAAGCTCAAGGAGGAGCTCGATGAAGATCTTGTCCTTTGTGTTGTTCCGTTTTCCAGTTGATCAGTAGTGGAGCCCAGTTGGGTCGATCGGGGATCTGTGTAGCATTTGGGGTAGTGTTCTTTTATTTTGGTTCCGTAGTCAGACCTTGATTGTATCTGGATGATGTAATGCTTTATTCATGTAATTGTGTGAAGTGGCGATTGTAAGCCAACTATGTATCTCTTTCCCTTATGCATTACATGGGTTGTGTGAAGATTACCTCACTTGCGACATTGCTTTCACTGCGGTTATGCCTCTAAGTCGTGCTTCGACACGTGGGAGATATAGCCGCATCGAGGGCGTTACACCCTAAGAAGGGAGGTATTACTGTTGTTCCTAATGATAAAGATGAATTGATCCCACAAAGAATTGTCACAGGTTATAGAATGGTAATTGATTTTCGCAAATTAAATAAAGCTACTAAAAAGGATCATTACCCTTTACCTTTTATTTTTCAAATGCTAGAAAGATTATCCAAAATACACATTTTCGCTTTCTAGATGGTTATTCCAGTTTCTCTCAAATACCTGTGTAAAAAGAGGATCAAGAAAAGACAACTTTTACTTGCCCTTTCGGTACCTTTGCTTATAGACATATGCCTTTTGGTTTATGCAATGCACCTGCTACCTTTCAAAGATGTATGACTGCTATATTCTCTGACTTTTGTGAAAAGATTGTTGAGGTTTTCATGGATGATTTCTCCGCATATGGAACTTCTTTCGATTATTTCTTAAGCAACCTTGATTGAGTTTTGCAGAGATGTGAAGAAACTAATCTTGTCTTGAATTGGGAAAAGTGCCGCTTTATGGTTAATGAAGGTATTGTCTTGGGGCATAAAATTTCTGAAAGAGGTATTGAAGTTGATAAAGCTAAAGTTGATGCTATTGAAAAGATGTCGTGCCCTAAGGACATCAAAGGTAGAAGAAGTTTACTTGGTCATGCCGGATTTTATAGGACGTTCATTAAAGACTTCTCTAAAATTTCCAGGCCTCTGACTAACCTATTACAAAAATATGTTCCTTTTGTATTTGATGATGATTGTGTAGAAGCATTTGAAATACTTAAGAAAGCTTTGATTTCTGCACCTATTGTTCAGCCACCTGATTGGAATTTTATCCTTTGAAATTATGTGTGATGCTAGTGATTATGCTATAGGTGATGTTCTAGGACAAAGAGTTGATAAGAAATTAAATGTTATCCAATATGCTAGTAAAACTCTAGACAATGCCCAAAGAAATTATGGTACTACTGAAAAAGAATTTTTAGCAGTTGTATTTGCTTGTGATAAGTTCAGACCCTATATTGTTGATTCTAAAGTAATTGTTCACACTGATCATGCTGCTATTAAATATCTTATGGAAAAGAAAGATGCTAAACCTAGACTCATTAGATGGGTTATATTTCTACAAGAATTTGATTTGCATATTATTGATAGAAAGGGAGCTGAGAACCCCATTGCAGACAACTTGTCTAGGTTAGGAAATGTTCTTGGTGACCCACTACCTATTGATGATAGCTTTCCTAATGAACAATTAGCTATCATAAATGCTTCTCGTACTGCTCCATGGTATGCTGATTATACTAATTACATTTTCGCTAAATTTATACCACCTAGTTTCACATACCAACAAAAGAAAAAGTTTTTCTATGATTTAAGACATTACTTCTGGGATGACCCACACCTTCATAAAGAAGGAGTAGATGGTGTTATTAGACGTTGTGTAAATGAGCATGAACAGGAACATATCCTACGCAAGTGTCACTCCTTATGGAGGACACCACGCTGGAGATAGAACTGCACATAAGGTATTGCAATCTGGTTTTTATTGGCCTACTCTCTTCAAAGATGCATGTAAGTTTGTCTTGTCCTGTGATGAATGTCAAAGAATTGGTAATATTAGTAGACGTCAAGAAATGCCTATGAATTATTCACTTGTTATTGAACCATTTGATGTTTGGGGCTTTGATCATATGGGACCGTTTCCTTCCTCTAATGGGTATACACATATTTTAGTTGTTGTTGATTACGTTACTAAGTGGGTAGAAGCTATTCCAACTAGTAGTGCTGATCATAACACCTCTATTAAGATGCTTAAAGAAGTTTATTTTCCGAGGTTTGGAGTCCCTAGATACTTAATTACCGATGGTGGTTCACATTTTATTCATGGTGCTTCTCGTAAAATGCTTGCTAAGTATGATGTTAATCATATAATTGCATCTCCATATCACCCACAGTCTAGTGGTCAAGTAGAACTGAGCAATAGAGAGCTTAAGTTAATTTTGCAAAAGATTGTTAATAGATCTAGAAAGAATTGATCCAAGAAACTTGATGATGCATTACGGTCCTATAGAACTGCATATAAAAATCCTATGGGTATGTCTCCGTATAAAATGGTTTATGGTAAAGCATGTCACTTACCTCTCGAACTAGAGCATAAGGCATATTGGGCCATTAAAGAGCTCAATTATGATTTCAAACTTGCCGGTGAGAAGAGGCTTTTTGACATTAGCTCACTTGATGAATGGAGAACCCAGGCTTATGAGAATGCAAAACTGTTTAAAGAGAAAGTTAAAAGATGGCATGACAAAAGGATACAAAAATGCGAGTTTAATGTTGGTGATTATGTATAGTTATACAACTCTCGTTTAAGATTTTTTGCAGGAAAACTCCTCCCTAAATGGGAAGGTCCTTGCGTTATCGAGGAGGTGTATCGTTTCGGTGCCATAAAAATCAACAACTTCGAAGGAACAAATCCAAGGGTGGTGAACGGTCAAAGAATCAAACATTATATCTCAGGTAATCCTATAAATGTTGAAACTAATTTCATTGAAACCGTAACCCCGGAGGAGTATATAAGGGACACCTTCTAGAACATTTCAGCCTCCAAAAAGGAATAGGTCTGTGGTACGGTAAGTAAACGGACTCCAAAACAATTCTAATAGCAATTTTTCTCCGTTTTGGAATATTTAAGAAAATAGGAAAATAAGAAGCAGTCCGGAAAGGACACGAGGCATCCACGAGGGTGGAGGGGGCTCCCTACCCCCTGGGCGCGCCCCCTACCTCGTGGGCACCTCGTGTGCCCTCCGGACTCCGTTTTCTTGCATGATACTTCTTTTGGCGGTAAAAATTCATTATATAATCTCCCGAAGGTTTTGACCACTGTACCATGCAAATATCGTCTGTTTTTGTTTCGAGCTGTTTCTGCTATAGATCTAGAGCAAGATGTCTTCTCAAGAGTCAGTAGGGGAGAGTGGGGTGTCTCATCCGATACCGGGGCCAAGAGCAAACAGCGATGCTGACCACTTTGGGCCATCAACTGAGGAAGAGATGGAGGTTGACTTAAAAAGGATAGATGCCATGGAGGAGGATCAAGAAGTTACTTCTCGTTTCTGAGCCGGATTCACGATGGGGGAACTACAAAGCTCAGCTATTCCAAACTCGGTCATCCCTTCCAACGTTAGATTTATTTCTTATGAAAATATGAAAAAGAGTGTTACTTGTTCTCCCACAGCTATGCAACATCCTTGGGTGAAAGGAGCTTTAGCCGTCACGGGAAAGCTCTGTAAGGAAATAGTGGACCTCAAGCAGCACGTCAATAAGCTCGAGGAAGAGAATCATATCCTGAGGGGCATTGAGGGAATCCTGGATTAGGGGGTCTCCGGACAGCCGGACTATATCCTTTGGCCGAAATGTTGGACTATGAAGATACGAGATTGAAGACTTCATCCCGTGTCTGGATGGGACTCTACTTGGCGTGGAGGGCAAGCTAGGCAATACGGATATGTATATCCCCTCCTTTGTAACCGACCTTGTGTAACCCTAGCCCCTTCCGGTGTCTATATAAACCGGAGGGTTTTAGTCCGTAGGACAACATACAATCATACCATAGGCTAGCTTCTAGGGTTTAGCCTCTCCGATCTCGTGGTAGATCAACTCTTGTACTACTCATATTATCAAGAATAAATCAAGCAGGACGTAGGGTTTTACCTCCATCAAGAGGGCCCGAACCTGGGTAAAACATCGTGTCCCCTGCCTCCTGTTACCATCCGCCTTAGACGCACAGTTCGGGACCCCCTACTCGAGATCTGCTGGTTTTGACATCGACATTGGTGCTTTCACTAAGAGTTCCTCTGTGTCATCATCATTAGGCTTGATGGCTCCTTCAATCATTGATAGCGATGCAGTTCCAGGTGAGACTTTTCTCCCCGGACAAATCTTTGTGTTCGGCGGCTTCGCACTGCAGGCCAACTCGCTTGGCCATCTGGAGCAGATCGAGAGTTATGCCCCTGGCCACCAAGTCAGGTTTGGAAGCCTAAACTACACGACCGATATCTGCAGAGACTTGATCTTCGATGGATTCAAACCCCTGCCTAGTGCGCCACACAGTCACAATAAGCATGATTTAGCTCTGCCATCGGACAATGTTCAGGAGATCGCGTCGGCAACCGCTCCGACCGTCAATTTGGAGCCAGTTGCGCCATCCATGGACGGGTGGATAGACCCCGCCACGGAGGCCGCACTCTCATGGGTGATCGAGCCGAGTATCGACCTTACCCTTCACGGGAGGCGTGAGGCCGAACTACCGGATTCTTCCCCGGCCACGGACTCCGAACCGTCTGCGCCCGTGCCTATCGAATCCGACTGGGCGCCGATCATGGAGTTTACCTCCGCGGATATCTTTCAGCACTCACCCTTCGGTGACATACTGAACTCGTTAAGGTCTCTCTCATTATCAAGAGAGTCCTGGCCGAACTATGTTCGGTAGGATTGGGATGCAGATGATGAAGAAATTCGCGCCCACCCACCACCCACTTAGTAGCCACTATCGACGATTTGACCGACATGCTCGACTTCGACTCCGAAGACATCAACGACATGGACGACGATGCAGGAGGCAAACAAGAACCACTGCCCACAGGGCACTGGACAGCCACCTCGTCATATGACATATATATGGTGGACACACCCAAAGAAGGCAATGGCGGCGGGACAGCGGAGGATGACCCCTCGAAGAAGCAACCCAAGCGCCGACGTCAGCGGCGCCGCTCTAAGTCTCGCAAGCAAAAGCAGTGACACCGGCACAGGAGATAATAGCACTCCGAATAGTGCCGAAGATGACAACAATCCCCTCCAGCAAGATTTAGGGCAGGAGGATGGAGAAGCCAGCCCTCCCAAGAGAGCGGCAGATGGAGAGGCGGAGGATGATAATTACATGCCTCCCTCCGAAGACGAGGCAAGCCTCGACGATGACGAATTCGTCATGCCTGAGGATCCCGTCGAACAAGAGCGCTTCAAGCGCTGGCTTATAGCCACGGCAAATAGCCTTAAGAAAAAGCAACAACAGCTTCAAGCTGATCAAGATTTGCTAGCTGACAGATGGACTGAAGTCCTTGCGGCCGAGGAATATAAACTCGAACGCCCCTCCAAGAGTTACCCAAAGCGCAAGTTGCTACCCCGACTGGAGGAGGAAGCACCAAAACCTACATATCCAGCGTATGACGCGGCTGATCAGCCACCTCGTGGCCGCGACAAAGAGGCATTCCAGCCAAAAGTTCAGCACGCACCCCGACGCCACTCAAATAAAAACGTCAAGACATGGGGAAATACGCCAGACCTGCGAGATGTATTGGAGGACAAAGCAAAATGCGCAAGATCGATATACGGATCGCGAGGGCGCGCCACTATGCGAGACAATAACCGTCACGCCGGATACAGTAAAAGTAAGTCCGACCAGGCCGAACACAGCGGACAAGACTCATTTGAGCCGCGTCGCGATATAGCCCAGTACAGAGGCGCCGCACACCCCCTATGCTTCACAGACGAAGTAATGGATCATCAAATCCCAGAGGGTTTCAAACCCGTAAATATAGAATCATATGACGGCACAACAGATCCTGCGATATGGATCGAGGACTTCCTCCTGCACATCCACATGGCCCGCGGTGACGATCTACATGCCATCAAATACCTCCCACTTAAACGCAAATGACCAGCTCGGCATTGGCTCAACAACCTGCCAGCAGAATCCATTGGCTGTTGGGAAGATCTGGAAGCTGCATTCCTTGACAACTTCCAGGGCACTTATGTGCGACCACCAGATGCCGATGACTTGAGCCACATAATTCAGCAGCCAGAGGAATCGGCCAGGCAATTCTGGACACGGTTCCTAACAAAGAAAAATCAAATCGTCGACTGTCCGGATGCAGAGGCCATAGAAGCTTTTAAGCACAACATCCGCGACGAGTGGCTCGCCCGGCACCTTGGCCAGGAAAAGCTGAAACCTATGGCAGCCCTCACGACACTCATGACCCACTTTTGCACGGGAGAAGACAGCTGGCTGGCTCGCAGCAATAACATATCAAAGAACCATGGTACTTCGGATACCAAGGATGGCAATGGCAGGTCACGTCGCAACAAACACAAGCGCCGCATTAACATCGACAATACCGAGGATACGACAGTCAATGCCGGATTCAAAGGCTCTAACCCAGTCAGCAGAAAAAGCCATTCAAAAGAAGCACTCCGGGCCCGTCCAGTTTGGACCGTATACTCGACCGCTCGTGTCAAATACATGGCACCCCCGACAAGCCAGCCAACCACACCAACAGGGATTGTTGGGTGTTCAAGCAGGACGGCAAGTTAAATGCCGAAAACAAAGATAAGGGGTCACATAGCGATGACGAGGAGGAGCCCCGGCAGCCGAACACCGGAGGACAGAAGAGGTCCCCCCCACAAGTGCAGACGGTGAACATGATATATGCAACACACATCCCCAAGAGGGAGCGGAAGCGTGCGCTAAGGGACGTATATGCGTTGGAGCCAGTCGCCCCAAAGTTCAACCCATGGTCCTCCTGTCCGATCACCTTCGATCGCAGGGATCACCCCACTAGTATCCATCATGGAGGATTCGCCGCACTGGTCTTAGACCCAATCATCAACGGATTTCACCTCACTCGAGTCCTTATGGACGGTGGCAGCTGCCTGAACCTGCTTTATCAGGACACAGTGTGCAAAATGGGTATAGACCCCTCAAGGATCAAACCCACAAAAACGACCTTCAAAGGTGTCATACCAGGTGTAGAGCCCCATTGCACAGGCTCAGTCACACTGGAAGTGGTCTTCGGATCCCCGGATAACTTCCGAAGCGAGGAGTTAATATTCGATATAGTCCCGTTCCGCAGTGGCTATCATGCACTGCTCGGGCAAACCGCATTTGCGAGATTCAATGCAGTACCGCATTATGCATACCTCAAGCTCAAAATGCCAGGACCTCGGGGGGTCATCATAGTCAATGGAAACACAGAGCGCTCTCTCCGCACGGAAGAGCATACCGCGGCCCTCGCAGCAGAAGTGCAAAGCAGCCTCTTAAGGCAATCCACCAGTTCGGCGATTAAAGACTCGGACACCTTCAAGCGTGCCCAGAGTAATCGGCAACAAGACCGCCTGGCACGTTCTGAGCTCGCATAGCAATGCGGCCCCCGCCCCAGTACCAGCCAAACGGCAAAATCCGTGCCACGCGTACATAATTATGCATTAAAAATACCATGGGCACAGGTGGGGAGGGGGCACGACTACGGCACACCCCAAAACGTGGCTCAACCGCACTAGGGGCTTCCCGCTTTGTTATTTTTCTCTCTTTCAGGACTTTAATCTCTGGAAACCCCGTCCGGCAGTACGGTTGCCGGACACACGATGCAACAACAAAGGAGGCAGAAAGCTACGTCGCACCACGGAACTCCCAGGTGGTCTCTGACAACGAGTGAAATACTTTCTTCAAATACCATTCCTCAGCTTGCCCTTGGAGGGGACATGTCAAATAGTCCTACTTTTTGCTTATCGCACTACTTGTATCATTCCGCTTTAACGCACCTTTTTGAATAAACAATGCATAGCACTAGAGTATTATCGCATTCTCTGTACTTTATATATATATATATATGTGTTCATTCATGACATCCAGCACCCGTACACTCTGGTACGACCAATACGCTATGGGCTTAAGCATACCCCATAATACGGTGTGAGAAGTCCGAACACTTTCGACAGTGCGGCACCCCGAACTTATAGCATTATATGCATCAGCTCCGAATCATGTCTTGGGTCAATAGTTGGGTTTGCCCGGCTCCCATGTTTTGGTACCTTACGTTCCGTTATATCGGCTAAGGTAGCACTGGGAGAACTACTGCGATTGTGCCCCGGTTCAGCTGGGCTAAGCACCTCAGTAGAGAAAGCTAAAACTGACTGTCATGATAAGGCGAGAGCTGGTCGCTGTTCGAGAGGTTTTGAGTCCCTAAAGACTTATGCCGCTTAGAGCGAGGAGTCGGCTTTGTCCGGCTTAAGGCGTGTATAGCGCCCCGAATTCGGCCTTCCGAATACTAGGGGCTTCGCCAAAATTTAAAATTGTAGAATTCTATGGCTAAGTGAGAGTGATAAAGCATTATAGTCCGGTTGCCTTGTTCGTTGTGCTGAGCACCTCCCTTGAAGGACCCAACAATGGGAAAAATAGTGCTCAGGTTTATCCCGAACACCCCAGCACTCGTGGCATGGGGGCAGAAGCCGATGACTGGCAATCTCTCAGATTTCATACACAGCCGCACAGAAGGCAATATTTTAAATTCAAACAAGCGTTGCATAGCGCATATGAACAAGTTTTCATAATACAGGACCACACGAGCAAGTTCATTCAAAAATTACATCTTTTGCACACTCGTCCGCCACAAGACGGGCACCCTTCAGGACACCCTCATAATACATTTCGGGGTGGCGATGCTCCTTGCCCTGCGGCGGCCCCTCCTTCACCAGCTTCTCAGTGTCCATCTTGGCCCAGTGCACCTTTGCACGGGCAAAAGCCCGGCGGGCACCTTCTATACAGACGGACCGCTTGATGACTTCCAGCCGTGGGCAGGCATCCACAAGCCGCCTCACCAGGCCGAAGTAGCTGTTGGGAAGGGAGTCGCCAGGCCACATCCGGACTATAAAGCCCTTCATGGCCTGTTCGGCCGCCTTGTGCAGCTCGACCAGTTGCTTCAGCTGGTCTCTCATAGGCATCGGGTGTTCGGTCCCAGTATATTGAGACCAAAACAGCTTCTCCGTCGAGTTTCCTCCTCGACCTGGTAAAATTTCGCGGCATCCAACACGCTGTGGGGCAAATCTGTGAATGCTCCTGGAGAGCTCTGGACTCGGGTAAGTAACAAGTAATTTACTTTCACATGCTTGCTTTGCATATTGAATGCCTTACCCGCCACTATCCTCCTCATCACCTCAATCTCCTGGACGACCTTTTGGGCTTCGGCCTTGGCATGCTTTGTGCTCTCGAGGGCCGCGGCAAGCTCGAACTCTCGCATCTTCGAGTCAAGCTCCAAAGCCTCGTGCTTCTTCACGAGAGCCTAGAGCTCTTGCTGCACCTCGCCCACCCATGCCTCTTGTTTCTCCCACTCGGTGCGCTCCTTGGCCGCTTTGTCTTCGGCCTGGATAGTGCTTGCTTCAGGTTCACCACTTCGGTCGTGGCCCCTGGCACATTCATGATGATCCTGTCATTTCGCAACCACATTTTCTTTTATATATATAGACAAGGTATTACTTACCTTTGTTCTCCTCGAGCTGCCTCTTGGCAAGACCGAGCTCTTTCTCGGACCCCTCAAGGTCCTGCTTCAGTGCGGCGACCTCCGCAGTCAGTGCGGCAGAGGTCAGCAGTGAAGCCTGCATACGCATACAGACATACTTATATTAGACTCCTGCATATATTATTTGATCCTCTATTCGGCTTTTCTTTGTGAACACCAAACAGAGCATCATGGGCTGCTGTCTATGCGGTAATATTTTTCCTATATTTTAAATACTTACCTCAAAGCTTGTTAGAAGGCTGGCACAGGCTTCAGTCAGTCCGCTCTTGCCGGACTGAACCTTCTTGATCACCGCACTCATAATAGTGCGGTGCTCTTCGTCGATGGAAGCGCCGTGAAGCGCTCCCAGCAGGCTGTCCGGTGCCTCTGGATGGACAGAGGTCACTGGCACGGGCGGCTTGCCCCTTTTGGAAGGGGGCCGCCTGCCCGAGTCTGGAACCACTGGAGGTTTCGGCGCGGTGTTCGGCTGAGAGCCGAACTTGGAGCCCCCGGGAGCCTTGCTCACTTTGCTCCTGGAGTTCGGAAGGTCGCCTTGAGGCGCCTCCGGGACTGTCTCCCCCCGGCTCGGTGCCCCCTGAGACAGTACCTCGGCATTGTCCGTAGGGCAAGGAGAGGTGGCAGTTGGAAGTGTATCACTATTCATGTCCGACGAGTCCAAGGAACCGTCCGACGATGATACATCGATACGGGCTTGGGGGGGACTGCATAATCATATTCGATGTTAGGAGAAGCAATGCGACAAAGGTATGCTATGAGTTACTCTGGTATCTGAATACTTACAACTTCGCCAGGGGCTTGGCACTGGGCAGCCACTCGTCTTCGCCGTCGGCGGCGGTGGTGGAACAGTCCGGAAGCAGAGTCCTTCCCTTCTTGGACCCTTCGGCCTCCCCGGTTAGGGCGGCCTTCCTTTTCTTGTCTCCCTCGGCTGGAGGGGGAGAGTCTTCGTCTTCCTTCTCCTTGTTTTCGTGGGAGGAGTGTGTCTCGGAGTTATCGGGCGATGAGTCCAATACCACCTGGCGCCGGGAACTCTTTCGGGTTCCCTTGGCCTTCTTCTTGGTCTTATCCAGCACCTCATAGGGAGCCGGAGTCCACATCTCCGTCAGGAGAGCGTCCGCAGGGTCTTCGGGCAGAGGGGCCGAACAGTTGATCTGCTCCGATGTATCCACCCAGTCCTGTCAAAGGCATGGGAGCTCAGACCCCGCACATGGTTAAGCTATGGGAAATAAACACCCTATCAGATGTACAGAACTTGCCGGATTAACAGAATGCTTCGCGCTTAGCCTGCGGTCCTCGGTAAGAGAAGGAGGGACCTCGGCGCCCTTGAACAGCACCCTCCAGACGTCTTTATGCGTCGTGTCGAAGACCTCTCTTAGAGTCTGGTGCCGGGCCGGGTCGAACTCCCATAAGTTGAAATCTCGTTGTTCACACAGGAGGATCTAGTGGAAGAGCATGACCTGGACTATGTTGACAAGCTTAAGTTTCTTGCTTGTCATGTTCCGGATACACTTCTAGAGTCTATCCAGCTCCACCGATGAACCCCAGGATAGGCCCTTCTCCTTCCAGGAAGTGATCCGCGTGGGGATTCTGGATCGAAACTCGGGGGCCGCCACCCAGTTGGTGTCGCGCGGCTCAGTGATGTAGAACCACCCCGATTGCCACCCCTTTATGGTCTCCATGAAGGAGCCCTCGAGCCATATGACGTTGGGAATTTTGCCCACCATGGCTCTGCCGCATTCCGCTTGTTGGCCGCCCACCACCTTCGGCTTAATATTGAATGTCTTCAGCCACAGGCCGAAGTGGGGCCGGATGCGCAGGAAATCCTCGCACACGACGATGAACGCCGAGATGTTGAGGATGAAATTCAGGGCCAGATCATGAAAGTCCAGCCCTTAATAGAACATGAGGCCACGGACGAATGGATGGAGGGGCAACCCCAATCCGCGAACGAAATGTGGGAGGAAAACCACCCTTTCGTGAGGTTCCGGGGTAGGGACGATCTGCCCCGCGGCTGGCAGCCGGTGCGCGATATCCGCGGCTAAGTATCCGGCTCCATGTAACTTTTTGATGTGCCCCTCCGTGATGGAGGAGGCCATCCACTTGCCTCCCACTCCAGACATGTTTGGAGAGAGTTGAGGAGGAGGATGCGGACTTGGGCGCTGGAGCTAGAGTGCGCGAGAATGGATGAGCAAGGAGGAAGAAGGCGTGGGTAGAAAAAGGTGAGATCTTATCCCTTTATAAGGGCAGACTAAATTGTGCGCCGCCACTAGCCAGGTAAAACTTGCTTATCCCCCAAGCACCGTAATTGATGGCGCGGTTGGGTTACCCGCATCCGTATTGATGAGAATCCCGTAATAAGGGGAACACGGTCTCTGCTTTGACAAGACGTGTCAAGAAACCGCCTCGCGTTATGTGCGGGGCTGGTTAAAGAAAAATGGTTCGAATAATTACCGGGCCATGGCGTGATGTCATGCTGCCAAAACGTGTTAGCAGAATAGATTTGTGGAAATATTATTCTCCCTACGGTGGTATGTGGAACTTATTTTTTAGGGTTGGACACTATCCTTGTATTCAAACTCTTCTGTGGTGTATTCGGAGGAGGAACCCGCCTTGCAATGCCGAAGACAACACTGCACGCCGGACTCGTCATCATTGAAGCCTGGTTCATCGGCTACTGAGGGAGTCCTGGATTAGGGGGTCTCCGGACAGCCGGACTATATCCTTTGGCCGGACTGTTGGACTATGAAGATACGAGATTGAAGACTTCGTCCCGTGTTCGTATGGGACTCTACTTGGCGTGGAGGGCAAGCTAGGCAATACGGATATGTATATCCCCTCCTTTGTAACCGACCTTGTGTAACCCTAGCCCCTTCCGGTGTCTATATAAACCGAAGGGTTTTAGTCCGTAGGACAACATACAATCATACCATAGGCTAGCTTCTAGGGTTTAGCCTCTCCGATCTCGTGGTAGATCAACTCTTGTACTACTCATATTATCAAGAATAAATCAAGCAGGACGTAGGGTTTTACCTCCATCAAGAGGGCCCAAACCTGGGTAAAACATCGTGTCCCCTGCCTCCTGTTACCATCCTCCTTAGACGCACAGTTCACGACCCCCTACCTGAGATCCGCCGGTTTTGACACCGATAGGCATCATCGCCAAGAATATCACATCACCCCCCTCCCCGAAGAAAGAGACATAAACACACGGGTATGGGCTCTCCTCTTGGCAACTGCCAAGCTTGGGGGAGTGCCCCGATATCGTATCACCATCACACTTCTATATTTACCGTTTTTCTTAGTTCAATCTTTTTGGTTATATCTTGATCTAGTAGAATAAAGTTTTAGCATGATCTAGTTTTGAGTTTTGCTTTATGATCCTTCTTTGTAATCGAGTCCGTGAGCTATATATAATAAAGATTAGTGTTGAGTCAAGGGCTTTGTCGGTGTCAAAACCGGCAGATCTCGGGTAGGGGGTCCCGAACTGTGCGTCTAGGCCGGATGGTAACAGGATGCAGGGAACACGATGTTTTACCCAGGTTCGGGCCCTCTTGATGGAGGTAAAACCCTACGTCCTGCTTGATTAATATTGATGATATGGGTAGTACAAGAGTAGATCTACCACGAGATCAAGGAGGCTAAACCCTAGAAGCTAGCCTACGGTATGATTGTTATATATGGAGGTGATTGCCTACGGACTACAACCCTCTGGTTTATATAGACACCGGATAGGGTTAGGGTTACATAGAGTCGGTTACAATGGTAGGAGATCTTGAATATCCGCATCGCCAAGCTTGCCTTCCACGCGAAGGAAAGTCCCATCCGGACACGGGACGAAGTCTTCAATCTTGTATCTTCATAGTCCTAGAGTCCGGCTGAAGGTATAGTCCGGCTACCCGAACATCCCCTAATCCAGGACTCCCTCAGTAGCCCCCGAACCAGGCTTCAATGACGACGAGTTCGGCGCGCAGATTGTTCGGCATTGCAAGGCGGGTTCTTCTCCAAATCTTGTGTACCTATAGGAATAATGTCCGATTTTTGTAATGTAGTGCTCCTCGGCTTCCATGCCCAATAATGGTCGTCTTCCACGTGTCAAACGAATGCAAAAAGCCGGGGCGTTTTTACACCCACACCCCTAGCCGTATAAATGAGCCGTCTATTTAACGGGATGGGGATTTAGGTCCAAACCACATCTTCTCCTTTCCGCGAGTTATCATCAGAGCGCTTCCAGCAAAGGTCCATTCCAACATGACCAGCAGTCGCAGCTCCTCCCCTCGCCCCTCCGGTCCCAAACCCGGGGACTGGGAGAGTTGCACCATCCCGCATAGCGAGTTAGTGTCGCTTCAGGCCAAGGGATTTATCCCTCAGGCATACATGGTCCCGGTCCGAGCCGGTCTCGCCACCTACAATGGCGGAAAACAAGCGGAGAGCACCCCCAATCCTTCTAAAGGAGAGCGGGTGTGCCTCGTCCCCTATCTAATAAGGGGACTAGGATTTCCAATTCATCCATTTCTCCGCGGGCTTCTGGAGTTCTACGGCCTCTAGCTGCATAATCTCATGCCCGCCTCCGTATTGCATATTGCGGGTTTCGTCGCCGTTTGCGAGCTATTTTTAGGCGTTGAGGCTCATTTCGCGCTGTGGAAGAGGTTATTCTGCCTGGTGCCCCGTTCTCAAAAGGGGTCTATATACCAAGTGGGCGGAGCCGAAGTATGGCGCATCGCCGGGACCGGATACCTATCCGGAACCCCAAAGAAGGCGTCCGAGCACTGGCCTTCGGAATGGTTTTACATAGATGACGTCCCGCTATCGGACCCTATCTGGGTCGGTCTCCCTGAGTTCAATAGTGCTCCATTGAAGAAACGCTTGAGCTGGCGTCCACGGAGCTCTCAGAGAGAAAGCGACAGAGACGTCCTTTACCTGATGGGCCGGATAAGACTGTTGGCTCATTCCGGACTAACCATGATTGGAGTCATGGCCGCATGCATTATCCGGGGGGTGCAGCCGCTTCAATATAGAGGCCACCCCATGTGGGATTTCAACGGGGAGGATGACGCCACATGTTACGGTCGTAAGGGGCCGGCCTCAGCCGCCGCCTTAGTAAAGATCTTATCCTCTTTGTACAAGGGAGAGAAGGAGGAATTCCTCCGCGTCAACCCGCGGGCCGGATTCAGTATGTACGATCCTCCAAGTTGGGTAAGTGAACAATTGCGCTTGCCCGTTTGTTTTATACTCCCATGGTTAGATAGGTAGTCTAACGACTTCAATGCAGGAACTGCGACAGGAGGTAAAGGATATAAACAGCCGCCCTCCACAGCCCGAGGACCCAGAACGGTCCCTTAATCCGGACTCCGAAGAGGATCCGGACATATCGGTGGAGCTTATCGACGGGGTGTTCCATCAGCTAGGCAAGGACAATACCTTGGTAGCCATTACGGCGGATTACCCAGGGTTAATCCTGGCCTCCAGGTGACAGAAACCGGGGTCTTATTCCCTTAAAAGAGATTCCACCCTCACGTAGCCCGGTGTTTCTGACGACAGGCGTGTTTTGCAGGGGAGATTTTCGAGGCAGGAGGCCGAACCTGCGACGGCTAGCCAACGAGGGGCCGCAGGGCCCCGTGGGGCAAAAAGGAATGTAGTCCAGACTGAGATGCCGGTGCAAAGGTATAGTGCACCCTTTGTTTCCCTGGAGTTATTCTGTCAGGGCATATTAACGTTCGTGCTATCTTCAGACTGAAGAGACCTCGCCGGACTACATCCGGAGAGGTTGCCAATCGCGCCTCCACCAGCCAGGCTCCAATGTCTGGCCAGGAAGCGGAGGCGAGCACAAGGCGCACACCGGACGCTCCTCCGACAGAGGATGCGGATAGGCTGTCTGCCACAAATTCTGAAGTGGAGAGTGCCATGAACCACAGGCATCGCCGGACAATTCTACGCGATGCTTGTTTCTCCCAAGAGGCTTTAGATTCCTTTAATTCGGGAGATGCGTACCTCCGTGCCGCTCAAAATGGTTTAGCCAGAGCTACGGAGCAGTATGTAAAAGACATAC
>NC_041386.1:142275409-142320876 GCF_002162155.2 Triticum dicoccoides
ATGCCAGTAGCCCCCGAGATTTGAAGCAGTTAGAGCAACTGATTTAAGGATCATGTAATATGCAGCTTCTTACAGAGAAGAATACCGTACTATCCCAGGAGCTGGAAAAGTGCAAGGCCCAACTAGAGGCCGCACTAGCCGCAGCAGGGGAGCCCAAAGAGACCCCCTCAGGTAAGATACACTTCGAAATATTAGTATTGTGCGGTGTGGGTGCAAATCTGACAAATCATTTTTGCAGATGGCGCCGGGCTTGATCCGGACAAGCAACAACTCTTACGCCGGCTAGAGGCCGGTAAGAGTACGTTGACAAAGGTGAGGCGAGAGAAGAATGATCTTCAGGATGCCAACACCAAGCTGGACGTTGAACTTAAAGATGTTCGTGGCCAGCTGTCGGACTCCACGAAGGAGAATCAGCGGCTTCGACGCGGCATTTTTAGTAAGTGCTTGAACGAACTTTGAAAAAAGAGTTCGGCGAGGAAGTCGACTAACAGAGTAATGTCTGTAGGTATGCTCACAGGTCGTCCTGCAGAGGAGATGCCCGGTTCTACGGGTAACCTTCTTCCCGAACTCTTGCAACTGCACGAGCGAATTCGGCAGGCGATCCAGGGTATTGCCCAAGCCTTATGGCCTGCCCACTCCGTGCCCGAGGGCCTTGGAGAGCTTGCGGAGAAGCTGAAGGGAGCTCGGCGGCGCTTCCGGTTGTGTAAGATATCGGCCTGTCGACAAGGCGCTAGGGAGGCCTGGGCCATGGTGAAGACCCGTTTTATGAAGTCTGACCCAAACCACATGGCCGAGGTCGGACCAGTGGGGCCTGACGGGAAGGAGATCCCTGTAAGCTTAGTATACGGCCAAGTAGAGTTGGCCGCGAAGTATTCCCAGCAGGACTGTAAATTAGACAGCTTGTTAGATGGTATAGAAGAGGAATACAATCAGTCAGAATGACTGTGTAATTTTGAATTGACATGTGTAATGCCTTCTAGCCGGATTGTAGATCGTTTGTCATTGCCGATCTTTTCGCTTCAACCTCGGGACCTGACGGTCCGGAGTGTGTCCGAATACCCTAGCGGTTATATAATAACCGGGGTATGCGTGGAGACCAGGCGTAGGGGTCATCAGTGCTTTATCAGACAAGTGCCCAACTAGTTATGTTATATTACATGGTTAGTAAGAAACATCTTCCAGAGAGAATAGTTCCGTTAAGGGTTCCTTTCGCTGGGAGGCATGCCCTAAGGTGCATGTCCGGACTGCGTGAAGAGATGCAGAAAAAAAGCATCTGGGGGTGCATAAAATGAGTAAAAAGATCATCTTTTATTTCACCGACCGAATATTCCCTTAAGAACGCTAGCTTTCGGCTTCACCCAGTCTGAGGTACACATCCGGCTGACCCGGCAGTAACAATCGCAGAGGTGCTCCCTTTACCGCCTAGCCGAACAATCGGGAACGTAGGGGTAAGCGCAGGAGCCAGGCAACCCAGCTTGGCCAAAACTTAAGTCATATCGATGCATATAATGGTGAAGAAAAAAGGTACATGCGGAAGTTTGACGCATGTGTTGGGCGTGAAGCCCGTATAAATAAGCTTCTGTTAAAGAAGCCCCCAGGTTTAATGAGCGCGAGTGGCGCGTCACTAGATGAGCCTTTAAGGGCTATGAAAGAAAAAAAGGGGAAGGAGAGAAATGTAAGACAGAAAAATACAAAAAGGGATGGACAGAGGAAGGAGACGAACACAGAGTCCGGTGCTAGACATAGAATCTTCAGAGACGGGTGGCGTTCCACGGGTTCGGCTCGAGTCGGTTGTTCGACGCATCTCGCAGGCGGTACGCCCACCAGTCAGGACTTGGTCGATTATGAATGGACCTTCCCACTTGGGCTTGAGTTTGTCCTTTTTCTTATCTGGCAGGCGTAGAACTAGTTCGCCAACATTGTAATTTTTGGCCCGTACTTCTCTGCTTTGATATCTTCGGGCCTGCTATTGATAAAATGCGGAACGGGCTTTTGCCACATCGCGCTCCTCCTCCAAGGCGTCCAAGTTGTCCTGCCGATCGAGCTCGGCTTCTCTTTCTTCGTACATGCGCACTCTAGGTGAGTCATGAATTATGTCGCAGGGCAGAACAGCTTCTGCGCCGTACACCATAAAAAATGGTGTGTACCCGGTGGTGCGATTTGGCGTGGTCCGCAGCCCCCATAGCACGGAGTGGAGCTCCTCTACCCAGTGCGTGTTAGATTACTTGAGGGACCGCACTAGTTTGGGTTTAATGCCACTCATGATAAGACCATTTGCACGTTCGACCTGCCCGTTGGTTTGTGGGTGATAGACGGAAGCATAATCGAGCTTGATGCCCATGTTTTTGCACCAGAGTTTTACCTCGTCGGCGGTAAAGTTTGTACCGTTGTCGGTTATGATGCTGTGGGGGACGCCATAACGGTGTACAACCCCGGATATGAAGTCTATCACAGGTCCGGATTTGGCCATTTTAACAGGCTTGGCTTCTATCCATTTGGTGAACTTATCCACCATGACTAGTAAGTATTTTTTCCTATGGGTTCCACCTTTAAGGGGTCCGACCATGTCAAGCCCCCAGACCGCAAAAGGCCAGGTGATGGGTATAGTTTGGAGTGCGGTGGGTGGCATATGGCTTTGGTTGGCAAAAAGTTGGCAACCAGCGCATCGTTGGACTAAGTCCTGAGCGTCTGCTCGGGCCGTCGGCCAGTAAAAGCCTGTATGGAAAGCCTTGCTAACAAGGGACCGAGCAGCGGCGTGGTGACCACCGAGTCCGGCATGAATTTCAGCCAGGAGGTTCCGCCCTTCCTCTTCGGAGATGCACCTTTGAAGGACTCCGGTAGTGCTTTTCTTATAAAGTTCTCCCTCATGGACTCTGTAGGCCTTAGATCGCCGCACTATGCAGCGGGCCTCATTTTGGTCCTCCGGGAGTTCCTGCCTAGTAAGGTTGGCTAGGAATGGTTCTGTCCACGGGGCGATAACCGCCATTATTATGTGGGCTGAAGGTGTAATTTCGTTGGCAGAGCCTCCGATTGTGTCAGATTGTTCAACGTCGAGTGGTGCGGCTGGGTTCGGGCTGTTATTTGCGGGTTCCCCCTCCCATGCTACGGATGGCTTGAACAATCTTTCCAAAAAGACGTTGGGGAGGACTGCATCGCGTTTTGCTCTGATGCGTGCTAGGACGTCCGCCGCTTGATTGTTTTCTCGGGCTATATGGTGAAACTCCAGCCCTTCGAACCGAGCTGACATTTTTAGGACGGCGTCGCGGTAAGCTGCCATTTTTGGGTCCTTGGCGTCGAAGTCTCCATTTATTTGGGATATCGCGAGTTTTGAATCCCCGCGTACCTCTAGGCGCTGGATACCCATGGATACTGCTATCCGGAGGCCATGTAGGAGGGCCTCATATTTGGCTGCATTGTTGGAATCCGTGTACATGATCTGGAGCACATATTGGACTGTGTCTCCTGTGGGGGACGTCAGGACGATGCCGGCCCCCAGTCCGGCCAACATTTTGGACCCGTCGAAATGCATAATCCAGTTTGAATATGTGCCGTACTCTTTAGGGAGCTCGGCCTCCGTCCATTCTGCGACGAAGTCGGCCAAAACTTGTGATTTAATAGCTCGTCGTGGCTTATAGGTTATATCAAACGGGAGAAGCTCGATGGCCCATTTTGCAATCCGGCCTGTTGCATCGCGGTTGTTGATAATATCGTTTAGTGGCACTTCCGAGGCTACTGTTATGGAACACTCTTGAAAGTAGTGTCGTAGCTTCCGGGATGCCATGAATACTGCGTATGCAATCTTTTGATAATGCGGGTACCATGATTTTCATGGAGTGAGGATAGTGGACACGTAGTAGACCGGCCTTTGAAGGGGGAATTTGTGTCCGTCCGTTTCCCGCTCGACAACGAGCACTGCGCTGACAACTTGGTTTGTTGCTGCAATGTACAATAACATTGGTTCGCCGGTGATTGGCGCGGCCAGGACTGGGTTTGTTGCCAATATGGCTTTTATTTCATCAAGTCCTGCCGTGGCAGCATCCGTCCACTCGAAGTGTTCGGTGCGCCGAAGGAGGCGATAAAGGGGTAGTGCCTTTTCTCCCAAGCGGGAGATGAAGCGGCTTAAAGCCGCCACGCATCCGGTTAATTTTTGTATTTGTTTAAGGTCCTTTGGGACATCCAATTGTGACAAAGCTCGGATCTTGGCTGGGTTTGCTTCAATTCCTCTACCGGATACAATGAAGCCCAAGATCTTTCCGGCTAGAACGCCGAAGACGCATTTTTCTGGGTTGAGCTTGATGTCATATTTTCGGAGGTTATTGAATGTAAGCCTCAAGTCATTTACTAGGGATTCGACATGTCTTGATTTGAAGACCACATCATCCACATACGCCTCCACTGTTTTGCCGATCTGGTTTGCCAGACATGTCTGGATCATGCGCTGATATGTCGCACCGGCGTTTTTCAGCCCAAAGGGCATTGTGTTGAAGCATAATGGTCCGTATGGTGTGATGAATGCTATTGCAGCTTGGTCTGATTCTGCCATCTTGATTTGATGGTAACCGGAGTATGCGTCGAGGAAACACAACAAATCATGTCCTGCGGTGGCATCGATAATTTGATCGATACGGGGGAGGGGGAAGGGATCCTTTGGGCAAGCCTTGTTAAGGTCTTTAAAATCGACACACAGGCGCCAGGATTTGTCCTTCTTTGGTACCATCACCAGGTTTGCTAGCCAGTCCGGATGTTTTATGTCTCTGATGAATCCGGCCTCTAATAGCTTGGCTAGCTCCTCTCCCATAGCCTGTCTCTTGGGTTCGGAAAAACGCCGAAGGGCTTGTTTGACAGGTTTAAATCCTTTTAGGATATTTAAGCTGTGTTCGGCTAGCCTGCGTGGGATCCCTGTCCTGTCTGAAGGGTGCCAGGCGAAGATGTCCCAGTTCTCTCGTAGGAACTCTCGCAGTGCGGCATCTGCATCACGGTTCAGTCGTGCCCCGATGGAAGCTGTTTTATTGGGGTCCGTTGGATGGACCTGGAATTTGACTATTTCGTCAGCTGGCTTGAAGGATGTGGATTTGGATCTCTTATCGAGTATCACATCATCCCTGTTAACCGTGGAGCGCAGCGCAGTCAGTTCCTCGGCCGCTAAGGCTTCGGATAGCGCCTCAAGGGCTAATGCGGCCGTCTTGTTTCCGGAGCGGAGTGCTATGTCCGGATCACTAGCTAGAGTGATAATTCCATTCGGCCCGGGCATCTTAAGCTTCATGTACCCGTAATGGGGTATTGCTTGGAAGATTGTGAATGCTTCCCGCCCTAGTAAAGCGTGATATCCTCTCTTAAACGGGGCCACCTGAAACGTGACTTCTTCGGACCTGTAATTATCCGGCGTGCCGAACACCACATCTAGTGTGATTTTTTCTGTGCAGCGCGCTTCCCGACTGGGGATTATTCCTCTAAAGGTTGTGCTACTTCACTCGACGCGGTTCCAGTCTATTTCCATTTTTTGAAGGGTTTCCTCATAAATGAGGTTCAGTCCGCTGCCTCCATCCATGAGCACCTTGGTGAGGCGAAAGCCATCCACTATGGGACTGAGGACCAATGCGGCTGGTGCTTGGGCTGCTCGGAATCTAGGTTCATCACTTGCGTTGAAGGTAATGGCAGTGTCGCTCCATGGATTTATTGTTGCAACTTGATAGACTTCGGCGAGGCTGCGGAGTGTTCTTTTTCGCACATTGTTTGATGTGAAAGTCTCGAAGACTGTGAGAACGGTACTGGTGTCCTTGGGCTGGCTTTCTGCGGCCTCCGGAATTAAGAGGTCCTCGCCGATTTTGGCCACCTTCCAGAGTATCCAACATGCGCTAAGGCTGTGAGTTGGTGTGGCGTCCTCTGTACTCTGAATTCTACAGGGTCCATCAAGCCATCTTTCCAGTACGGTTCCATGCCCTGTAGAGGGTTTTGGCTTTTTGGTGTTTATCCCGGGTGTCCTATAATGATGCACCCTCTTAGTTCGGACGAGATTACTATTCAAGGCCGGATTATCCCAAAAATTTATTTCGGTTTTCCAGGCGCTTTCCATTGCATGGTATTTTTGTACTATGGACGCCAAGTCAGCGAAGCATGTGATATCACGACGACTTACGGCGTTAAGGATTCCCTTGTCCGTGCAATTACTGCAGAAAATTAAGATTGCATCTTCCTCGCGGCAATCCTTTATCCTGTTCATAACCAGGAGGAATCTGGCCCAGTAATTATGTACTGTTTCCTCGGGCCTCTGCCTGATTTGGGAGAGATCGCTTATGATCGGGTGGGCGGGTGTTGTTGAATCTGAAACCTCACCCAATCCAAGATTTGGAGGCCGAAGAGTTTCCGAACTCTGAAGTTCGGATTCTTGGATGTTGTCCAGTGAATCTGGCCCGTTGCCTGATCCTAAGCTCAGGTCTTGAGTTACCTCTACCCCTCCGCGGGTATCCGGTTGGAGGGGTCGGGAATTTGGACGTAGCTAGTCCTTAAAATAGATGAGGGGTTGCTGCACTGCGTCTCTACCACGACAATGTGGTGGGTGACTTGGGGAGAGTTAATTTCTCTTAGATTGGGTTTAAGCCCAACCTGGTCATAATCCGTAGCGACCCCCAGGGCGGCGATGCGATCCAAGAGCTCGTTTACGGAAGAGAGCTCCATTGGATCTAGCTGCTCGACGAGCTCCGAGCTGACGTGTAGGTTGCTTTTGATGACCCGAGAGGTCACCGTCAGCGCAACAGCCGAACAGGCGGTCATGAGGAAACCACCTAGCCGGAGGGTTTGGCCGACAGCCAAGGCTCCCTTAGCAACGGCGCCGTCTTTAAAGACGGGAGGAAGCATCCTTCCGGATTGTGACGGCACAGAGGAACTCTCAATGAAAGCACCAATGTCGGTGTCAAAACCGGCGAATCTCGGGTAGGGGGTCCCGAACTGTGCGTCTAGGCCGGATGGTAACAGGAGGCAGGGAACACGATGTTTTACCCAGGTTCGGGCCCTCTTGATGGAGGTAAAACCCTATGTCCTGCTTGATTAATATTGATGATATGGGTAGTACAAGAGTAGATCTACCACGAGATCAAGGAGGCTAAACCCTAGAAGCTAGCCTACGGTATGATTGTTGTATGTGGAGTTGATTGCCTACGGACTACAACCCTCTGGTTTATATAGACACCGGATAGGGTTAGGGTTACATAGAGTCGGTTACAATGGTAGGAGATCTTGAATATCCGCATCACCAAGCTTGCCTTCCACACCAAGGAAAGTCCCATCCAGACACGAGACGAAGTCTTCAATCTTGTATCTTCATAGTCCTGGAGTCCGGCTGAAGGTATAGTCTGGCTACCCGAACACCCCCTAATCCAGGACTCCCTCAGTCTTGATTATCTTGCTATGATCTTGAGGGAATAAAAGAGAGAAAGAATAAAAGAATTAAAGAGGTCATTTGGATATTATGGAAAGTAATGACTTCACATATAAAGAGTATGATGAATAAAAGTTGTTGAGAGTTGACAAACATAGTTTTGGTCATCGTTGCAATTAATAGGAAGTAATAAAGAAAGAGAGGTTCTCACATATAAATGTAATATCTTAGACATCTTTTATGATTGTGAGCACTCATTAAAATATGACATGCTAAAAAGTTGATGTTGGACAAGGAAGACAATGTAATGGATTATGTTTTCTTACATCCGGAATAAATTATATTTTCATGGATCATCCAACATGTTGAGCTTTTCTTTCCCTCTCATGCTAGACAAATTCTTTGCACCAAGTAGAGATACTACTACTTGTGCTTCCAAATATCCTTAAACCCAGTTTTGCCATGAGAGTCCACCATATCTACCTATGGATTGAGTAAGATCCTTCAAGTAAGTTGTCATTGTTGCAAGCAATAAAAATTGCTCTCTAAATATGTATGATTTATTAGTGTGGAGAAAATAAGCTTTATACGATCTTGTGAAGTGGAAGAAATAAAAGCGACATACTGCATAATAAAGGTCCATATCACAAGTGGCAATATAAAGTGACATTCTTTCGCATTGAGATTTTGTGCATGCAACCATAAAAGCACATGACAACCTCTGCTTCCCTCTGCGAAGGGCCTATCTTTTATTCTTGTCTTATACTTCATACAAGAGTCATGCTGAACTTCACCTTTCCTTTTTACATTTTATCCTTTGGCAAGCACAATGTGTTGGAAAGATCCTGATATATAGAGCTAAATGGATGTAGTTTTCATGAACTATAATTGTTGACATTACCCTTGAGGTAAAAGGTTGGGAGGCAAAACTATAAGCCCATATCTTTCTGTGTGTCCAATTAAAACTTCATACCCATAAGTATTGCGTGAGTGTTAGCAATTGTGAAAGACTAAATGATAGTTGAGTATGTGGACTCGCTGAAAAGCTCTTATATTGACTCTTTCCGATGTTATGACAAATTGCAATTGCTTTAATGACTGAGATTATAGTTTGTTAATTTTCAATAAAGTTTCTGATTCATACTTGAAATTGTGAATGAATTGTTACTTTAGCATAATAAATCATATGACAATATACATATATGTGTGTGTGTGTGTTGCTATTATAAGAATGATCATGATGCCCTCATGTCCGTATTTTATTTTACCGACACCTGTTTCTCTAAACATGTGGACATATTTTTCGATATCGGCTTCCGCTTGAGGACAACCGAGGTCTAAGCTTGGGGGAGTTGATACGTCCATTTTGCATCATGCTTTTATATAGATATTTATTGCATTATGGGTTGTTATTACACATTCTGTCACAATACTTATGCCCACTCTCTCTCATTTTACAAGGTTTACATGAAGAGTGAGAAGCCCGACAGCTGGAATTCTGGGCTGGAAAAGGAGCAAATATTAGAGACCTATTCTGCACAACTCCAAAAGTCCTGAAACTTCACAGAGGCACGTTTCGGAATATATTAAAAATATTGGGCGAAGAAAGAACCAGAGGGGGGCCACCCACCATCCATGAGGATGGGGGCGCGCCCTACCCCCCTAGGTGCGCTACCCTGCCTCGTGGCCCCCCTGGCAGGCCTATGGTGCCCATCTTCTGCTATATGAGGTCTTTCATATGAGAAAAAAATCATAAGAAAGATCACGGGGCGAAACTCCGCCGCCATGAGGCGGAACCAATCTAGGGCTCCGGCGGAGCTGTTCTACCGGGGAAACATCCCTCTGGGAGGGGGAAATCATCACCATCGTCATCACCATCTATCCTCTCATAGGGAGGGGGATCAACATCTTCACCAGCACCATCTCATCTCAAACCCTAGTTCATCTCTTGTATCCAATCTTTGTCTCAAAACCTCAGATTGGTACATGTGGGTTGCTAGTAGTGTTGATTACTCCTTGTAGTTGATGCTAGTTGGTTTATTCGGTGGAAGATCATATTTTCAGATCCTTTATGCATATTAATACCCTTCTGATTATGAACATGAATATTATTTGTGAGTAGTTACGTTTGTTCCTGAGGACATGGGAGAAGTCTTGCTATAAGTAGTCATGTGAATTTGATATTCGTTCGATATTTTGATGAGATGTATGTTGTCTCTCCTCTAGTGGTGTCCTGTGAACGTCGACTACATGACACTTCACCATTGTTTGGGCCTAGAGGAAGGCATTGGGAAGTAATAAGTAGATGATGGGTAGCTAGAATGACGGAAGCTTAAACCCTAGTTTATGTGTTGCTTCGTAAGGGGCTGATTTGGATCCTTATGTTTCATGCTATGGTTAGGTTTACCTTAATACTTCTTTTGTAGTTGCGGATTCTTGCAAGAGGGGTTAATCATAAGTGGGATGCTTTTCCAAGGAAGGGTAGTACCCAAGCACTGGTCCACCCACATATCAAATTATCAAAGTACCGAACGCGAATCATATGAGCGTGATGAAAACTAGCTTGACGATAATTCCCATGTGTCCCCGGGAGCGTTTTTCTTTATATAAGAGTTTGTCCAGGCTTGTCCTTTGCTACAAAAAGGATTGGGCTATCTTGCTACACCTTCTTTACTTTTATTACTTATTCCCCGTTACAAATTAGCTTATCACAAAACTATTTGTTACCGCTAATTTCAGTGCTTGTAGAGAATACCTTACTGAAAAATACTTATCATTTCCTTCTGCTCCTCGTTGGATTCGACACTCTTACCTATCGAAAGGACTACGATAGATCCCCTATACTTGTGGGTCATCAATACACTTATAGCTCTTAGTGCATTTGTTGCATGGCAATCCCTACTCCTCACAATTATATAACTTGATGGACATCTTCATAGCCCGTTGTTAGCCCCGTCGATGTGAGACTTTCTTACTTTTTTGTCTTCTCTATATTTACCCCTATCATCATACACTATTCCACCCATAGTGCTATATCCATGGCTTGTGCTCATGTATTGTGTGAGAGTTCAAAATGTTGAAGCGCGTTAAAAAGTATGAACCAATTGCTTGGCTGACACCGGGGTAGTTCATGATAAATACTTTGTGTTCAGAAGATAGAGCATGACAAGACTATATGATTTTGTAGGGATATCATCCTTTAGAATTGATATCTTGAAAGACATGATTGTTTGTTGGGATGCCTGAATATTGGTGTCTTTATGTAAAATTATAGACTATTGCTTTGAATCACTCGTGTCTTAATATTCATGCCATGATTAGGTATATGATCAAGATTATGCAAGGTAGCATTCCACATCAAAAATTATCTTTTTTATCATTTACCTACTCGAGGACGAGTAGGAATTAAGCTTGGGGATGCTGATACATCTCTGTCGTATCTATAATTTTTTATTGTTCCATGCCAATATTATACAACTTTCACATACTTTTGGCAACATTTTATATGATTTATTGGACTAACATATTGATCCAGTGCCCAGTGCCAGTTCTAGTTTGTTGCATGTTTTTGGTTTTGCAGAATATCCATATCAAACAAGGTCCAATCGCGGTAAAAATTTATGGATAATTAGTTTGGAATATATATATATATATATATGATTTTTTGAGGTGGAATCAACACTAATGGAGGCCCACGGCCTCCACAATCCACTAGGGCGCGCCAGGCACCCCCTGGCGCACCCTGGTGTCTTGTGCCCTCTCCGTAAGTCGGTTGGGGCCCTTTTCGGGTGCAAGAAAGATAATTTATGGAAAAAACCGTGTAAAAATTTCAGCACAATCGGAGCTAAGGATCTTCGAGGATTTAACAAACGGTGAAGGGCCAGAAAACAGGAACGCGAAGCAGAAGAGAACAGGGGGATATATCCAATCTACGTGGGGCTCCTGCCCCTCCGCCACCATGGAGGCCATGGACCAGAGGGGGAACTCTCCTCCCATCTTGGGGGGAGGCCAAGGAATAAGAAGAAGAAGAAGAAGAAGAATAAGAAGAAGGAAGGGGGGCTCTCTCCCCCTCTCTGAAGGAAATATGCCCTAGAGGCAATAATAATGTTGTTATTTTATATTTCCTTATATCATGATAAATGTTTATTATTCATGCTAGAATTGTATTAACCAGAAACTTGATACATGCGTGGATACATAGATAAAACACCGTGTCCCTAGTAAGGCTCTACTAGATTTGCTCGTTAATCAAAGATGGTTAAGTTTCCTAACCATCACTAGTGCGCGTCAGTCCTAAACAAACGGTTTAAAACCCCTTCCCGCGACGCCATCTGGAACCGTCACCAAGTGAGTGTGGGTGATAGGGGGGTCCTTCCCACATGACCTAGAAACCGTGGGGGATATGCCCTCCTGGCACACACGTTCGGCAAAATGAGGTCGTGTGCGACCGGCAAGCACTCAAATACGGAAATACGTACAGTAGAGCTAAAAAAATATAATTATACGGCGAAATTGTTTTCGGTCGCAAGTACATTCCACACAGTCAGTCCCCGCTAAACGTTTCCATTCATATGCACATCCCACATAGTCGCTCCACGGAAAACATTTCCGTTCACATGTACCTGAGACACAAGTTTTCCCGTTAAATCGTTTGTGTTATTGAATGTAGCACACACGGTCCGCAGAAGAAACTATGTGGCAAAGGCTGTCCATGACACACAGTTTTTATGTGGTAAACGTTTGTGCAAGGTGGCCTAACACAAACAGTTTTCAAGAGAAAGTCATGTGTGATTGTTCATTGATCCAACACGGTTTATTCCTAGAATCTGTGTGCGTTGCCTGAGGTCATCGCCCACGGTATTTTTTCAACAACCGTTTGCAATATCAAAACCCAATTAGTAGGCTAATTTGCCATTAGCAGGCTAATTCGCCATTAGCAGGCTAATTGCCCTATTATTAATAATCCATTTATTAATCTAATTGACATTCATATTAAGCACACAATATATTCCATTTCCATATTAAGGAAGCAGAATTTCATAATTGAAATACATCAGAGTACAACATGATATAGCTTCAGCACTCAACTACCCCATTACACAACTGCACCAGCAGCAAGTTCCACATGCAACATGTAGAACCTTTCGAAATTAGCATCATAGACGGTATATAGACAGATGCATCTCATCTGGAAAACTGCTGAAGTGGAAGGCAAATATTGAGCCTTCATTCATGTTGAAGGTCTTTGCAACTTTAGGCCAGTTCCTGTGGATGATTGACCGTCCGTCCTTCGACCTCTTCAGGAACACTTCAATATTGAACCGTGGGTGTTGTATGAAAACCTTCCTCGCCTCCTAACCATAGAGGTGGTTTGAGAGGTAATCAGCAGTGAACTGCTTTGGAAAGGCCTAAAAACAAGGATGTGCATAAATATCTTCTCTATATTGGAAATGGGGCAAGGGAATAAAAAAGGCAAGGTATAATAGTTAGTACTATCTTGTAGTGAACGAATGTCTTCTTCATTGTGCAGACAAAGATCTTGTTGTTTTTTGTCGCTAATTTCTTTATCCTAACAATCTTTCTGAGTTTCTTGATTTGATTGATATTCATGGACAACTCATTTCCCCATATGCAAAAAAGGTCGAACAGTGGGTCAACACCTTTGACAGCAGGACCTACATGTGCAAGACCAAATTGTTAAAAACCAAAATATTAGAATGGTTCCTACAATTGCACAATAATGTGCTATTAGACAATGGACCATGCACGTGCTAACCTCGATTGTAAACCTCAATGCTTCCCATTGTTTCCCTGCAACACATATAAGGTAGTTAGTCATCAGGTTAAGTAAGGGTTCGCATGCTATCAATAAAATATGTTGATGAAAAATAAGAAAATTGCAGATTCATCAGATTAATTGAAGCCACACGGAAACCCATTTACCCAAACCAAGCATGATTAAGAACTAGGACATATAGCACTTGTATATGTTTCTCATGTATTAAGTGCAGCCAAATTCAAATTATTCCTCACATGCACAACAATACAAAATTCTACCCACGGCAATTGGACATCGCATTGCAGAATTGAACCAAGCAGTTAACTAAACACCACAACAAATGAACCAAACATTAACTGAGCACCACATTGCACAATATAACATTGAACCAAGTAGTTAACTAAACACCACAACAAATAAACAAAACATTAACTGAGCACCACATTGAACAAATATAACATACTCCTAATAGAAGATCGGAGAGTTAACCAAACAGTTAACTACAGCCAATTATAGCAATCGTATTTGTTTCTCGTGTATTTACTACAGCCAAATTCAATTTATTCCTTACATGGTATACAATAACAGAATCCACCCACAATTTTGTAAAGATAAATTCGATTTGTTTCTCACATGGAAGACAATACAAAATTGCAGCCTGAAGAATTGAACATCACATTTGCAGAATTGAACCAAACAGTTCACTGAAGACGACAACTAATTAACAAAACAGTTAATAAGTGAGCACCACACTGCACGACATATAGAACATATACACTAGAGCAATAGATTGCATGGTGAAATTAGATAGCACAATTCACTAGATTTTGTGAAGGAAAGGCAGGAGCAGCACACGCAACGGGTAGACCAAGCATGCTTAACCGGCGTAGCTAGCGATTGGCAAGGTGCTCCTCCAAGATCTGGGGGTCGGCATGAATGGCAGCCATCACGACCTCATCCACGCGTGCAGCCGCGATTTGCTTCTCCGCTGACACATGCTCCTTGAGGTCCTGGCTATACTTCGAGCACCATGGCTTAGGCCGGCACTTATTTGGTGGAGGGGTCGGTGATTTGGGTGGAAGGTGCCGTGCTCGCGCCGGCGGTCAGGGCATGTGCAATGTGGAAGGAGGAGGGGGATGGGGGTCGGGTGTGGATTACCTGCCTGGATAGAGGAGGCCGAGCAGCGTTGAAAGGATCGATATGGTTGACTAGAGGGGGGGGTGAATAGGCAACTAACAATATTTAGCTTTTCTTTAGCAATTTAAACTTTGCATCAAAGTAGGTTTCTAGATATGCAACTAGGTGAGCAACCTATATGATGCAACACGGATAGGAACACAAGCAAGCAAGATATATGAAACAATTAAGCTTCCACAAGTAAAGGCACGAGATAGCCAAGAGTGGAGACGGTGGAGACGAGGATGTGTTGCCGAAGTTCCTTCCCTTTGAGAGGAAGTACGTCTCCGTTGGAGCGGTGTGGAGGCACAATGCTCCCCAAGAAGCCACTAGGGCCACCGTAATCTCCTCACGCCCTCACACAATGCGAGATGCCGTGATTCCACTATTGGTGCCCTTGGAGGCGGCGACCGAACCTTTACAAACAAGGTTGGGGCAATCTCCACAACTCAATTGGAGGCTCCCAATGACACCACGAAGCTTCACCACAATGGACTATGGCTTCGCGGTGACCTCAACCGTCTAGGATGCTCAAACACCCAAGAGTAACAAGATCCGCAAGGGATTAGTGGGGGAATCAAATATCTCTTGGTGGAAGTGTAGATCGGGGCCTTCTCAACCACTCCCGAGCGAATCAACAAGTTTGGTTGGCTAGGGAGTGAGATCGGGCAAAAATGGAGCTTGGAGCAATAATGGAGCTTAGTGGTGGAAGAGATGAGTCAATGGGGAAGAAGGGGACCCCTTATATAGTGTGTGCAAAAGATCCAAGCGTTACCCACCAACCAGCCCGCGGCCAGCGGTACTACCGCGCCTGGCCAGCGGTACTACCGCAAGGCCGCGCGATACTACTGCTTGCAACCAAGCTCTACTACCGCACGGCTGTGCAGTACTACCGTACTGACCCACGGTACTGCCGCAACCCCAGCACAGAACCGATAAACAGACGCACAGGAGCTGGGGGCGGTACTTCCGCACGCGCGGTACTACCGCGCCCCCCATGCGGTACTACCACGAGGCAAAAATCCCAGCCAGGGGAGAAGGGAAACTTCCGTGCCTACTTCCGCAAAGAAGCAGAAGTAGCAAAAACCGGACACAGTAGTACTGCCGAGGGGCGGTACTACTGCCTGACTGCATAGCGCGGTACTACCGCTCGGCGAACGCGGTACTACCGCGAATGCCCGCGGTACTACCGTTGACCTAGGACCAGTACTACCGCAACCAACAATGGCAGCCAGACAAGGGAGGCAAGAAAATGGAGGAAGCTCCAAGGAAGAAGGAGGGCATAAGAAGGAGACGTGTACGAGATGATTCCACCCAAACCTTTCCAACGCGGACCCCCTCTTAATAGTACGGCTTTCCTACGACTCAAATCCACCAAAAAGAAACGTAGAAAAGACGCCGTCTTCGTCAGTCTTCGAGGGGCACCCAATCGTCTTGTGCCTAGCAAAGAAGTGTCTAGAATACTCATGGCACACGATTAGTCCGCAAATGCATTGTCATCAATCACCAAAACACTTAGGGATAAATATGTCCTTACAATCTCCCCCTTTTTGGTGGATTGATGACAAATCGGGATTTGCACAAAGAAAATACTATTAAGTAAATGCAAACCCCTCCTCTCTATAATATAGACGGGCTCCCCCTAGATGTGTGCCACCTAGATGAGTGCTTTGGACTGCATGGCACACGAATACTAGGAACAGAGCTCCCCCTATATTATAGAGACAAGGCATATCTATCACTAGACTAGATAGCACAAACATAAGTTAACTACGATAGATAAAGTGCATATGTCTTACACCATATGAAGGAAAGGTCTTGAAAGCACAAACCAAACAAGAGCAACCAAGCACAAACGAGGTCCAAAAGACAAAGCAAATAAACGGAACAGGAACGACACAACACAAATCCCTACACTCTCTCCCCCTTTGGCATCGAGACGCCAAAAAGGCAGAGAGGACACCTACACACACAGGGTGGCTCAGGCAGAGAAGTAGTCCCACTGCTCCTCGTGCTCCTCGTCAGACTCAGCGGCGGGGATAGTCTCCTCGAGGTCATCCTCTGAACTGGTCCACTTGTATCCCTGCTTTGACATCCAGGCAGCCTCAGGTGTGATGATGTCCTCAGACCTGCCAGACACATCCTCTCCAAAGAGTGTAGGATCGAAAGTATGTCTAGAGGGGGGGATTAGACTACTTGACCAAATAAAAGCTTAACCTTTTCCCAATTTTAGTTCTTGGCAGATTTTAGCTATTGTAGGACAAGTCAAGCAATCATCACACAATTCAAGCAAGCATGCAAAGAGTATATTGGCAGCGGAAAGTAAAGCATGAAACTTGCAAGAATGTAAAGGGAAGGGTTTGGAGAATTCAAACGCAATTGGAGACACGGATGTTTTTCCCGTGGTTCGGATAGGTGGTGCTATCCTACATCCACGTTGATGGAGACTTCAACCCACGAAGGGTAACGATTGCGCGAGTCCACGGAGGGCTCCACCCACAAAGGGTAACGGTTGCGCGAGTCCACGGAGGGCTCCACCCACGAAGGGTTCACGAAGAAGCAACCACCCACAAAGGGTCCACGAAGAAGCAACCTTGTCTATCCCACCATGGCCATCGCCCACGAAGGACTTGCCTCACTAGCGGTAGATCTTCACGAAGTAGGCGATCTCCTTGCCCTTACAAACTCCTTGGTTCAACTCCACAATCTTGTCGGAGGCTCCCAAGTAACACCTAGCCAATCTAGGAGACACCACTCTCGAAGAAGTAACAAATGGTGTGTAGGTAATGAACTCCTTGCTCTTGTGCTTCAAATGATAGTCTCCCCAACACTCAACTCTATCTCATAGGATTTGGATCTGGTGGAAAGAAGATTTGAGTGGAAAGCAACTTGGGGAAGGCTAGAGATCAATATTCATATGGTAGGAATGGAATATCTTGGTCTCAACACATGAGTAGGTGGTTCTCTCTCAGAACATATGAGTTGGAATTGTGTATGTGTTCTGATGGCTCTCTCTGCGAATGAAGAGGAGGTGGAGGGGTATATATAGCCTCCACACAAAATCCAACCGTTACACACAGTTTTCCAATCTCGGTGGGACCGAATCAACAAACTCAGTCGGACCGAAAAGGTAAACCTAGTGACCGTTAGAGATTTTCGGTGGGACTGACATGCAACTCGGTAGGACAGATATGGTTAGGGTTTGGGCATAACGTAATATCGGTGAGACCGATTACACAAACTCAGTGAGACCAATTTTGGTAATTAGCTAACCAGAGAGTTGGTCAGGCAAACTCGGTGGGACCGATTTGCTTTTTCGGTGAGACCAAAAAGTTACAAAAAGGAAACACTGAATTTACATTGCAATCTCGGTGGGACCGATTCGCTCTTTCGGTGAGACCGAAAAGTTACGAAAGGGAAACAGAGAGTTTGCAATCCCATCTCGGTGAGACCGAGATCCCTATCGGTAGAACTGAATTGCTAGGGTTTGGCAGTGGCTTATGACAAATGAAACTCGGTGGCGCCGGATAGAAAGAATCGGTAGGACCGAGTTTGGCTTAGGGTTTAGGTCATATGTGGATATGGGAAAGTAGTTGAGGGTTTTGGAGCATATCACTAAGCACATGAAGCAAGAGGCTCATTAAGCAACACCTCATCCCTCCTTGATAGTATTGGCTTTTCCTAAAGACTCAATGTGATCTTGGATCACTAAAATATAAAATGAAGAGTCTTGAGCTTTTGAGCTTGAGCTAATCCTTTGTCCTTAGCATTTTGAGGGTTCCACTTTCACATCCATGCCATGCCAATCATTGAGCTTTCCTGAAATAATCATTTTGGAATAGCATTAGCTCAATGAGCTATATGTTGTTATGAATTACCAAAACCACCTAGGGATAGTTGCACTTTCAATCTTCCCCTTTTTGGTAATTGATGACAACATATATATCAAAGCTTCGACAAATGATAATAAGCATGAAATATATCGTCGCTTTGAGAAGTATGTGACAAGTGAGAGCTCCCCCTAAATTTGTGCATATTTAAAATTTTCTTTGGACTGCAAATGCACAAAGAGTTAGAGTCATGGGTTACTCTTCCATGTCACATACATCTTGGTGGAGCGCTTAAAACGATAAGAATGAAATACATGCACTCATCACCAAGAATAGTGAATGATCACATAAGATAGATAAGATATATCAAGCATGCATAAGTGTAGCTTATGATCAAACACATGATCATCAATGTCTCACGAGCAATGACATAGTATCTCAAGCACTCAAAAGCAAACAAAGTTCGAAAAACCACCAAATAAAGCAAGAGAGTAAAAAGAAACACTCTCTCTCTCGAAGCCTATGATCTATACATTTTCTCCCCCTTTGGCAACAAGTTACCAAAAAGTTCCTAGAAAATGCATAGTGCTAAGTCGACACTCAGGCTTGATCTTCAGGTGGTGGTGAAGTCCGGAGCACTCCAAGGACGAAGCCTTCTGTAGACGTGGTTGGAGTTGAGGCTGAAGTGGATGCTGGAGCTGGTGGAACTGAGGCTATAGCTGGTGCAGAAGTGGTGGCTCTGGTGTCAGCAATTGGCACTGCATATGATCTCTGAGCTCTTGGCGCTCTGGCAAATGCATCAGTTGTAGTCTTGCCTCTCCTCTCCTGCATGTCATCCTGAAGTTGTTCCACTGCAGACTGAATCTCTGTTACTTTGACATCCAAGTCATAGAACTTTTGTTCCATGATTCTCTCTAGGCTCTGCTGATTCTGAGTGAGGGTAGCCAGTCCTTGCTCAATCCTCAGTGTGGATGCAATCAAGTAACCAAGCTGCTCTTGTTTGGTTTTCAAGAAATACTCAGATGCCTCCTCTTGAGTTGGCATCTTGGCAGCTTTCTCCTTCTTTGCTTGTGCTTGTGCAAATGATGGTTCATTCTCAGTCATGACCACTTGATTATCTTCAAAATCTGGACGGATGGGCAGGTGTTCCTTGTCCAGTAAGTATATGCCTGTGCCCATCTTTGAGTTGATGAGCTCCTGAATCTGTGGGGCATATCCACAACTCCTCTTCTGGTCTGCTGCAGTCCTCTTGATGGTCTCTACCATGAGGCTCATCACCTTGAACTTCTGTGGCACATCAAATATATGAAGCAAATTTATTGCATGGCCTCTGATCATCTTGTGATCTCCAGACTTGGGCAACAAGGTGTGCCTCAGTATCCAATTGATAGTTGGCAGCCCTGACAGAAGATAGTACACTGAGCCAAATTTGAAAGTTTCAAGAGCCTCGTTTGGAATTTCCTTGTACATATTGGACATAGAGTTGTGGTCCATCTTCTTCTTGGCATAAATGTCCAAGTCATCTGCTTGCTCCTCTGGGTCATTAATGAGCTGTGCCCACTCAGCAACTGTTGACTGATATCTGGTTCCTTCTGACATCCATACAATCCTCCCATCTGGATAAAAATGTGCTATGGAGTAGAACTGCATGATAAGCTCCTCGTTCCACTTTGTGAGCTTCTGCCCAACAAAGTCTGCTACTCCATAAGCATTGAAGCTGTCATACACTCCAGGGTAGTGTTCTTCATTGTCCTTGATGTATTGCCAGTCAACCCATCTCATATCACAGACTATTGGCTTCTTATCAAGCAGCACTGTCTCATAGAAGTCCTGCTGTTCCTTGGTGTGAAATCTGTAATCCACAGCAGTTCTTCTCCTTGAAGCATATGGGTTTGCTTCTCTCCACTTTCGCAGCCCTGAGTCTCTCCTGAGCTTCATATCCTCAGCCACAGGATGAGCATCGTTGTGGTCTGGGATCTTGGGCTTGAGTTTTCTGAGAACTTGCTCTTCATCATCTTCTTCAGCAGCTTCAGGCACTGGGGCCTTGTTCTTCTCAGCAGCTGGGATGCTTCTTGTATTCCTCTTTGGTGCTGTCTTGACCTTTGATGCAGCCTTGGGTGCTTCCTTGGGCTTAGATGTAGTAGCCCCTGATTTGATAGCATCACCCATTAGCTTGGGTGCCTTAGGTGCTGGTGTAGCAACCTCTTCTTCTTCCTCTTCTTCCATGATGGAAGCCTTTCCAAGCACTCTGGCTACGGTCTTCTTCACCCTTTCCTTCCTTTTCTTGCCTTCAGCAGCAACTGGCTCTATGGGAGTGGGCTTCTCAGAAATCTTGATTGAAGCTCTGGCCTTTGGCATAGGCTGCCTGCCTGCTGGCCTTTTGATCTTTAACCCTAGCTTTGTGACCTGAGCTGGCTCAATTCTCTTGGAAGTTGCTTCCTCTTCCTCTGCCACATAATCTTCATCCTCAGAATCTGAAGTTCTCTTCTTCCTCTGTCTAGTGGCAGCTTTTGGCAAATTGCTTGGGGTACTTCTGCTGCCATCATCTGAAGAGCTGGAGGGACTAGTGCCCTCACTCATCTGCACTTGCTGCTCTGACAAGTTCTGGCTGTCACTCTGATCAGACATGTTGCAAACTCTGACTGCTGACCCTGTGAATAGGTTATAGATGAGATAGAGTGGATGAGCATCACAAAATGCAGAGATTTTTGCAAAAAAAATGACTCAAAAACTTAGTTTTAGTTTCCCATTGAAATCATCTCGGATCTACCGATTTTTAAACTCGGTGATACCGAAGCAGTTTTGGAACCTAAACTAGTGAACTCGGTCAGACCGAGTCATAGTTCGGTGGCACCGAGGCTGCTAGGGTTTCACAGAGTTCCAAAATCGGTCACACCGATAAGTAATTCTCGGTCAGACCGAGTCTCACTTGTGCAATGGTATAAGCCAAATCGTTGGGACCGAGTTTTTCAACTCGGTGGGTCCGAGATGGTTTCGGCGGAAACCTAACCCTAAAATTTTCGAATCAAAACTAATCTACGAACGCATTGACTGGACAGGAGTGTTTCAATCGTGGCAAGATTCATGATGCTCACAATGTGCTAAGAATCAGATTGGGGAATAGCACAAAGATCGAGTCCATACCCTAGTTCGGCGGAGACTCGCTATGGCGGCAACGGCGGGGTAGAATTCCGTTGACGGCGATGGAGACCAGCGACTGGAGGCGGCTGGTGGCGAGGAGACGATCCGGAGACCAAGTTGGCAGAGTAGGCTATCGCGCGGGCGAAGGGGTTCGGAGAAATTTCCAAATTTTTTGCCTGTGACTATATATAGCCCGACCCTGTCGGTGTGACCGGGTGGAACGACTCGGTGGCACCGAGATGCAAAACTGTACATAGTTATTGCAACTCGGTGTGACCGAATGGTTCAAATCGGTTGCACCGAGATCGAAAACATAGATCAACTTAATGATCTCGGTAGGACCGAAAGTAGGGTATCGGTCAGACCGAGAATCATAAAGAGGTTTTGGAAGTTTAAGTCTATGACGAATCGGGGACTCCGAGCGCTCCTCACACAGAGTGGTTCGAATCTGACTTGATCAAATTTTGTGATGTAGCATGAATAGAGTTTGAGACGAGAAAAGCATAGATAGCTAGAGGAGGTTCTTAGGCATTCTTGTCCATCCACTTGGCAAAAGGAAATAAAACCGAACAATCAAAACAACAAGTGGATGTCCTCGAATGAGTAAAATATGCAACCAGCATGCTCACACAATAAGATGGCAAATGAAATATGTGACAAGGCATGCACAACCAATTCTAGCATCTACCAAGCAATTTGCGATGACAAGGTCATCTATATATGAGTATATTGACTTAGGAGTCAAGTGAGAACACTTGATCATAGGTCATACTCATCGTTTAAGCTCAAGTGGGGTTACCACTTTTACATAAAGCATTGTTGTGTTCACATCTTTAGAGTTGCTTTAGCTCAAGTCTTAGAGTAAAGCTCCCCCTAGATGTGATATCCCCCCTTAGAGGGATGAACTAACCTCAGGTTTTGTCGATGATGACTTCATGTAGATGTTGAAGATGTGGATGCTCAATGTTGATGTAGATCACTTGGAGCTATCCCTTTGAGTGAATTGCACTTTCAATACCTACATGGGTTAGTCCCGCAAGGAACAAACAAGGATATCCATAGACATAGAGTGATGCACACACAAGATGATGTCCATCAAAACTTTTAGGTTACCTTGTCCCTTGTCTTACCAACAAGAGGGTTTGTGACTCCTTGAACTAGTGCAAGATGTGGAAGTTGATTGCACTTGTTCTTGCCAAAATGATAAGAGTGAAGTATGTTGGCGGAGTCACCCTCAAGAACTCTCTAGTTCTTCTTCTTTTGGATCCACACCATCTTGATGGGAATCCTTGGAGTTGTAGTTGTACTTGATGAAGTGGAACTTGAAGTAGTCTTGGGAATCCACTTGACTAAGGTCTTAGGAGCTTCTTCAAATGCATCAATTTCCTCTTGAAGCTTATCCTTGCCTTTTTGCTTGTAGTCTTGTGGTGGAAGATCATCTTGAGCTTGTGTCCCCTTGAAAGAAGTATCATCCTTTTCTTGTTGAGGAACAAACTTTGTCTTGGGGTATTGATCTTCTTCCCACTCAACTCCATTGGCATTGAACTTTCGTTCAAAACCAACACCTTGATTCTTCCGGTGCATTCCTTGCTTGCGCACAATTTCCTCGAATTGCTTACTCCCGGCAAGGCTTTTGTACACTCCTTTCTCTATAATTCCCTTCAATAAGCTATTTTCTTGCTCAAGTGTAACTTGGCTAAGAGAATCATTAGTGGAATCAAGAGAACTACTAGAAGCAACAATATTGGATTTAGCATGATCATTGTTACTGCTAGAGGAAGAATCTTTCTTGTTCTTGTTACTAGACTTGACTTCAGGCATGTAAGTGGATAAGAGTAAACGCTTGGCAATGTAAGGAGAACTTTTCTTGCGGAGATCATCATTGATTGCTTTTAAGAACTCATGCTCTTGCTCAAGATTGAGCTTTTCAAAGCGTAATTTCTCATGAGCTCTTAAAAGTTCTCGATGATCTTCGAAGATAGTTTCATGAGCTAACTTAAGAGTGTTTAGTTCTTTAGTTAGAGCCTCAATCTTCTCCTTATCATTGTCATTCGTTTTATCTTGATTAGCATGATTAATTGATGTTTCATCATAGTATTCATCACTAGAGTTGTCAACAAGCAAATCATCACCTAACAAGTAATCTTCATCACTATTGAAATCAACATACTCGGGGTGTGTTACCTTAGGACCTTTGGTCGTGAAGCATCTTCCAATTCCTTCATTTGGTGAGTCAATGATGTCGTAGGAGTTGGTTGACACAAGTGCTAGACCGGCAACACCTTCATCTTGAGTATCTTCGGAGTCGGAGTGATAACTTCTCTCGAAGTGGCTGTCGGAGTCGGAGCCGGATACCCATTCACCAACATGAGCTTGATGTATTCGTTTTGTGTAGCTCCTTGATGGTTTTTCCTTCCTTTCCGAATCCTTGCTTCTCTGTGAGTATCTTCGTTCATAACGATCATCTCTACTCCTTCTCTCTCTTGGTGGTGATTCTTTGCTTCTTCTTTTTGGAGAATCTTCTCTTCTCTTGTAGGGAGCCGTACACTCATTGGAATAGTGTCCGGGTCTTCCACAACTGTAGCAGTTTCGCTCTCGACTAGAAGATCTTTTGTCATTTTAGGACCTTGACTTGAAGCTTCTATCTTTGCTTCTACTCTTGTAGAACTTGTTGAAGTTCTTCACCATTAAGCTTAATCCTTCATTGAAGTTTTGTTTCTCACTTGATGATGTAGGGGCTTCATATGAGGCTTAGTAGGCACCACTTGATTTGTTGTGAAGTTACTCTTTATCCTTAAGTGACATCTCATGAGCAACAATTCTTCAAATCACCTCCGTTGGCTTGAGATCTTTGTAATTGGGCATCATTTGGATCAATGTGCACATGGTATCATATTTTCCATCCAAGGCTCTTAGAATCTTCTTGATGATGAATCTATCGGTCATCTCTTCACTTCCTAAGCCGGCAATCTCATTTGTGATGAGAGCAAGCCTAGAGTACATTTCAGCGACACCTTCACCATCCTTCATTTTGAACTTGTCAAGTTGACTTTGAAGCACATCCAACTTGGATTCCTTGACAGAGTCGGTACCTTCGTGCATATCAATCAAAGTGTCCCAAATTTCCTTTGCATTCTCAAGACGGCTGATTTTGTTGAATTCTTCGGGGCACAATCCGTTGAAGAGAATATCACAAGCTTGAGCATTGTATTGCAACATCTTCAACTCATCCGCGGTAGCTTCACGGTTTGGTTCTTTCCCATCAAAGAAGTCACCTTGCAAACCAACACACACAATAGCCCAAACGGTGGGGTTATGTCCAAGAATATGCATTTTCATTTTATGCTTCCAACTAGCAAAATTAGTACCATCAAAGTAAGGACCTCTACGGTGATAATTTCCCTCGCTAGACGCCATACTCTCCTAGGTTGTGAAACCAAGGCTATAACAACCAAAAGCTATGAAGATCAAAGCAAATGGAGACCAAAGCTCTGATACCACTTGTAGGATCGAAAGTATGTCTAGAGGGGGGGATTAGACTACTTGACCAAATAAAAGCTTAACCTTTTCCCAATTTTAGTTCTTGGCAGATTTTAGCTATTGTAGGACAAGTCAAGCAATCATCACACAATTCAAGCAAGCATGCAAAGAGTATATTGGCAGCGGAAATTAAAGCATGCAACTTGCAAGAATGTAAAGGGAAGGGTTTGGAGAATTCAAACGCAATTGGAGACACGGATGTTTTTCCCGTGGTTCGGATACGTGGTGCTATCCTACATCCACGTTGATGGAGACTTCAACCCACGAAGGGTAACAGTTGCGTGAGTCCACGGAGGGCTCCACCCACAAAGGGTAACGGTTGCGCGAGTCCATGGAGGGCTCCACCCACGAAGGGTCCACGAAGAAGCAACCACCCACGAAGGGTCCACGAAGAAGCAACCACCCACAAAGGGTCCACGAAGAAGCAACCTTGTCTATCCCACCATGGCCATCGCCCACGAAGGACTTGCCTCACTAGCGGTAGATCTTCATGAAGTAGGCGATCTCCTTGCCCTTACAAACTCCTTGGTTCAACTCCACAATCTTGTCGGAGGCTCCCAAGTAACACCTAGCCAATCTAGGAGACACCACTCTCCAAGAAGTAACAAATGGTGTGTAGGTAATGAACTCCTTGCTCTTGTGCTTCAAATGATAGTCTCCCCAACACTCAACTCTCTCTCATAGGATTTGGATCTGGTGGAAAGAAGATTTGAGTGGAAAGCAACTTGGGGAAGGCTAGAGATCAAGATTCATATGGTAGGAATGGAATATCTTGGTCTCAACACATGAGTAGGTGGTTCTCTCTCAGAACATATGAGTTGGAATTGTGTATGTGTTCTGATGGCTCTCTCTGCGAATGAAGAGGAGGTGGAGGGATATATATAGCCTCCACACAAAATCCAACCGTTACACACAGTTTTCCAATCTCGGTGGGACCAAATCAACAAACTCAGTCGGACCGAAAAGGTAAACCTAGTGACCATTAGAGATTTTCGGTGGGACTGACATGCAACTCGGTAGGACCGATATGGTTAGGGTTTGGGCATAACATAATCTCGGTGAGACCGATTACACAAACTCGGTGAGACCGATTTTGGTAATTAGCTAACCAGAGAGTTGGTCAGGCAAACTCGGTGGGACCGATTTGCTCTTTCGGTGAGACCGAAAAGTTACAAAAAGGAAACACTGAATTTACATTGCAATCTCGGTGGGACCGATTCGCTCTTTCGGTGAGACCGAAAAGTTATGAAAGGGAAACAGAGAGTTTGCAATCCCATCTCGGTGAGACCGAGATCCCTATCGGTAGAACTGAATTGCTAGGGTTTGGCAGTGGCTTATGACAAATGAAACTCGGTGGCGCCGGATAGAAAGAATCGGTAGGACCGAGTTTGGCTGAGGGTTTAGGTCATATGTGGATATGGGAAAGTAGTTGAGGGTTTTGGAGCATATCACTAAGCACATGAAGCAAGAGGCTCATTAAGCAACACCTCATCCCTCCTTGATAGTATTGGCTTTTCCTAAAGACTCAATGTGATCTTGGATCACTAAAATATAAAATGAAGAGTCTTGAGCTTTTGAGCTTGAGCCAATCCTTTGTCCTTAGCATTTTGAGGGTTCCACTTTCACATCCATGCCATGCCAATCATTGAGCTTTCCTGAAATAATCATCTTGGAATAGCATTAGCTCAATGAGCTATATGTTGTTATGAATTACCAAAACCACCTAGGGATAGTTGCACTTTCAAAGAGCCTCATAACCTTCTTGTCACGGCGGCGACTCTCCTTGTCTGCCACGTGAGCCCTGTACTGTCCCTTCGCCTGCATGCAGAAGAGAGTCTTCATCTTGTCCTTTAGCTTCTTGGCCCATGACGGCTCAGAGGAAGAAGCGGTGGACCTAGCAGCACGGTCCTCAGCAACATTCTCAGCAGCAGCAGCCTCCCCCTCACCAGCAGCCCTCCTAGCAGAAGAGGCCTCAGCACGGGTAGTGGTGTTGGCCCAGTTGGGCTTGACGCGGAGGCTGATGGACTCATGGCGAATCCAGTCTGGAGCAAGGAACTCATCACCCGGGTACATCTTCTCCCAAGTGGTGGAGAGCAGCAGAAACAGGTACGGTCCATAGATAGGTACCTTGCGAGTGAACACCGCAAACCGAAGCTCACACCACATGATGTGTGAGACATCAAGTGGCTGAGTCTGAGAAGAACGTGCCTCTGCACACAAGAGCAACATGTCCACTAGATATGCATGTACCTTGTCCTTGTCGCCAATGCGTGGGAACAGAGTGTTGCGGAAGATGCGATGCATGATATCCAGAAAGGAGTTTAACACCCAAGATGACTTGCCATTGGGGAGTACCTTCTCAAGAAGGAAGGGCTGAAGCAGGTTCTTGTTGGCAGACTCAGAGTTGGCATGGGGGCGAACACCAATGGGGGTGTGAAGCCCGTCATCAGGAATGTGCAGCAGATCCATGAACTCTTTCCATGTAGCAGACAGCTGATGGCCATTGGTCATCCAGATCATCCTCCGCTCCTCCCCGGGATGAAAGTACACTGAGGCAAAGAACTGACAGATGAGCTCAGGGTCATAGTCATGGTGAAAAGAGATCACCGACTCAATAGCAAACTACTCCACCAAGTCCAGAACCTCTCCAAAATAGTCACGAAACTTGTCCTTCCGCATGTGATGCATGTCTATCCACTTGACCTCCACGAATGTATTCTGCTTGCTCTTGATTACATCCAGATAGATGAGAACCTGTTGCTTATTCCAGAACATCTCAGTGCCTCTGAGCACAGCCCGAGGAGTCACATAGGGATTGACCCTCCGGCGTTCGACATACTCACTGACAGAAATCTCGTCCATGCCCTTAGCAGGTTCCTTTTGCTTGCTGGCAGTGGTCTTGACATTGCGCTTGGGGGCATTGGAGCCCTCTGGGGCTTCATCTTGGGGGTTGCGCATACGCTTGGAGCCAGTGCCACGACTGGGATTGGAACGACGAGAGCCACCACCTGAGACACATAACGCAAAAACACCCACAACATCCAAGAGAGATTAATGCAAAGACCACAACAAAGCAAGTGAAACAAGAAGAAAGGACACATGATAAATGCCTAGAGAGAGATTTGATCCCTACGGTAGTACTGCCAAGTGCTGTGGAGCTAAGATAGTAGTACGGCTCTTAGACGCGGTAGTACCGTGCAAGATCACGGTAGTACCGGGTGTAGGAGCGGTAGTACAACCTTAGCGTCGCGGCTAGCACGGTAGTACCATGTCTACAGAGCGGTAGTACCGCACGGTACGGTAGTACCGCACGGTACAGTAGTACCGCACCTGACGGGCGGTAGTACCGCAAGAGCGGTAGTACCGCACATTAGGCACGGTAGTACCGCACCGCGTCAGATCTGAACATGATCAAATCTGAAAAAGCCCGCGAAACCATGGCGGTACTATGGTTGGACAAAGCTACCACAAGACAGCATATCAAGTATGTTTCCTACGCATCACGACTCTCCTACATCCTACTCTTGCACAGATTTGGCCTAAAATCTCAAGAACGACAAGTTTCTCCCCAAAAACCTAGAAGCAAGAGAACAGCCAAGAAAAAGAGGGATTTGGGGAAAAACCTTGGTCCATGGCAAGAGGAAGTGGTGGGGAACGATCCCACCGGTCGGAATCCGAGGAGAGTGGCCGGAGACGGAGATCCGGCGAGGGCCTCCGACACTGTTCTTGAGAGAGAGAGACGTGGAGAGAGATACAAAAGAATGGGTATGGGGAGTTGGAACTCCCCTGCCTGAGTCATAACCCCACGCGCCCTCGACGGCGCGGTAGTACCGTGCCCAGACACGGTAGTACCGCCCGGCGCGGTACTTCCGAAGTATCGCAACAGAGCGGTAGTACCGTGCTGTGGCGCGGTAGTACCGTGCCTCCCAAAGCGGTAGTACCGCGGCCAGACACGGTAGTACCGTGAGCTCAAGAAGATGCACATTTCGAGCACACGAAAAACTGGATCTTTGCACAAAACACTCCGAGACAACACCACACCACAAGACCACGCAACACACAAAACCAGAAAGGCACACGACAAACGAACCAACCATGAGACACCATCTCTCCAAAAGAGAGGGCAGTGGCCGTAGCCACCTATGTTTGAGTCAATTGGTATGGCACCACGAAGAATTATCCTTGGGTCCATGACCAGAACTCGTCTTTGAAGCACAAGTACCATCAAACATGGCTAATGTGAAAGACTTGATTGATTTATGCATAATGGGGGGAGGGAGAGTTCATTAAGAGAACATCACTCCCCCTATGTCCATGCCTACATCTAAATAGGACAACACGTTGAGTATGGTGGGGTGTGCAAGGGTTCAAGCAATATTGCTCGAATCGATGATATTTAGCTCATGCCTTAACTCGCGAAATCTTGCTTCATCCAAGGGCTTCGTGAAGATATCTGCAAGGTTATCATGAGTGTTGACGTAGTTGAGCTCGATCTCTCCTCGCCTAATGTGATCCCGGATGAAGTGATACCAAATCTCAATATTCTTCGTCTTGAAGTGTTGCACCGGGTTGAGAGAGATCTTGATGGCACTTTCATTGTCACACCAAAGAGGCACTTTGTCACAAATGACACCATAATCCTTTATAATTTGCCTCATCCATAACAGTTGTGCACAACAACTACCGGCCGCCACATACTCCGCTTCGGTGGACGAGAGACACACAACTTTGCTTTTTGGAGGACCAACTTACCAAAGAGCAACCAAGAAATTGGCACCCTCCGGAAGTGGACTTCCTATCCACTTTGTCTCCCGCCCAATCGGAATCCGAATACCCTACAAGCTTGAAGTTTGCTCCTTTTGGGTACCATAGGCCAAAGTTTGAGGTATGAGCCAAATATCGAAAGATTCGTTTGACCGCCACATAGTGACTTTCCTTACGTGCGGCTTGAAAACATGCACAAATTCCCACACTCAACATGATATCCGGTCTAGATGCACAAAGGTAAAGCAATGAACCTATCATGGAGCGATATACCTTTTGATCCACCGCTTTACCATTGGGATCTAAGTCAAGTTGGCACTTGGTAGGCATGGGAGTGGAAGCCGGCTTGACATCACTTAGCTTAAATCTTTTGAGCATGTCTTGAGTATATTTGGCTTGATTGATGAAGGTTCCTTCTCTTCTTTGCTTCACTTTGAACCCTAGAAAGAACTTCAACTCTCCCATGGAAGACATCTCGAACTTTGAGGTCATGAGAGCGGCAAATTCCTCATTGAAAGCTTTGTTAGGGGAACCAAATATAATATCATCAACATATAATTGGCACACAAACAACTCCCCATTGACCTTCTTAGTAAAAAGAGTGGGGTCGATTAGCCCAACTTCAAAACCACGGTCTTGTAACAACTCGGTAAGGTGATCATACCACACACATGGGGCTTGTTTAAGGCCATAGAGTGCCTTATCGAGTTGATTCACATGATCAGGAAAGCAGGGATCCTCGAATCCGGGGGGTTGCTTGACGTAAACCAATTCATTAATAGGACCATTAAGAAAAGCACTCTTCACATCCATTTGTTGTAACTTAAAGTTGTGATGAGAAGCATATGCGATCAACATGCGAATGGATTCAAGACGAGCAACGGGAGCAAAGGTTTCACCGTAGTCGATACCCTCGACCTAGGAGTAGCCTTGTGCTACCAAACGAGCCTTGTTGCCAATGATGATCCCATGGGCATCTTTCTTGTTCTTAAATATCCACTTGGTTCCTATGACATTGTGATTCCCGGTCGGTCTTGGCACCAATCTCCACACTTTGTTGCGCTCGAAGTTGTTGAGTTCTTCATGCATGGCATTGAGCCAATCCGGATCTTCTAGCGCCTCATAGACCTTGTGGGGTTCCACACAAGAGACAAATGTGTGATGCTCACAATAATTTGCTAATTGTCTACGAGTGCTTACCCCCTTTCTTAAGCTTCCAAGAACATTCGTCATGAGATGATCCTTGGTGGAGAGCTTGGAAGCAACCTTGGTGGCACGACGCTCTAATTCCTCCTCGGGGGTGAGACGAGGAGTGGTCACTTGATCATCTTGAGCGTCGTCTTGGGCTTGTTCTTGTTCTTGAACTTGCTCGGAGGATGAGAGAACTTGAACTTGGGCATCACTTGATGTGTCAACACCGTCTTGAGCGTGATCTTGCCCTTGGTCATGTTCTTGAGGATGAGGGCCTTCATGTTGTTCTTCGGAAGCGTGTGGGCCTTGGGTTGGTGATGGCTCCACTTGAGTGGAGCTTTGTCCTTCTCCTTCGGCCACAAGGGGTTCCTCAATGGGTAGGATAAAGCCAACACCCATTCTTCTTATGGCTTGGGGAGGAATTTCATCACCTACATCACAAGTGCCACTTTGCTCCACTTGGGAGCCGTTATTCTCATCAAACTCCACGTTACACGTCTCCTCAATAAGTCCCGTGGATTTATTGAGGACACGGTAAGCATGAGAGTTTGTAGCATAGCCAACAAATATGCCCTCATAAGCTCTAGCCTCAAATTTAGACAACCGAACACCTTTCTTGAGAATGAAACACTTACACCCGAATACCCGGAAGTACTTGAGGTTGGGCTTGTTACCGGTGAGTATCTCATATGGAGTCTTGTTCAAGCCCTTGCGGAGGTAGAGCCGATTGGATGTATGACACGTGGTGTTGATGGCTTCGGCCCAAAAGTTGTACGGAGACTTGAACTCCGCCATCATGGTCCTTGCCGCATCCATCAATGTCCGGTTCTTCCTCTCCGCAACACCGTTTGTTAAGGGGTGTAGGGTGCGGAATATTGATGCTTGATTCCCTCATCACTAAGAAACTCATCCAAGGTGTAGTTCTTGAACTCGGTGCCATTGTCACTTCTTATTGTCAAGATCTTTGCATTGTGTTGATGTTGTGCTTCATTTGCAAAGTCAATGACGGTTTGTTGGGTCTCGCTCTTCCTCTTGAAGATATACACCGTGTGTACCTTGAGTAGTCATCCACAATCACCAAGCAATACTTCCTACCTCCAAGACTATCGAAGGATGGAGGCCCAAAGAGATCCATGTGAAGGAGCTCCAAAGGCCTCTTTGAATAAATGATAGTCGTGGGAGGGTGAGCCTTCTCATGTAGCTTTCCTTCGATACAGGCACTGCAAGCACGATCTTTAGCAAAAATAACATTCGTTAGTCCATGGACATGGTCCCCCTTGAGGAGACTTTGCAAAGATATCATATTGACATGGGCTAAATGGCGATGCCAAAGCCATTCCACATCAACTTTAGTCATTAGGCATGTCGCGGTCTTAGTGGGTCGCTTCGAAAAGTTAATCACATAGAGACCGTTCTCGACATGCCCAACAAAAGCTACTTTAAGAGTCTTGCTCCACAAGAGGGCTACGGTATCGATATCAAAGAAAGTGGCAAAGCCCATGATAGCAAGTTGACGAACGGAAAGTAAATTGTATGCAAGGGACTCAACAAGCATGACCTTCTCGATCGTGAGATCATGAGAGATGACCACCTTACCAAGTCCCAATACCTTAGAGGATGAGGCGTCACCCCACTCGACATTGGTGGGCATAGATGGAACCTTGTGCACGTCCACCACCAAGTCCTATCTTCCGGTCATATGATTTGTAGCTCCGCTGTCGAGCAACCATGATCCACCACCGGAAGCAAACACCTACATGAGATCAATGCTTGGTTTTAGGTACCCATTTTGTAATGGGTCCTTTGATGTTAGTAACAAGGGTCTTAGGAACCCAAATATACCATTCAATGTACTCATGAAGAGAACCAACAAATTTGGCATAGACATGCCCATCACTAGCACGGCATAACACATAAGAAGGGTTAAAATCGCCGGCTTTGTTGGGAAGGGTGACATTGCCCTTCTTGACATTGTTCTTCTTCTTCTCCTCGAGGGCACTCTCTCCCTCCCTCACAAAGGTTTGCATGAGGGGAGGAGGTTGTTTGGTCTTGTCATTCTTCTTCTTGTTCTTGGAGTCGGGCACGTACCCAACCCCTTCCTTGGCCACACCTCCCTTTTGGTTGATCAAGAGATCATTGAGGTTCTTCTTGCCTTGTATGCAAGTCGCAAGACCTCTCTCAAGTTGATCCTTCAACTTAGCATTTTCCTTAACAAGATGTATATGCTCACAACATGGGTTAGTAGCATTTGCATTATCAATTAAAACCATATGAGGAAAAGTTGCTTTCTCCTTAGTTAGCTTCACTTGGAGTTGATCATGAGACTCCTTGAGACTAGCGTGAATACCCTTCAAGGCCTTGTGGGCCTTATCAAGTATATCAAACTCCTCTTTGAGTCTAGCAAGATCAACCCCGAGTTTGGCCTTCTCGGAATTTAGCACACGAGAAACAATGAGGACATGATCATAATCTTTCTTTAACTTAGCATGATTAACGTTGTGTGACTCCTCAAGAGCCAAACGAAGACCATGCTCTTCCTCAAGAGCATTGGAAAGATCCGAAATCTCATCGGCATAGTCACGACTATGCCCTTCCATCTTAGAGATGGTGTCTTCGTGAGCCTCGATCATGTCATTGGCTTCACAAAGTTGTTCCAAGAGAGCAACAAAGTGCTTCTTGGATTTTTCCTTGAGTTTGCCCATAAAGGCCTCAAACTCGTTAGCCTCCACATTAGCTCCCTCAAGTTCATTAATGCTATCCGTCGGGGAAGGATGATTAATGATGGTAGTTTTGATGTTGGAGGTTATCTTGTTGGTGGCTTTAGCCATGAGGCACTTGGCGGTGATGCTCTCGTTGGGTAAGTCAAAGAGAGACACCCGTGACGTTGTTGCAATGGCAACAGAGGCCATGGCAACCGACTCACCATCTTCATCATCGTCATCATCCTCATTGTACTCTTCTTGCACAACCAAAGCCTTGGGAGGAGTCTTCTTGGTGAAGTTGTTCTTGTTGGGGAACGACTTGGCCTTGTCCTTTCGGATGAGCTTGCCACCATTGTCTTCCCTCTTCTCATATGGGCATTCCGCAACGAAATGACTCACGTTGCCACAATTGTAGCAAGTCCTTACAATTTGCTTGCCCCTTGTGCCACTCGAGTTGCTTTTGCTAAAGTTTGGCCTCGAGTTTTTCTTGCTCCAAAATTGCCTTGAAGCAAGTGCCATGTGTTCATGATAGGCATACTTCATATCTTCGGGGTTGCTCTCCTCTTCTTCCTCTTCTTCTTCTTCTTCCACGGTGAGCTTGGCCTTCAATGCAAGGTTAGGCTTCTTTGCCCATTGAGAACGGAGCACCACATTGTCGGCGGTCTTGTCCAAAATGTTCATGGCCACAAACTCATCCAACACTTCGCTTGAGGTCAAAGTGTGGAAGTCCGGTCTTTGACGAATGACGGAGGACATGGCCTTGTGATAGGGCATCATTGCCTTGAGGAATTTGCGCTTGATCCAATTGTCATCCGTGTCCTTGCTCCCGTGATCTCGTAGTGAGGCCGCGAGTTTGGTTACTCTCCGATAAAGCTCACGAGGTTCTTCATCTTCTTTCATTGCAAACTCATCGGCCTCATCTTGTACCACTTCATAATTGGAGCGTTGAATGCTTGCGCTTCCCCGGTAGAGAGAGACAACACAATGCCATGCATCTTTAGTCAAGGCGAAGGGACGAAGATGAGGTAGGTCTTCGGGTGGAATTGCATCTTGAATGATGAAGAGAGCATTCTCATTGAATTGATTATCCGCAGCTTCTCGAGGAGTGAAGTTTCTTGGATCATGTGGATAAAAACCTTCTTCAATGATTCTCCAAATGTTAGTGTTCACATGATTTAAATGACGTTTAAAGCGGTAAACCCAAGAATCAAAGTCCTCATTTTTCACAATCTTAGGGGGAGGACCGGCATGATTCAAATGAGTGGAAGGAACCGGTCCACCATAAACAAGTGGTGGTTCCACATGGGCAAAGATGTCGGTGCCATTCTTACCACTAGAAGAAGTAGCCTTTTCACTACTAGCTTCCCCTTATCGGGGATAGCATCCGTCACCTTGTTGGCGGGGTCACCCACTTTCAACGGTGTGGTGGATAGTTTAAGCCCCTCAAGAAATTTAGTAAACATGCTTTCAACTTCGGTCGTCATGGAGGTTTTCAATGTCTCCAAGGCCACATTGAACTCCTCACGAGAGACCGAGGTTCCCCCAGCCCGTAGACGAGATCGGATTCACACCATAGTGTTCCTCCACACCGTCTACGGTATCAACCATACTCTTTGGATGGTAAAGTCCTTAATAAAGAGACGAGGCTCTGATACCAATTGAAAGGATCGATATGGTTGACTAGAGGGGGGTGAATAGGCAACTAACAATTTTTATCTTTTCTTTACCAATTTAAACTTTGCATCAGAGTAGGTTGTCTAGATATGCAACTAGGTGAGCAACCTATATTATGCAACACGGATAGGAACACAAGCAAGCAAGATATATGAAACAAATAAGCTTCCACAAGTAAAGGCACGAGATAACCAAGAGTGGAGACGGTGGAGACGAGGATGTGTTGCCGAAGTTCCTTCCCTTTGAGAGGAAGTACGTCTCCGTTGGAGCGGTGTGGAGGCACAATGCTCCCCAAGAAGCCACTAGGGCCACCGTAATCTCCTCACGCCCTCACACAATGCGAGATGCCGTGATTCCACTATTGGTGCCCTTGGAGGCGGCGACCGAACCTTTACAAACGAGGTTGGGGCAATCTCCACAACTCAATTGGAGGCTCCCAACGACACCACGAAGCTTCACCACAATGGACTATGGCTTCACGGTGACCTCAACCGTCTAGGATGCTCAAACACCCAAGAGTAACAAGATCCGCAAGGGATTAGTGGGGGAATCAAATATCTCTTGGTGGAAGTGTAGATCGGGGCCTTCTCAACCACTCCCGAGCAAATCAACAAGTTTGGTTGGCTAGGGAGTGAGATCGGGCGAAAATGGAGCTTGGAGTAATAATGGAGCTTAGTGGTGGAAGAGATGAGTCAACAGGGAAGAAGGGGACCCCTTATATAGTGTGCGGAAAAGATCCAACCGTTACCCACCAACCAGCCCGAGGCCAGCGGTACTGCCGCGCCTGGCCAGCGGTACTACCGCAAGGCCGCGCGGTACTACTGCTTGCAACCAAGCGGTACTACTGCACGGCTGTGCGGTACTACCGTACCGACCCACGGTACTGCCGCAGCCCCAGCACAGAACTGATAAATAGATGCACAGGAGCTGGGGGCGGTACTTCCACACGCGCGGTACTACCGCGCCGCCCCATGCGGTACTACCGCGAGGCAAAAATCCCAGCCAGGGGAGAAGGGAAACTTCCATGCCTACTTCTGCAAAGAACCGGAAGTAGCAAAAACCCGACACAGTAGTACTGCCGAGGGGCGGTACTACTGCCTGACTGCATAGCGCGGTACTACCGCTCGGCGAATGTGGTACTACCATGGGCACCTGCGGTACTACCGTTGACCTGGGAGCAGTACTACCGCAACCAACAATGGCAGCCAGACAAGGGAGGCAAGAAAACGGAGGAAGTTCCAAGGAAGGAGGGGATAAGAAGGAGACGTGTACGAGATGATTCCACCCAAACCTTTCCAACGCGGACCCCCTCTTAATAGTACGGCTTTCCTACGACTCAAATCCACCAAAAAGAAATGTAGAAAAGACACCGTCTTCGTTAGTCTTCGATGGGCACCCAATCGTCTTGTGCCTAGCAAAGAAGTGTCTGGAATACTCATGGCACACGATTAGTCCGCAAATGCGTTGTCATCAATCACCAAAATACTTAGGGATAAATATGTCCTTACAAGCGTGAATGAGGGTCGCCGGCGAGGAGGCGGCGGTGCTGCAAGCAAGGAGTGAAGGTTTCAACTTGGAAAGGAAGGTGGAAAGAGGGGAAATGTGGCTTTTGGTAAGGGGGAGGGGGCGGGGAGGTAGATATTTCCGCGGAAGCCAAAAATTTGGAATCGCTTCAGCCAAAAAACTGGCGCACAAAGTGTCATCAGACACGATCCCTTATTCAGAACGGTGTATGATATGTGGACATCACAAACGATTCAAATAGCTTAACCCGTGTGTGATGAGTTTGAACGTCAAAAGTTTTCGTTCGAATTTCCATGGTTACAATGGTCATCCACATCATTGCATAATTTGGGTACACAAAGGAGACTACAGCAAACCCACACTTCTTAATCGAGCAAGTTCAGCAATTAAATGGAGCTAGCTGACCTAAACATTACTCTAACAAATTAAAGACCGGCGCTCTTAATTAAACAAAACATAGAGTACTACTACGGCTGGTGCTCGTTGATCTCCGCCGCTGCCATGTCCAGCTCACGCCCGACGGTCTCCTAGGGAAGGGGCTCCATGGCATCCATCGCACCATACTCGGCAAGCATCTCGCCATCCGCGTCCGCCATCTCTTTGGAAAAGGACGCCACGAGCTGGGCGTGGGCGGACATGATCTGGGCTTGGACGGGCTCCATCGTCGCAAGGTATGCGGCGGAGGAATGAACGACTGCTCGAACGCTCTAGGCAATTGCCAGGTCTTCGGCCGTGGGTTGCCGACCATTGTCGAGGAAGATTCGTCTGATTTGTGCGGTGACTGCCAGGAGCTGGGCGTGGGCGGCCTCGACACGGTCGTGGGCGGCCTCCATCAGGGATAAGGCCACCGCTGCAGAACGGACAGTTGTTGTGCCACTCTCGCCAGTTGCTATCCCCGAGGCAGATGTTGTTGCCGCCACCTGAGCAGCAACAACGACTGTTTGGTCTGCCTTTGCCGCCCGATCGCAAATTGCGGCCGCGCTCATGCACGTTGTTAGCATGCGCGTGGCGGCTGCGGCCGCGCTCTCGCCGGAGTGGGCCACCGAAGTTGCCCTGACGACGCGGGTCCACGTGCCCATCTTTCACCAGCGATGATTGAACAGTGAAATGATATTTGGGGAGCGAGCTAGTGTGCTTAAGACGCCGGTTGTGGACTGTAGCCGATGCACCTTCTCGCATAAGCCATACGCATCATATACACCAAGGGCGCTCCAAGATATTTTGTACTACATCTCACACGGTTGCTAATAATAAACTGTGTGTGATCTACTTGATTTTTCATCTTCATTTGAATTACATAATGGGGTCACAGCGGCAATGGACGGTGTTTGAATTGCTAGACCTTTTTATCTGGAGTGAACATGCAACTATGTGTGTGTCGTAAAAGAATTAGAATTATTCAGGGTTCGTTTGAACATTTTATACATTGAATTGGTTTTCTAGCCATTTCAGGTGAACAATTCAAATTTGAACTACATGCACATGCTCCAGTGCATATAAATTTGTTGAAAAATCAAATATGTGTCCTTGGGTGCATGCTTAGGTCCCATGCAAGAAATGGGAATGAATTTCATACACCAGAGCACCGTTGATTGCCAGCAAAACATTGAGATGCCTGGTTTTTAAATTCTAGTAAATCCAAAACTTGTCTGAAATTCATGAAACTTGGCATGCTATCATGGAGTGGCATCAACATGTTGTGGTACACATTTTGTCCCATTTGGGGCAGGTTTGGGTATATGCTTCTCACAAACCGGAGCTTCTCACAACAAACATGATGGTTTTCGGTAGGGAACATCCCACCTTTAGGGACGAAACGATATCCATTGCCTCTTATTGCTTTCAAATTTTTTCTCGTGTCAACTTAGAACAACAGGAGTGTTGTGTGATTTTTTGTGATTTTTCGGGGTTCATTCGGACATTTTTATGCATTAACTGAGTTTTCAATGCATTTTATATGCATAATTCAAATTTGAACTACATGCACATGATCCAGTGCATATAAATTGGTTGAAAAATCAAATCTGTGTCCTTGGCTGCATGCTTAGGTCCCATGCAAGAAATGGGAATGAATTTCAAACACCAGGGCACCGTTGATTGCAGGCAAAACATTGAGATGCATGGTTTTTAAATTCTAGTAAATCCAAAACTCGTTTGAAATTCATGGAACTTGGCATGCTATCATGGAGCGGCATCAACATGCCGTTCCACAAATTTTGTCCCATTTGGGGTAGCTTTGGGTATATGCTTCTCACAAGCCGGAGCTTCTCACAACAAGCATGACGGTTTTCGGTAGGGAACGTCCCACCTTTGTGGACGAAACGATGTCCATTGCCTCTTATTGCTTTCAATTTTTTTCTAGTGTCAACATAGAACAACAGGAGTGTTGGGTGAATTTTTGTGATTTTTAGGGTTCGGTTGGACATTTTTATGCATTAACTGAGTTTTCAATGCATTTTATGTGCATAATTCAAATTTGAACCACATGCACATGCTCTAGTGCATATAAATTGGTTGAAAAATCAAATATGTGTCCTTGGGTGCATGCTTAGGTCCCATGCAAGAAATGGGAACGAATTTCAAACACTGGGGCACCGTTGATTGCCGGCAAAACATTGAGATGCATGGTTTTTCAATTCTAGTAAATCCAAAACTCGACCGAAATTCATGAAACTTGGCATGCTATCATGGAGCGGCATCAACATGCTGTGGTACAATTTTTTTCCATTTGGGGCAGGTTTAGGTATATGCTTCTCACAAACCGGAGCTTCTCACAACAAGCATGATGGTTTTCGGAAGGGAACATCCCACCTTTGTGGACAAAACGATATCCATTGCCTCTTATTGCTTTCAACTTTTTTTCTCATGTCAACATAGAACAACAGGAGTGTTGTGTGATTTTTGTGATTTTTCAGGGTTCGTTTGGACATTTTTATGCATTAACTGAGTTCTCAACACATTTATGTGCATAATTCAAATTTGAACTACATGCACATGCTCCAGTGCATATAAATGGGTTGAAAAAACAAATATGTGTCCTTGGGTGCATGCTTAGGTCCCATGCAAGAAATGGGAATTAATTTCAAACACCAGGGCACCATTGATTGCCGGCAAAACACTGAGATGCCTGGTTTTTCAATTCTAGTGAATCTAAAATTATGTTAACCATTCATGTGACGCCACGTGTCCTGGTTTTAATGGCCGTAGGAGGTGCCGTGTGATGTCTACTACACAACCTTCTTCTTGTAGACGTTGTTGGGCCTCCAAGTGCAGAGGTTTGTAGGACAGTAGCAAATTTCCCTCAAGTGGATGACCTAAGGTTTATCAATCCGTAGGAGGCGTAGGATGAAGATGGTCTCTCTCAAGCAACCCTGCAACCAAATAACAAAGAGTCTCTTGTGTCCCCAACACACCCAATACAATGGTAAATTGTATAGGTCCACTTGTTCGGCGAAGAGATGGTGATACAAGTGCAATATGGATGGTAGATAAAGGTATTTGTAATCTAAAAATATAAAAACAGCAAGGTAACTAATGATAAAGTGAGTGTAAACGGTATTGCAATGCTAGGAAACAAGGCCTAGGGTTCATACGTTCGCTAGTGTAAGTTCCCTCAACAACACTAACATAATTGGATCACATAACTATCCCTCAACATGCAACAAAGAGTCACTCGAAAGTCACTAATAGAGGAGAATGAACGAAGAGATTATGGTAGGGTACGAAACCACCTCAAAGTTATTCTTTCCAATCATTCCGTTGGGCTATTCCTATAAGTGTCACAAACAGCCCTAGAGTTCGTACTAGAATAACACCTTAAGACACAAATCAACCAAAACCCTAAAGTCACCTAGATACTCCAATGTCACCTCAAGTATCCGTGGGCATGATTATACGATATGCATCACACAATCTCAGATTCATCTATTCAACCAACACAAAGGACCTCAAAGAGTGCCCCACAGTTTCTATCGGAGAATCACGACGAAAACGTGTGCCAACCCCTATGCATAGGTTCATGGGTGGAACCCGCAAGTTGATCACAAAAACATACATCAAGTGAATCACGTGGTATCCCACTATCACCACAGATACGCACGGCAAGACATACATCAAGTGTTCTGAAATCTTTAAAGACTCAATCTGATAAGATTACTTCAAAGGGGAAACTCAATCCATTACAAGAGAGTAGAGGGGGGAAGAAACATCATAGGATCCAAATATAATAGCAAAGCTCGCGATACATCAAGATCGTGTCATCTCAGGAACACGAGAGAGAGAGAGAGAGAGAGAGAGAGAGAGAGAGATCAAACACATAGCTACTGGTACATACCGTCAGCCCCGAGGGAGAACTACTCCCTCCTTGTCATGGAGAGCACCGGGATGATGAAGATGGCCACCGGGGAAGGATTGCCCCCTCCGGCAGGGTGCCGGAATGGGTCTAGATTGGTTTTCGGTGGCTATGGAGGCTTCTGGCGGCGGAACTCCCGATCTATTGTGTTCCCCGATCGTTTTAGGCGGAAGAAGTACGTCAGGGGAGCCACGAGGGGCCCACGAGGGTGGAGGGTGCGCCTAGGGGGGTGGGCACGCCCCCTGCCTCGTGGCCTCCTTGCAGGTCCCCCGACATGCACTCCAAGTCTTCTGGGCTTCTTTCCTTTCAAAAATGAGTTCTGTGAAGTTTCAGGTCAACTGGACTCCGTTTGTGTCGGTGTCAAAACCGGCGGATCTCGGGTAGTGGGTCCCGAACTGTGCGTCTAGGCCGGATGGTAACAGGAGGCAGGGAACATGATGTTTTACCCAGGTTCGGGCCCTCTTGATGGAGGTAAAACCCTATGTCCTGCTTGATTAATATTGATGATATGGGTAGTACAAGAGTAGATCTACCACGAGATCAAGGAGGCTAAACCCTAGAAGCTAGCCTACGGTATGATTGTTGTATATGGAGTTGATTGCCTACGGACTACAACCCTCCGGTTTATATAGGCACCGGATAGGGTTAGGGTTACATAGAGTCGGTTACAATGGTAGGAGATCTTGAATATCCGCATCGCCAAGCTTGCCTTCCACGCCAAGGAAAGTCCCATCCGGACACGGGACGAAGTCTTCAATCTTGTATCTTCATAGTCCAGGAGTCCGGCTGAAGGTATTGTCCGGCTACCCGAACACCCCCTAATCCAGGACTCCCTCAGTAGCCCCTGAACCAGGCTTCAATGATGACGAGTCCAGCGCGCAAATTGTCTTCGACATTGCAAGGCGGGTTCCTCCTCCAAGTCCTTCATAGAAGATTGTAAACACCAAGAGTAGTGTCCGGCTCTGCAAAATAAGCTTCCACATATTGCCATAGAGAGAATAATATTAACACAAATCAAATCTGCTGACGTATCCCGCAGTGCATCATCACACTACAGCCAAGTCCTTTACTCGAATCGATTTCACTTTTCCACCTCAGCGTGTTTTGCGAGGCAGTTTCCTTGGCACGTCTTGTCAAAGAAGAGATCGTGTGCCCCCCTCTTACGGGATTCTCATCAATACGGACGTGGGTAACCCAATCATGCCCGTTAGCATGTTTTCTCGATTAAAGGCGAGTCCCAAACGGTTACGGGGAGGGCTCCTGGTATTCAACCTCTTATAAAGAGACCAGGGCCTTACTCCTTTTCTCCAATCCCAAAACGAGTTCGCCCGTCGCCTTGAGTTCCAACACCCTAGGCTCTAGATTCTGGGCGCCTCAGACCTTCGACAATGTCCGGTTCCGACCTTCAAGGCCGATGGATGCCCTCCTCCGTCACGGAGGAGGACGTGCTAAAATTGAGAGAGGCTAAGTTCTTGACCGCCGAAATTTCGCACAGGTTGCCTGCTCAAAGGCAGGCTATCCCCAGTCCCCAGCCCGGTGAGAGCATAGTGTTTGTGTCTCATTTCCTTCGGGGGTTAGGCTTCCCGATGAATCCCTTTGTGAGGGGACTACTGTTTTATTACGGGCTGGAATTTCACGACTTAGCTCCGGAGTCCATCCTCCATATCTCCTTGTTTATCGTTGTATGCGAAGCGTTCCTCCGTGTTACCCCTCACTTCGGATTATGGCTCAAGACTTTCAAAGTGGAGCCAAAGATGATCAAGGGACGGCACGCAGAGTGCGGAGGTGCTGTTATAAGCAAAAATGCTGATGCTCCATGGCCCGAGGGCTCTTTTCAAGAGGAGCTAGGCTTGTGGCAACGAGAGTGGTTTTATATCACCACTCCCCGGAGCACCAAGTGGGTGGCGCTTCCTGCCTTTCGCTCGGGTCCCCCACCACAGCTAGCGTTATGGGTTAGCAGAGGGTTAGATTGGGGTTTTCCCAAAGACGTGCCCTTGTTACAGGGCCGAATTAAGGATCTCTTGGAAGGAGACCTCAGCTTGGTCAAGGTGACGCAGGTCATGCTGATTCGCCGAATATTGCCCAGCAAACGTTGCCCCCTTCGCCTGTGGGAGTTTAATCCAAAGGGACCACGAGCTCTCGAGAACTTTATGGGCGCAACGCCCGTGGAGATGTATAGACTGTTCTTCGGATCACAAGAGATGTGTCCGGATTTAACCGAGGACGCAGGCCTAAGCTGCAATCACCCGGATACTCAAGTAAGCAACCTTGTGCCCGGACCTTCTATCCGTATAATTGTCACAAACTTGCCCCTAAAAGAGCTGTCCTTTTAAACAGGAGGGGATAGCGAAGGAAAAGCTGATCAGGTGTCCGGCTCCCCTTCCTGAAACCAGGCCGGATCCCGTGCTGGTCAGGATGCTGGAGATAATGCCTTTGGAGGGGGAGGACAAGGAAGCTATGGCCTCCTCGAAGGAGGCTGCTCCGAAGGGAGGAACCGACAATTCCTCTCCTAAGGGGAAGAAGAGAGCCGCCTCTGATGACCCGAAAACCGTGGCCTCGAAGCGGGGGAGAAAATCCTCGTCAGAGGGTCCGACGCCGGGGAGTTCCTCAGCCGGACTACGCCCTCAAGGGGATCAGCCCTCCAGCGAGCCGTAAGTGGAGAAAAGATTTTCCTTTTGAGGGATGAGGGGAATCCTTAATTTATATCTGAGAAGATTAACCAAACCTTTACCATGTAGCTCGGACCTCAGCCCTTCTCAGCAGAACTCGTCTTCGGGGGATCTCCTTCCGGAGATGATGGAGAGCGGGACGCCTCCCCCTTCCGTGCCGCCTAGCGAGGCGGGCGACCCTGAGGTGTCGTCGCGGAGGGTTTCTCCAAATCCGGCGGGGGCGGAAGGTGGCTATGCGGCCCCCCGAGGTTCTCCGCGTCCGGCCTTCGAAAGAGGTCATGGGACGAGCCCGACACCGTCTGGTGCTCGGCCGGAGGAGCTAAAGATTCTGCTGGGGCGAGCTTCTATCTCGGAGGAGCAACACGCATTGATGGTCACGGTGATTGAAAGGATTTCATCCGTAGAGAGCGTATTATATGAGGCCGTCAAAAGTTTACTGACGGGTTTCGAGGTACATTAGATAATGTATACTTTTGTCAGTTGCGCATGAATAAGATGCGCCCTATGTAGATAGTAGCCCCTGAGACTCTGTGTGTCGTCAAGAAATGACGGCACGCGGAGGATCATAATCCTAGGTCTAAGATGTCGCCTTTGAATGTAGGCGGCAGGGTGTCCGAAATCGAGCCGAACTGACGATTTTGCCGAACTAAAGCGACAACTGGACGTGGCAGATGCCGACATCACGCTTGTCAATAAGCGGCTTGATGAGGCTCAAGGTATGTAATTCCTTGGGCGCATCAGGTAAGAACAGTTTTATGCCTGTGTCTTACGATGTGTGTGCTTGACGCAGATGGTGCGGTCGCCGTGGAGAGTCTTAGGGCAAAACTTTCCCGAGCTAAAGAACAAGCCAGCGAAAGTGATGCGGCCACCAGGAAAGCCCTTGAAGAGCTAAGAGCCGAACAGGCTGCTCATTGCCGAAGCAAGGAAGAGATGGCCGAGAAGTTAAAAAGCGCTACAGACCATTGCAGACTTCTTGAAAAAGAAGACCAGGCAAAACAGACGGACTTAGAGAAGGCCGTTGCCAATGCCAAGGATGCGCGCTCTGCGATGAGAGCTACGAAGGAGGAGCTACGTCAGGCCGAACAGATTGCGGCCGGAAAGCCCTTTATGCTGCGAAGGAAATTTTGCGATCCGAAGTTTGCTCCGTTGGACCGGATGTGGAGTGTGGAGGATACCTATCTGGACTTGGCAGCGAGTGCTGCTGATGCGACTGAACACTTTTGAGATCAGAAAGATTGCGAAGTGGAAAAGCTTTTCTGGTCGCAGTTTCACAATCCAGAGCGTCCACTGGCAGTGGATGATCGTTTGGCTCAATGGGTCGAACTGAATAGGTTGTCTGGACTCGCCATGAAGTACGTCATGGGTCACCTGTGGCCGGGGAGATCGGAGCCGAAAAGTTATTTCAGCTTAGTGCAGCAATTCCTTGACGCGTTGTCGCGTATAAATGCAATGAAGAGGTCAGCATGCATAGAGGGCGCTAGGATGGCTCTTGCCCGTGTTAAGACATACTGAGCAGAGATGGAGACCACCGTTGTTGCGTCCCGAGATTCGGACAAAAGCCGAGTACCCTCCGAGCACTATTTTTAGGAAGTTCTTGAAGGCGCTCGTGTAATAGAGACGCAGTGCCCGAAAGATGCTATGTTATGATAGCATATGTAATTATAAAGTGATATTTTGATATACTGTAGTGGCCTTTTTTATACTTGTGCCTCCAAGTATTGGGAACACCTCCTGTGCGGCCGTTTTAAGAT
>NC_041386.1:142321249-142411512 GCF_002162155.2 Triticum dicoccoides
ATATATATATATATATATATATATATATATATATATATATATATATATATATATATATATATATATATATATATACAAAATTTGAAAGATGGCAGTCATTGGCTTCAGCCCCCACACACATAGTGCGGGGGTGCTCGCAGAAGACGCATTTTCACACTTAACCCAACGTCTTGGTCCTACAAAGGAGGTGATAGCGCAGCGGGCCAGGCAACCAGACTATAATGCTTTAACACTTTCACTTAGCCATAGGAGTTTGACAGTGAGACTATTTAGGTAGCCCCTTGGTGGCAACTGCGCTCGTCTGAGTTCGGGGCGCGTATGTGCCTGACCGGGAAGCGGCCCTTCGTTAAAGCGGAGGAATCCGATAGATACTGATAGGTCATCAAGTGGCTGACCAGTCTCACGCTACATCATGACAGTCAGTTTTTGGCTTTCTCTACTGAGGTGCTCGCCCGGCCGAACCGGGGCACAATCGCAGTAGTTCTCCTGGTGCTACCTTAGCCGATAGAGCGGAATGTAAGGTAGCCAAACTCAGGAGCCGGGCAACCCAACATTTGACCAAAGACATGATTCGGAGCTGATGCATATCATGCCAAAACTCGCGACGCCGAACACTCCCTAAGGTGTTCGGTCTTTATGAGTGCGGGCGAAACAACACTCTTTATTAAAAAAGCCCCTAATGTCCAGGTACGTGCAAAAATTCTGACGTGGCCACATGCCAAGACGCCAGCCTCCTCCTTGGTTATATCAGAAAGAAAAAACCAGGGGATGTGTAGCAACAAGAGACAGTAAAAAAGGTTTACGCAGGGTCTTAATCTAAAAAGAATCCTTTAGGACGGGTCCCTACTGCACGTCTGCGCCTGTGTCTCCGTTGAGCCGTATCCTAGACGGGCGCTGCACGACGTTCATCTGTAAAAGAGAGGAACTGAGTTGAAAGCGGGTCGTGCCAAAAAAGTTTAAAATAAACAAAGTATAAAGTAAAATATATAAGATTGAGCTTTATTGTCTCTTATTGTATATGCATGGAGCCCCTAGTGCGGGATTATATGGCCACTAGGCCTGCGTCAATGATGATTTTTCACCGAACTCGTCTATCCGCGTTCATGGTCTCGAATGACCTATTTCGAAGTTTTTTGGCCGGTGAGGCCATTTTGCTGTGGGGCTGTCAAGGCGGCCGCACAGTCCTTCGCTTGGGGAGGCGCACTTTAGTGCTTCCCCTTCAAAGAGATGATGCCTCGTGGACCGGGCATCTTAAGCGTAAGAGATGCATAATGCAGTATTGCGTTAAAGCGAGCGAAAGCTTCGCGTCCCAGTAGTGCTTGATAGCGACTTGAGAACGGGACGATATGGAAGGTCAGCTTTTCACGGCGGAAGTTATCGGCAGAGCCGAATATGACTTCGAGCCGGAGGAGACCCATACAATGGGTGTCCGGACCAGGTATTACCCCTTGAAAGGAGGTTTTGCTGCGGCGGATTCTTGCTGGGTTTATCCCCATGTGCTGGATTGTATCCTGATATATCAGGTTTAGTCCACTGCCGCCGTCCATAAGGACATTTGAAAACTGGAGTCCACCGATTTATTGGATCGAGTATCAAGGCAGTCCAGCCTACATTCTTGATATTTCTAGAATAATCTAGCTGATCAAAGGTGATCAGTTTTGACAACCAGTGGCAGGACCCTTTGGGGATGGGCCGTGTGGTGCGTACCTTTACGGGCGCCGCACGTTTTGTTATGTGAAGCGAGTTCACTGTTTTTACTTCTTGTGGGAAGTTCTTTTGTTTCCTGGTGCTCTGCTTTTGGTGTTCATCCTCGTCTTCGCTTAGTGTGTCGAGCCCCTTGTGTTCGGCATTGAGTCTGCCGGATTGTTTGAAAACCCAATAGTCTCTGTGGGTATGGTTAGCAGGCTTCCCGGGAGTACTGTGTATCTGACATATCCTGTCCAGGATTTTATTTAGGTTGGATGGATCGTCCCTGTTATCCTGGGGGGCGATTTTGCCTGATTTTGTCGTGAGCCTTTGAATCCAGCATTGACTGTCGTGCTCTTCAGACTTTTGTCCTTAGTCCAGCGACGGTCCTTGTTGCATCACGGTTTTCCGTTTCCATCCCTAGTTTCGGATGTACTTGGCTCGCTGGGGCTGCACCTTGCCAACCAGCTGTCCTCCCCTGCACAAAAGCGGGTCATGAGGCTTGTTAGTGCGGCCATTGTTCTTGGATTTTCTTGGCCGAGGTGTCTGGTGAGCCATTCGTCTCGGATGTTATGCCTGAAAGCTGCTAAGGCTTCAGCGTCCGGACAGTCGACTATCTGATTCTTTTTAGTGAGGAATCTATTCCAGAACTGCCGAGCTGATTCTCCGGGTTGTTGAGTTATGTGACTAAGATCGTCTACATCCGAAGGGCGGACATAGGTCCCTTGAAAGTTTGCTCGGAAAGAATCCTCGAGCTCTTCCCAGCTTCCAATTGTGTTTTCGGGAAGGCTTTTAAGCCAATGCCGGGCTGGCCCTTTAAGCTTAAGGGGTAAATATTTTATGGCATGGAGATCATCTCCTCTAGCCATGTGTATGTGGAGGATATAATCCTCGATCCAAACTCCAGGGTCTGTTGTTCCATCATATGCCTCTATGTTTACGGGTTTGAATCCCTCTGGAAATTCATAGTCCAGGACCTCATCGGTGAAACATAGGGGGTGTGCGGCGCCCCTGTATTTGGGTGTGCCGGATTCTGATGATGGCTTCATAGCGTTGCTTACGAGAGCTTGCTTTCTTGGCCCATAAATGGACCTGACTGGGCCATGATGCGAATCCTTAAGTGGGTCGCATGCCAATTTAGGTGCGGCGCCGCTTGCCGCTTTATGGGGTCATCTATCCGACCGTGTGGCTTTCTCATTTTTTGAATGCGAGGGCTCTAGGGCCTCTTCGTCGAATTCAGGCAGTAGCTTTCTTTTCGGATAGCTTTTAGTGCGGTGACTATCTCCGTATTTTTCTGCGGTATTGATTACTTTGCTCCATCTAATCCGGAGTGCATCTTCCGCTGTTTTTAGCTTCCGCTTCTGCTTTTTTAGGCTGCATGCAGTTGCAACGAGCCTCTTGTGTAGATTCTTCTGCTCCATGGGTTTATCCGGCGTGAGGTCGTCCGGAATGTCGTTTTCGCCGGAGGAGGGATGTTCAGTTTCTCTATCCGTGTTGCCCTGTTCAGACGGTTGCTCTAAGGCCTGCTCGTCGTCTACCGGCTCGTCCTGCTCTATGGCTGGGTTTTTGTCGAGGCGGGGCTTGGGTCGGCGTTTACGCCGACGCTTTGATTGCTTTTCGGGGGGTCGATCTCCCGTCCCATCCCCTTTTTCCTCGTTGTCGCTTCCTTTAGGGGTATCCACCATGTACACATCGTGAGATGAGGTGGCTGTCCAATGCCCTATGGGCATTGGTTCGTCGGTATCTCCTGCATCGTCATCCATGTTGTCGATGTCTCCGGAGTCGAAGTTGAGCACGTCGTTTAAATTGTCGACAGTGGCTACCAAGTGGGTGGTGGGTGGGCTTTGAATTCTCCAGTGTCCATATCCCATCCTCGCTGACCGTAGTTCGGCCAGGGCTCTCCTGATAAGGAGAGAGACTTGAGAGAGTTCAGGATATCGCCAAAAGGCGAGTGCTGAAAGATGTCTGCGGCGGTGAACTCCATTATCGGCGCCCAATCAGATTCGATCGGCAGGGGCACGGGGGGTTCGGAGTTCGGAAAGGAGTCCGGATCCTCGGAGTCACGGATCATGCAGAGTGCGGGGCTAGCGTTCGGCTCGATCGCCTTTGAGATCGAAGCCCCCGAGGTGACATCCAACCGCTCATCCTCGATTGGCGCAATAGGCTCCGAGTTAGGGGTCGGAACCAATGTGTGTGCGGCCTCCAGGACATTGTCCGGAGGCAGAGCTAGATCATGCCCCTTGAGATAGTGCGGCGCGCTTGGCCGTGGCTCGAACCCGTTGAAGATCAAGTCTCCGCGGATGTCAGCCGGGTAGTTTAAGCTTCCAAACCTGACTTGATGTCCAGGGGCGTAGCTTTCGATCTGCTCCAGGTGGCCGAGCGAATTGGCCCGCAGAGCGAAGCCGCCGAAGACGAAGATCTGTCCGGGGAGAAAAGTCTCACCCTGGACTGTATCGTTGTTGATGATCAAAGGAGCCATCGGGCCTAAGGGCGACGACACAGAGGAACTCTCAATGAAAGCACCAATGTCGGTGTCAAAACCGACGGATCTCGGGTAGTGGGTCCCAAACTGTGTGTCTAGGCCGGATGGTAACAGGAGGCAGGGAACACGATGTTTTACCCAGGTTCGGGCCCTCTTGATGGAGGTAAAACCCTACGTCCTGCTTGATTAATATTGATGATATGGGTAGTACAAGAGTAGATCTACCACGAGATCAAGGAGGCTAAACCCTAGAAGCTAGCCTACGGTATGATTGTTGTATATGGAGTTGATTGCCTACGGACTACCACCCTCCAGTTTATATAGGCACCGGATAGGGTTAGGGTTACATAGAGTCGGTTACAATGGTAGGAGATCTTGAATATCCGCATCGCCAAGCTTGCCTTCCATGCCAAGGAAAGTCCCATCCGGACACGGGACGAAGTCTTCAATCTTGTATCTTCATAGTCCAGGAGTCCGGCTAAAGGTATAGTCCGGCTACCCTAACACCCCCTAATCCAGGACTCCCTCAGTTTGATTTTCCTTTTCTTCGAAACCCTAAAACAGGGTAAAAACAGAAACTGGCACTAGGCTCTAGGTTAATAGGTTAGTCCCAAAAATGATATAAAACTGTATAATAAAGCCCATAAACATTCAAAATCAGTAGATAATATAGCATGGAGCAATCAAAAATTATAGATACGTTGGAGACGTATCAGCATCCCCAAGCTTAATTCCTGCTCGTCCTCGAGTAGGTAAATGATAAAAAAACAGAATTTTTGATGTGGAGTGCTACTTGGCATAATTTCATTGTAATTCTTCTTAATTGTGGCATGAATATTCAGATCCGAAAGATTCAAGACAAAAGTTCATATTGACATAAAAATAATAATACTTCAAGCATACTAACTAAGCAATCATGTCTTCTCAAAATAACATGGCCAAAGAAAGCCATCCCTACAAAATCATATAATCTGGCTATGCTCCATCTTCACCACACAAAATATTTAAATCATGCACAACCCCGATGACAAGCCAAGCAATTGTTTCATACTTTTGATGTTCTCAAACATTTTAAATCTTCACGCAATATATGAGCGTGAGCCATGGATATAACACTATAGGTGGAATAGAATGGTGGGTGTGGAGAAGACAAAAAAGGAGAAGATAGTCTCACATCAACTAGGCGTATCAACGGGCTATGGAGATGCCCATCAATAGATATCAATGTGAGTGAGTAGGGATTGCCATGCAACAGATGCACTAGAGCTATAAATTTATGAAAGCTCAAAAGAAACTAAGTGGGTGTGCATCCAACTTTCTTGCTCATGAAGACCTAGGGCATTTTGAGGAAGCCCATCATTGGAATATACAAGTCAAGTTCTATAATGAAAGATTCCCATTAGTATATGAAAGTGACAACATAGGAGACTCTCTATTATGAAGATCATGGTGCTACTTTGAAGCACAAGTGTGGTAAAAGGATAGTAGCATTGCCCCTTCTCTCTTTTTCTCTCATTTTTATTTTTTTATTTGGGCCTTTTCTCTTTTTTATGGCCTCTTTTCTCTTTTTTTATTTGGGCTTCTTTGGCCTCTCTTTTTTTCGTCCGGAGTCTCATCCCGACTTGTGGGGGAATCATAGTCTCCATCATCCTTTCCTCACTGGGACAATGCTCTAATAATGATGATCATCACACTTTTATTTTCTTACAACTCAATAATTACAACTCGATACTTAGAACAAGATATGACTCTATATGAATGCCTCCGGCGGTGTACCGGGATGTGCAATGATGCATGAGTGACATGTATGAAAGAATTATGAACAGTGGCCTTGCCACAAATACGATGTCAACTACATGATCATGCAAAGCAATATGACAATGATGAAGCATGTCATAATAATGGAACGGTGGAAAGTTGCATGGCAATATATCTCAGAATGGCTATGGAAATGTCATAATAGGTAGGTATGGTGGCTGTTTTGAGGAAGGTATATGGTGGGTTTATGGTACCAGCGAAAGTTGCGCGGTACTAGAGAGGCTAGCAATGGTGGAAGGGTGAGAGTGTGTATAATCCATGGACTCAACATTAGTCATAAATAACTCACATACTTATTGCAAAAATCTATTAGTTATCAGAACAAAGTACTACGTGCATGCTCCTAGGGGGATAGATTGGTAGGAAAAGACCATCGCTCGTCCCCGACTGCCACTCATAAGGAGCACAATCAATAAATAAATCATGCTCCGACTTCATCACATAACGGTTCACCATACGTGCATGCTACGGGAATCACAAGCTTCGACACAAGTATTTCTCAAATTCAAAACTACTCAACTAGCATGACTCTAATATTACCATCCTCATATCTCAAAACAACCATCAAGTATCAAACTTCTCATAGTATTCAAAACACTCATAAGAGAATTTTATTATTCTTGCATACCAAGCATATTAGGATTTTAAGCAAATTACCATGCTATTTAAGACTCTCAAAATAATCTAAGTGAAGCATGAGAGTTCATTTATTTCTTCAAAATAAAACTACCACCATTCTCTAAAAGATATAAGTGAAGCACTAGAGCAAATGACAAACTACTCCGAAAGATATAAGTGAAGATCAATGAGTAGTCGAATAATTATGCAACTATGTGAAGACTCTCTAACATTTAATAATTTCAGATCTTGGTATTTTATTCAAACAGCAAGCAAAACTAAATAAAATAAAATGACGCTCCAAGCAAAACACATATCATGTGGCGAATAAAAATATAGCTCCAAGTAAAGTTACCGATGAATGAAGACGAAAGAGGGGATGCCTTCCGGGGCATCCCCAAGATTAGGCTTTTGGTTGTACTTGAATATTACCTTGGGGTGCCTTGGGCATCCCCAATCTTAGTCTCTTGCCACTCCTTATTCCATAGTCCATCGAGTCTTTACCCAAAACTTGAAAACTTCACAACACAAAACTTAACAGAAAACTCGTAAGCTCCATTAGTATAAGAAAGTAAACCACCACTTCAAGGTACTGTAATGAACTCATTATTATTTATATTGGTGTTAAAACTACTGTATTCCAACTTCTCTATGGTTTATAAACTATTTTACTAGCCATAGATTCATCAAAATAAGCAAACACCACACGAAAAACAGAATCTGTCAAAAACAGAACAGTCTGTAGTAATCTGAATCAAACGTAAACTTCTGGAACTCATAAAATTCTCAAATAAATTGGTGTACCTGAGGAATTTATATATTAATAATCTTCAAAAAGAATTAACTAAATAGCACTCTCCAATAAAAAATGGCAGCAATTCTCGTGAGCGCTAAAGTTTCTGTTTTTTTACAGCATGATCGCAAAGACTTTCCCCAAGTCTTCGCAAAGGTTCTACTTGGCACAAACACTTAATTAAAATATAAAACCACATATAAACAGAGGCTAGATGAATTATTTATTAATAAACAGGAATAAAAAGCAAGGAACAAAAATAAAATTGGGTTGCCTCCCAACAAGTGCTATCGTTTAATGCCCCTAGCTAGGCATGATGATTTCAATGATGCTCACATAAAAGATAAGAATTGTAGCATAAAGAGAGCATCATGAAGAATATGACTAGAAAATTTAAGTCTAACCCACTTCCTATGCATAGGGATTTTGTGAGCAAACAACTTATGGGAACAATAATCAACTAGCATAGGAAGGCAAAACAAGCATAACTTCAAAACTTTAAGCACATAGAGAGGAAACTTGATATTATTGCAATTCCTACAAGCATATGTTCCTCCCTCATAATAATTTTCAGTAGCATAATGAATGAATTCAACAATATAACCAGCACCTAAAGCATTCTTTTCATGATCTACAAGCACAGAAATTTTATTACTCTCCACATAAGCAAAATTCTTCTGATTAATAATAGTGGGAGCAAACTCAACAAAATAATTATCATGTGAGGCATAATCCAATTGAAAACTAAAATCATGATGACAAGTTTCATGGATATCATTATTATTTATAGCATACAAGTCATCACAATAATCATCATAGATAGCAACTTTGTTCTCATAATCAATTGGAACCTCTTCCGAAATAGTGGATTCATCACAAAATAAAGTCATGGCCTCTCCGAAACCACTTTCATCAACATAATCATCATAAATAGGAGGCATGCTTTCATCATAATAAATTTGATCATCAAAACTTGGGGGACAAAAAATATCATCTTCATCAAACATAGCTTCCCCAAGCTTGTGGCTTTGCATATCATTAGCATCATGGATATTCAAGGAATTCATACTAACAACATTGCAATCATGCTCATCATTCAAATATTTAGTGCCAAACATTTTAATGCATTCTTCTTCTAACACTTTGGCACAATTTTCCTTTCCATCATACTCACGAAAGATATTAAAAAGATGAAGCGTATGAGACAAACTCAATTCCATTTTTTACAGTTTTCTTTTATAAACTAAACCAGTGATAAAACAAGAAACTAAAAGACTCGATTGCAAGATCTAAAGATATACCTTCAAGCACTCACCTCCCCGGAAACGGCTTGATGTCTACTGCACAACCTTCTCCTTGTAGACGTTGCTGGGCCTCCAAGTGCAGAGGTTTGTAGGACAGTAGCAAATTTCCCTCAAGTGGATGACCTAAGGTTTATCAATCCGTAGGAGGCGTAGGATGAAGATGGTTTCTCTCAAGCAACCCTACAACCAAATAACAAAGAGTCTCTTCTGTCCCCAACACACCCAATACAATGGTAGATTGTATAGGTGCACTAGTTCGGCGAAGAGATGGTGATACAAGTGTAATATGGATGGTAGATAAAGGTATTTGTAATCTGAAAATATAAAAACAGCAAGGTAACTAATGATAAAGTGAGCATAAACGGTATTGCAATGCTAGGAAACAAGGCCTAGGGTTCATACTTTCGCTAGTGTAAGTTCCCTCAACAATACTAACATAATTGGATCACATAATTATCCCTCAACATGCAACAAAGAGTCACTCCAAAGTCACTAATAGCAGAGAACGAACGAAGAGATTATGGTAGGGTACGAAACCACCTGAAAGTTATTCTTTCCAATCAATCCATTGGGCTATTCCTATAAGTGTCACAAACAGCCCTAGAGTTCGTACTAGAATAACACCTTAAGACACAAATCAACCAAAACCCTAATGTCACCTAGATACTCCAATGTCACCTCAAGTATCCATGGGCATGATTATACGATATGCATCACACAATCTCAGATTCATCTATTCAACCAACACAAAGGACCTCAAAGAGTGCCCCAAAGTTTCTACCGGAGAATCACGACGAAAACGTGTGCCAACCCCTATGCATAGGTTCATGGGCGGAACCCGCAAGTTGATCACCAAAACATACATCAAGTGAATCATGTGGTATCCCATTGTCACCACAGATACGCACGGCAAGACATACATCAAGTGTTCTCAAATCTTTAAAGACTCAATCCGATAAGATTACTTCAAAGGGGAAACTCAATCCATTACAAGAGAGTAGAGGGGGGAAGAAACATCATAGGATCCAAATATAATAGCAAAGCTCATGATACATCAAGATCTTATCATCTCAAGAACATGAGAGAGAGAGAGAGAGGGAGAGATGAAACACATAGCTACAGGTACATACCCTCAGCCCCGAGGGAGAACTACTCCCTCCTCGTCATCGAGAGCACCGCGATGATGAAGATGGCCACCGGGGAAGGATTGCCCCCTCCGGCAGGGTGCCGGAACGGGTCTAGATTAGTTTTTGGTGGCTACAGAGGCTTCTGGCGGCAGAACTCCCGATCTATTGTGTTTCCCGATCGTTTTAGGGTATATGGAGATATATAGGCGGAAGAAGTACGTCAGGGGAGCCACGAGGGGCCCATGAGGGTGGAGGGCGCGCACAGGGGGGTGGGCGCGCCCCCTACCTCATGGCCTCCTCGCAGGTCCCCCGACGTGCACTCCAAGTCTTCTGGGTTTCTTTCCTTCCAAAAATGAGTTCCGTGAAGTTTCGGGTCAATTGGACTCTGTTTGATTTTCCTTTTCTTCAAAACCCTAAAACTCGGTAAAAACAGAAACTGGCACTGGGCTCTGGGTTAATAGGTTAGTACCAAAAATGATATAGAAGTGTATAATAAAGCCCATAAACATTCAAAATCAGTAGATAATATAGCATGGAGCAATCAAAAATTATAGATACGTTGGAGATGTATCACCGTGCGGACAACTGCTTGACCTTGACTGAACGGGTGTTGTGCGAGTGCCGTCCGGTGCGCAGGCTGACCGAGAGGCGTGCAAGTTGTCCTTGAGTGCGCAGGCCCACCAAGAAGCGTGCGAGCTGTATGCTATGCAGGCTCAGTGGGAAGTGAGCCCTTTGATTTCCATGGCTGCCCGCCTTGCTCGCATCCTCTCCATTAATGGCACCCAAGCCACGGTTTAATTTGCTTTTTAAATATAAAACACTCATCGCAAACATTTTAGTTAGAATACCCGTATGCAAACCGACAGCTTCCCCAGGAAGACAAGAGAAAATGTGTCGAGCAGGATTTCTGCAGCTCTTGATCGCAAACGTTTTAGATAGAACACCCATATGCAAAGTGAGAGCAGCGCATGATTTGTGCATTCCTTCAACGCAAACGGTTGTTTTGGATGACCCGTGTGGAACCACGTACAAACAATTTGGTAAGATTTGTCAATCCTTGTAACACTGCGATTTGTCAAGATATGAAGCTAAAAATCACTAGCAGTATCTAATTTTTGCAAGTAAAATTCAGTAATTAAGCATAGATTTCATTCATAGATTAAGCAGTCGTTCTTAACTTATACAAACAATTCAACTCGACAGCTGAACCGACCAAAATTTTCCCCAATTGTTGCCAACCACGTACTGAAATAGCTAGTTCAACTATATATACTAGCTAATTTTAAGTACGTTGTACAGTTCCACCACATATATAGTTAGATGAACTGAACAAAATAGCCCCTAAATACTACTACGAAGGGGCTTTGTACTACTTTCGGCTGCCTCTCCTCTGCCAAGCACGCTTAGTAATAGGCGGACGAGGAGGAGCCTACCGACGAGCTGGGCAACCGCAATGCGGTGCCTGCCGCTAATGCAGCTTTAGTGACGCTCACCTTGAACGCCCTCTGCCGCTCCAGACGACCCCTCTCGAAGCGGTGGTTCTCCTCGTAGATCTCCTGATTCCTCGCCTCTGAGGCGGCGTGTGCCGCTGCCACTGCGGCGGTAAGGCTCTTTGCATGCTCGATGAGGTGCTCCTCCTCCTCCCGTAGGAACTCGGTGTAGCGCGCAAGGTCACTGTCGCACGTGCGGGCATCCACCTCCACCTCTCGCCTTCGGGCGGCAGTGGTGGAGCAGGTGATGACCCCGGCGGTCGACGGTGGGCTGGCGGCCACGGCGGCTGACGATGGGGTGGCGGCCACGACCACCATCTCCCGCCTTTGGGCCGCGGTGGCGGAGTGGGTGATGGCCACAGTGGCCGGCAGTGGGGTGGCGGCCACGACGGCCATCTCCCGCCTTCGGACCACGGCAGCCGAGCGGGCGATGGCATTGGCTTTCGACGGTGGTGTGGCGGCAACAGCAGCCAGCAACAGCTGTCAACGGGCACCGACGGTGGAGCGTGTGGTGGGTATTCCGCGCACACCCAATAGGGACGCCACGCGCACTACACTACGCCAGGGACTATGCCGCCACCGCGATGTAGCCTCCCCGCTGGAGCTGTCCTCTGATGGCGGAGTGGCTGAGCGACGACGACGGGCCGGTGCCATTGGCGAATGTGGGAGAAGCAGACGAGATAAGCTACAGGGATGGAGGGGAAAATGCAACACAGGACTCGCCGGCCGTGAGGGTTTTTATAGCTAGTTGGTAAGCATTGTGATTTTGGGGGATTTCACCGAGTTGGGCGGGAAGCTTGCACGGGAACCTGCGAGGTTGCGCGGGAACAGGCTCACCAATGATTCATTGGCGCCACAGTTTAGCAAAAAGAACGCCCCCGCACGCTGCGCAAGCTTGCGCTGTAAGCCGTCTGCGGCAGCGGGGTGACAAGACGTGCGAGAGGAGGACGAAAGGCCACGTACACATACGGTTAATAAAAAATGTTTGCTATTTAATAACCTACTATACAACCCTCCTGGTTTATAAGTATGATTTAACTAATAAAATACGAATGGATGTTGCCAAAGATTATATAGTTGGATTTGTATTTGAACATAGTTTCCAATTATATAATTTTTAAAACATGCATTAACATTTTGTTGGTTAAATTTGAGGGTAAAGTACGGCCCGGAATATAAAGGAGACTATAGAATAGACGGAGGTGGTACCACACGGCCGCTCTCTACGCAGCGACGCAACTGTCGGCCGGCTTGTAGGCGACCATTTGCTGCGAGTTCAACTGCTCCATGCGTGTGGTTGCTTGCGGTTCAGGCGGCCGTGGCACGCTCTGCTCGCATCCCGCCGCGCGCACTCTGCTCTCGCCTCCCTCCGGGTGCTCTGCCCTCGTCCCTCCACACGCGCTGCCAGTGTTTTGGGCCGGCGCACGATCACGCACGTCCGGCGCAACGATGCAGTTACCTGCTGCAAAAACTACCATGCGGACGCGCCGAGAATCCACGCCGCTCGGCCCCCTTTTATTCCTGCGGCCATTTACCATCATCTCTCATCTCACACATCACAATAAGCACACCCACGAGGACACGTACAGAGAGGACATCCAGCGGTTCCAATGGCGCTCCCCGTGGCTCCAATGGCGCTCCCAGCGGCCGACGACGACAGCGGCGGGCAGTTCATCATGCATCACGTAGTGGACACCCACGTGAGGGGGAACGCCCTCTCAGTGGTGTACATGAATGATCCGGTCTCGGTGGAGAGCTCCATCCAAGCTATGGAGCAGTTCCTTGCCGAGGACAAGTACCGAGTGGTCAGCTTCGACCTCGACTACACCATCGGTCGTGCCGAGCACGATCAGAAGGTTGTCGTTGCCCAGTTGTGCGTGCGACATGACGTCCTCGTCTACCACTTCGACCTTGCCGCAAGGCCTTGCGAACGTTTCTCTAGGTTTATCAAGAGCTCCGACTACAGTTTTGCTACGGTGGACACCACCAACGATCTAAAAGCACTCAAGGTTTCGGACTTGAAATGCCCGAATCTTGTCAACATCCAGCACCACTACAAGGTCTGGGGCACCGACAAAAGCAAACTGAACTCCCTGGTTGACCTTGCCTCGGCCATCATCGACCCCTACTACGCGAAGATGAAGCAAGAGAGCAATAAGGACAATAACGCCTGGCACAGTGTGTGGCATAAGAGACTGGATGAACAACATGTCAAGTACGCGACCATGGACGCGTACACAAGCTACGAGATGTACAAGCGGATCGTTGACATGAGGAACTGTCATCTTCCTGACCCAAACGAGGGATCGAGCCACATAGCAATGGCGGGAGTGTCACAAGAAGTAGATGACTAGACGATTGTTTTTCCTACTTTAGAATGCATGCAATTGTTTATTGAGGTGTGTGCGAATGATCTGTATAGTTACTTATGTAATTGGATGTTTATTTCAGTTATATATACATATATACATGTTATTCTACTATAGACAGAGCAATTCACACGGCTCATTAGTAGCAATCGTCTGTGTTATTATTGGTCTTCGCACACATTTCAGATTACAGACCTATTTGTCGCGTATCACACACATCTTGTTCAGTTGAACCATTCCCATTGTGTTGCCTAATCACGCACAGTTCATCCCAGTGAACCGTATGTTGTATATCGCACATGCCTTCATCTGGCTACCAGTTTCTTTTGTGCCTCCACATCACAAATAGTTCATTGAGCTGAAACATATGCCCTGCATCGCACACGCAACTAAATTCTGAACCGTGTTTGATGCATCTATCATCGCACACGTTTTGCACCTTTTTTGACGGGGTTTTTACACCACCGTTTGCGATTATGGCATCGCACACAGTTTCGTCGAAGGGTCTCTGATTCGACTGTCGTGTTTGGACCATCCTGCAGTAGTGCATAGACATGTGTTGTCATTTGATAAACGGGATCAAATCATTAGCAGAATGATGTGATGGACAAGATCCATTCGTTAGCTTAGCATTATGATCGTTCAGTTTTATTGTTATTGCTTTCTTCATGACTTATACATATTCCTTTGACTATGAGATTCTGCAACTCCCGAATACCGGAGGAACACCTTGTGTGCTATCAAACATCACAACGTAACTGGGTGATTACAAAGATGCTCTACAGGTGTCTTCGAAGGCGTTTGCTGGGTTGGCATAGATCGAGATTAGGATTTGTCACTCCAAGTATCGGAGAGGTATCTCTGGGCCCTCTCGGTAATGTACATCATGATAAGCCTCGCAAGCAATGTGACTGATGAGTTAGTTACAGGATGATGCATTACGGAATGAGTAAAGAGACTTGCCGGTAACGAGATTGAACTAGGTATGAAGATATTGATGATGGAATCTCGGGCAAGTAACATACCAATGACAAAGGGAGTAACGTATGTTGTCATTGCGGTTTGACCGATAAATATCTTCGTAGAATATGTAGGAACCAATATGAGCATCCAGGTTCCGCAGTTGGTTATTGACCGAAGATGTGTCTCGATCATGTCTACATAGTTCTTGAACCCGTATGGTCTGCACGCTTAATGTTCGATGATGATTTGTATTATGAGTTATGTGTTTTGGTGACCGAAGATTGTTCAAATTCTCGGATGAGATCACGGACATGACGAGGAGTCTCGAAATGGTCTAGAGGTAAAGATTGATATATTGTACGATAGTATTCAGACACCGGAATGGTTCGGGAGCATTTATTGAATTTATCGGAGTACCAGGGGGTTACCGGAACCCCTTGGGGGAAGTAATGGGCCATATGGGCCATAGGGGAGAGGCAGGGCAGCCCACAACGAGGTGCCCCCCCCCACGGGGAGTCCAAAGTGGACAAGGGGAGGGGCGCGGCCCCCCTTTCCTTCTCCCTCTTCCTCTCCTCCCCCCTTTCCCCCTCTAGTAAAAGGAAGGGGGTCCGAATTGGACTTGGAGTCCTGGTAGGACTCCTCCCCCCTTGGGGGTGCGCCTAGGCCGGCCTCCTCCCTCTCCCTCCTTTATATATGGGGGAGGGAGGCACATCTAAGTAGATCAATTGTTCTTAGCCGTGTGCGGTCCCTGTCGGTGTCAAAACCGGCGGATCTCGGGTAGGGGGTCCCAAACTGTGCGTCTAAGGTTGATGGTAACAGGAGACAGGGAACATGATATTTACCCAGTTCGGGCCCTCTCTATGGAGGTAATACCCTACTTCCTGCTTGATTGATCTTGATGAATATGAGTATTACAAGAGTTGATCTACCTCGAGATCGTAATGGCTAAAACCCTAGAAGTCTAGCCTATATGATTATGATCGCCCCTACGGACTAAACCCTCCGGCTTATATAGACACCGGAGGGGACTAGGGTTACACAAAGTAGGTTACAGAGAAAGGAATCTTCATATCCGCACACCAAACTTTCCATCCACGCCAAGGAGAGTCCCATCCGGACATGGGTGAGAGTCTTCGGTCTTGTATCTTCATAGCCCATCAGTCGGGCCCATGTCCATCAGACCGGACGCCCGAGGACCCCTTAGTCCAGGATTCCCTCAGTAGCCCCTGAACCAGGCTTCAATGACGAGGTGTCCGGCGTGCAGATTGTCTTCGGCATTGCAAGGCGGGTTCCTCCTATGAATACTTCAACACAGTCTTCAAACACAACGAACGTGTCCGGATCTACAAAACAAGTACCACACACCACCGTAGAGAATATCTCACGAGTCCAATCTGCTGACAACTTTTTGCAACGTGATATCACGTTCCTGCCTAGTTATTATTTCGAATCGTTTTTTTGGCCCACCGCTCCATATTTCGAGATGCGGCTTTATTGGCACGTCTTGTCAAAGGAGAGATCGTGTCCCCTTATTGCGGGATTCTCATCAATACGGGTATGGGTAATCCAACCATGCCGCCTGCATGGCCCCTAGGGAATAGGGGAGTTTTATGACGAGTGGGGAGGCACTTGATATTCACTGCCTTTATAAGGACATAAGGATTCACCTCTTTCACCCACGCCTTCTCTCTTTCCGCCTACCCACTCTCGAGATCCAGCGCCCAAGTTCTCATCTTTTCTGCCTCAAGAAAGCACTCCGACCATGTCCGGAGCACAGGGCAAGTGGATGGCCTCCACCGTCAAGGAGAAGGATATCACCCAGCTTCGGGCGGCCGGATATTTGGCCAAGGAGGTCGCCCATCGGCTTCCGACCGAGCTACAAATTGTCCCTACCCCCGAAGCCCCATGAGAGGGTAGTTTTCATCCCCCACTTCGTCCGTGGGCTGGGATTTCCACTCCACCCCTTCATCCGCGGGATCATGTTCTACTATGGGCTGGATTTCCATGATCTGGCCCCAAATTCCTTCCTCACTATCTCGGCATTCATCGTCGTGTGTGAGGCATTCCTCCGCATCCCACCCCACTTCGGATTGTGGCTTAAGACCTTTAATGTGAAACCGAAGGTGGTGGGCGGCCAACACGCAGAGTGCGGAAGTGCAATGGTGAGCAAGATGTCCAACATACCATGGCCCAAAGGCACCTTCGTGGAGACCGTCAAGGGGTGGTAGAAGTTGTGGTTCTACATCATAGAGCCCCGCGACACTACGTGGGTCGTGGCTCCCGAATTCAAATCCGATGCCCTAATGCGGCTTACCTCCTGGCAAGAGAAGGGCCTGGATTGGTCCTCGTCGGACGAGCTGACAATGCTTCAGATGCGCATCAGGAGCATGATGGACAAGAACGTCAAGCTTGTCGATGTGATTCAGGTGATGCTCGTTCCCCGGATCCTTCCATGCCAAAACCGGTCTTGCCACCTATGGGAGTTTGATCCGGCCGAGCACAAGACCTTGCAACGGTTCTTAGGAACTACGCACGAAGATATCTGGAAGGTCCTTTTCAAGGCCAATGAGACGTGGCCGAAGACGACCGAGGACCATGGGTACGACCTGGCCCATCCCGCCAGTTCAGTAAGTTTTCCGTGTTCCAAGATATATCCCTTACTTGCTTACTCAAGGAGGATGTCCAAACTTCCCTATTTGTTTTTCAGGGTGGGACAAAGAAGGCGGAGCGGATTCAGTGTCCGGCTCCGCTGCGCGAGGAACCGGCCATCCCACTTTTGATGAACATGCTGGTTCCGGCACCCTACAAGGCGCCGGAGAAGAAGGCCAAGGGGACCAGAGGTGGCCTCCGTCCCAAGGGTACTTCGGACATGGCGTCCGAAGACGCCGAAACTCACTCCTCCGCTGCCAAAGATGACGAGGAGGAGGAAGAGGAAGAAGAAAGAAACTCCCCCCTCCCCGAGGGGGGAAAGAAGAGGGCGGCCTCCACAGATTTGGAAGCGGAGGTGTCCATGAATGGGAAAGCCTCCCTCGCGGATAGCTCCGTGTGGGACATCGATAGCAGCCTAGAACGGCGCCCTTGAGATAAGCCCCTGGCCAAATCGTGAGTATCCAAAGACCCTGACGCATTCATATATCAGCCTCTTTACTTCATAATTTTAACATGTCCAATAGTGAACTTGCAGTCCGGCTCATTCCACCCTTGAGCGATCCTCGTCTTTGGGGAACTCGCTGGACCCGAAGGTGATGGACAGCGGGTCCCTTCCGGCGGCCTCCTCTCCCAGGGCCATGGATGACACTGAGGTGTTGTCCCGAAGGATCCCTGGCCAGGGAGAGATGCAGGAGGCCGTCAGGACGGCGCCAGAGGGTGAGACCTCGGCCGTCGGACACATGGGGGAGCAGATCCCCATGGATACTGGCCATGGGGGCCAGTCCAATTCGGCCCCCGGCCGAATACGGTCCCGGAGACCTATACGGCTCCGGAATACGGCAAGCAGCCTCCTTTGTCGGAAGTGAAAGTGCTAGTGATTGACTAGAGGGGGGTGAATAGGCAGTTTTTATGAAAGCCTTCAAAACATGGAAGTTTCGAAGACAAACGATAGAAATAAACCTATTACCATGCAGCGGAAGGTAGACTACACTAGGCAAGCCATAGGCAAGTATTCAATGACGTGAAAGCACAAAGACTAATAGCAGCTAGGCAGTATGGATCAGGATGGAAGAGAGTATGAAGCCAATCAGAACAAGCAGTCACATTGTGAAGAGAAAAAGATAATGCAAACAGGCAATGACTTCACAAGGACCAACTGCAAATAAAGAGATGGGAAGGATAGAACCAGTGGCTCATTGAAGACAATGATTTGTTGGACCAGTTCCAGTTGTTGTGACAACTGTACGTCTGGTTAGGGAGGCTGAGATTTAACTCAGAAGACCGTGTCTTCACCTTATTCCCCTTGAGCTAAGGACACCCAGTCCTCGCCCAATCACTCTGGTAAGTCTTCAAGGTAGACTTCCAAACCTTCACAGACTTCGTTTACCGGCAATCCACAATGACTCTTGGATGCTCAGAACGCGACGCCTAACCGGCTGGAGGATTCACAGTCCTCAAGTGTAATAAGTCTTCAGATCACACAGACAAGAAGACTTCAGTGATGCCTAACACTCTTTGGCTCTGGGTGTTTAGGGCTTTGTCCTCGCAAGGATTTATCTCAAAGGCTTTGAGGTGGGTTGCTCTCAAATGACAAAAGCCGTGTACTAACTCTGAGCAGCCAACCAATTTATGGTGTAAGGGGTGGGCTATTTATAGCCACTAGGCAACCTGACCTGATTTGTCCGAAATGACCCTGGGTCACTAAGCATCTGACACGTGTTCCAATGGTTAGATTTCAAACACACACGGCAACTTTACTTGGGCTACAAGCAAAGCTGACTTATCCAACTCTGGATAAGATTTGCTCTCATTGTCTTTGCTCGAAGACATAAGATTTTGGTTAAGCATCACTTCAGTCATTCTGCCTGGTTCACTTGGACCCCACTTAACAGTACGGTGGTTCCTATGACTCAACAAAGAAGAAAAGGAAATGACGACACAACTAAGTCTTCGCGCTCCATAGTCTTCACGCGATGTCTTCTATTGTCATAGTCTTCAATGTGAATGTCTTCACATACCACCTTTGTCTTCAATGTCTTCATACATTTTTAGGGGTCATCTCCGGTAGGAAAACCGAATCAATGAGGGACTTCTACCTGTGTTATCCTGCAATTCTCACAAACACATTAGTCCCTCAACCAGGTTTGTCGTCAATACTCCAAAACCAACTAGGGGTGGTACTAGATGCACTTACAATCTCCCCCTTTTTGGTGATTGATGACAAACTGGTTGAAGTTTTCAACGGGGATAAAAGTATGTGAAATTGTAAAGGATTTAGGTATTGTCTTCGTAAGTAGCAGAAAGGCTCCCCCTGAAGATGTGCATATAAGTATTTTGCTTTTGAATGCAAATGCACATGGCAGGTTGTACTTGCGGAGCTCCTCTTCTACTTATGAAGACAATTCATCATGCATGAAAGGATATATCGAATATAATGACATTCATAATGAAGAATGGACGTCTGCAAAATGACTTCATGCAGAATTTATCATCGCACATGCGGAATTTATCATCACATCACATAGTGTCAAAAAGGTAGCAGACGACCATCAAGTTTAAGTGTTACAACTCCAAAACGAACCAAATGTATCAAAAGCGAGAGTTGTAAGCACTTGGCAAAAGTATAGCAACCACCCATATGGACCCGCTTGAAGACTATCAACTCATATGCTTCTCCCCCTTTTGTCAGTAAGGACCAAAAAGGTTTGAAGACATAGAGCTTCTACTCGTTCCCATGAGGAGTAGGCGAAGCAACAGGGTCGTCGTTGAGGTCCGGTGGTGCAGAAGAACTTGGTGCAGTGTCGACACATGCTGAAGTTGGAGGTGGTGAGGTAGCATCATCTTGATCATCTATGACTTTGGCATTGACTGTTGCAGCTGAAGAAGAATAGTCAGAGTCTTCAAGTGAGGGAGTCCGACGTAAGTGAGCATTCCTTGGAGGAGTTGAGTCAAACTTGAATCTTTCTGTGAAGCCATCGTCTTGAAGATCAGCTTCAGCAGTGAGTAATGTCAAACTCTCCCAGGACCTCCAACAAGTTTCATGTGTAACAAAAGCATTCTTGGTGGCAAGATTGCGAATGCGATTGACGTCCACCAAGAGGCTGTGCATCTAACGCTTAAGCCAGTCATGATGTTTATCCTGTTTCTGATGTAGAGCGGCGAGAAGCTCTCGGTCATTGAGAACATGAGATCGCTTCTGAGGCCTTTGGGCAATGGTGCTTGAAGTGGCTTCAGTTTGGGTGCGAGGGGCACGTGTGTTGCCAGCCAAGGGAAAACACGAGAGACGGCCTGAACTCCTTCAATGGGCTGGGTGAAGCTTTGACGATCAACATTGTGAAGATAAAATGGCTCCTTTGCAGGCTCTGGGTAAATAGCTTCAACAGACAGATCAACCTCTGGCAAGAATACTAGATGATTGCGCGCAGACGGCTGATAGTTGAAGGCAGAGTGAAGCTTGATAAGACGCATTACCCATGGAGCATAGAACTTCAGACCAAAGATGTCGGAGCCAGATGCAGCCAACTGCCGGATGAAGAAGTCTTGAGCATTGAAGCTGATGCCATTGAAGATATAGAAAACCAAAGTCTTCATTGCTCCTTCAAGCTTCGCTGCAGATGAATGTCCTTTGACAGGCCATAGAGTTTTTCTGATGATATGGTAAATGGTGCAGGGCAGATACTCTAGGTCTTCGACAAAGAATTCCGTTAGGTATTCAGCGTCGCATGGCAGAGGCTTCATCATGCTCAGCATTTGGCTCATGTTAGGCTCTGGTTTCTAGAAAATGCTCTCCAAAGCATTCTGGTGTTGTTGACAACCTGGTTCATAATATTCACCAGGAGTGGGCAGGGCTGTAAGCTCAATGATGTCTTGGGCTTTAGCTTCATGATGGACATCGCCCGTCATCCACTCAAGGATCCAAGTCTTCGGATCCCTGTTGTACCCACGAATGTGGAGGGTAGCATAGAATTGAAGCAGAAGTTCTTCATTCCAGTGTTCCTTGGCAGTCACAAAGTTGAGCAGACCCGCATCACAGAAGCAGTCAAGGGCTTCTTCAAGGCATGGCAGTCCAGCAATGGCTTCACAATCAAGACGCATATGTGGGAAGATGCGCCCTTGATTGTACAAGATGCAAGAATAGTAGCTTCGCTGTTGATAACTCCAGAATCGATCTGAGGAGATTCTTGGCCTTGTGTAGGGATTCTTGTCACTGTCGGAGAATGTGTTGTGTGCCTTGAATCCATTTAGATTAAACGATCCTTGTGACATTGCAGTACCTGGAAACCATGGTAGCCTTGGGTTTGGCTTCTGGACCTGAGGCCTGTGCTCCACATGATAGGCAAATTGAGGTCCGGGAGCAGGAGGAGGAACCAGAATTGGCCAGCGGATGGTATCAAGCTGACCACGATCATATGCTTGCTCGATGGTGTGTGGCCTGGGAGGTGGTACAGGAGCAGAGACATTGTCTTCAAGCTGCAGATTTGCATCAGGTGCAACGACATCTGGCACTACATTAGCTTTAGGTGCCACATTAGCTTCAGCCATGACAACGTCATTGGCTTCAGTGTTGATGTTGGTGGCTGCTCAGTATTGGTAACCTCCACTTCGGGAGTTCGAGGGTCGGACACGTTCTCCTTGAGAACAACTTCAGGGTTGGACGGGGGTGTAGCAACACGTTCTTCTTCTCTTGGTTCCTCTTCTTGGTCATCGGCTGATGCAGCCGGAATATCTTCAGCCGCTTTGGCTTCTGATTCTGGAATGTTCGCAGCAGGAGAGGCTTCAGGAAAGACTTCGCATGAAACGGATTGGCACTCTTCTCCTTCTGGAACACTTGACAAAGTGACCTGTGGCCTTGGTCCTTTGCGAAGCCTGCGAAACGCTGGCGAAGCCTGTGGAGATGGAGTTGGTTGGGCCTCAAAGTCTTCATTGTCAATCACCGGAGTGGTGACCTGGGTTGGGGGAGTAACTGGTGTTTCTTCATCACGAGGGGATTCTTGTGAGTGATCAGCCCATGAGTCATCCTGAGCAATTGGCGTCAATGCATGACCAATGATGATGAGTTCGCTGTTCGTGAGAACAGGCGATGATACCAAATTGTGCTCGATCTGAGGAAGGACTTCATCATCTTCAACATTGTCTTGATGACCAATGTCCTCAGCCGCGGTGGGGTCAATAGATGGATTCTCTTCAACTTCAGGAGCCTCTATGGAAGCAGGCTCATGAACTACCAAACGACGTTCTTGGTGTGTAGAGGGAGGACGAGCAACAGAAATTGGTTCGACGACAAGGGGCTCTATCGAAGCAGCCTGGTCTCTCTTCTTTGTTTTTCTTTTCTTGGTTGGTGGAGCATCATCAGTGGTGGCTTTGGTCTTGCGCTTTCTGGCTTCGGCTTCAGCTGCTCTCATTTTCTTGAACTCCGAAGCCACTGTGGGGACCTTTGGCTTCGAGCCTGTCATACTGGCCGGGAAGACAATGTGAGGTTCTTCCTGCCTTGATGCTTCTGGTTCGGCCACAGCTGGCTTCTTTTTCTTCTTGGCAGCCATTCTGGGGTCGATGCCTGGTCGCCCCAAAGCCTTGCGCTTTTCAGCTTCATTGTAGCCTTGAACACATTTGGCAGCAAGATTCTTCATGCGCTCACGAGAACCTTTTGCTTCTTCTCGTTTCTTGTGGAATGCCTCCTTGAGCTCATGCATCATGACCTTGAAGTTTTGAATGTCTTCAACATTGAGCTTGGCCATGTGCTTCTTGAACTGAGCCTTTTCATAATCAATCTTGTGCTTCAGCTCACCAATCTTCTATGCAAGAGCCAGCTCAGGAGCAATGGCTCCATGGAAGGAGACGCTGAGACCAATTGGGAGCTAAAGATCATCAAAACTAAGGTCTGGGCTATCAAACCACTCATCAATAAATTTGTACAGGATTTCCACATCAAAGAGGGGAAGATCATTGAAGATTTCTGCCTCTTGCTTGCTCTTTATCAATTGCTCAAGAGCATCATCGCCAAGATCGTCATCGCTAGATAGATCAATGGCATTATTCTCGTTTCTCAAAACAGCAGCAGGGGTCAATGCTTGACCAGTTGGTTGCATGGGCTTTTTCAACTTGTCAGACTTGGAGATGCGAGAGAGATCTTCAGACTGCACATTGGCTTCAGGAGGTGCAGTGGCCAGAGGCTTCGCCCGTGAGACCTTTTGTGCAGAGGAGGGCTTTGAAGCCTTTGGTTTCTTTTGCTTCACAGGCTTCGGTGGCGCAGGCACTTCGTCAGAATCAGTGTCATCTGCAGAGTGTCCACGGCTGCCGCTTGAACCTGAATATGAGTGATGAGACCTTCTAAGTTGTAGAAGGGCCCAACAAGATTGGGTTCAGCTTTGCGTGTGCCGTCAGCACGTGGCGCAGAGGGGCCTAGGTTGAAGTCTAATCCCAATGACTTCTTGTTTTCCTTGGCCGAGTTCTTTGCAGACTGATAGTTGCACTTGAACAAATTGTCATCTCGACACCATAGCAATGACGATGGGTCGGCATCAGTAGGTTGTGGCCCTCGGACCATGCAAGGGTAAAATCCTTGAGCAATGGCTTCAGTTCTGGTCCTGGGTTGAAGATTTTTATAGAGAATATCTCCCCAAGGATGCGAGAGAGCATTCTTTTCAGCATACTCCTTGGTGACGAATTTGTACTTGAACCATTGCTCGGCCCAGTATCTTCGAATCCATTGGATTCGTGTCTTGTGCTGACCATAGCTTTCTTCGGGGTCAATTTTGTATAGTTCATAGAGATCTTCGGGCAGGTCCATTGATGTACCCCCATGGCGCTGTCTGCCACCCTTCCTTGCTGATTTCTCTTTTTCCATGAAGTTTAGACTGAAGGGCTTCAACACTATCAAAGTCTTCCGCCTACTGGTTAGACAGGAACTGGCTTCATGAGAATTTATGTGATGCTGTAAGAATTCTGCAAATGAATGCAGACTATGAGAACCAAGGGATTCTCCCACGGACATGTACCTATGATAGCATTAGAGATGCGAGGGAAGGGGAAGAGGTCATATGCATTCTTAGAAGATTTTGAAGATAAATCAGTTTAGAAGACATTGACCTCATAGTGCGAAGACATTCGCACATATGTAGAGAGTTGGTTCCAGATTTGTACGAATCCATGAATAAGTACAAGTGAGGAATCTAACTATTTTATGAAGCATAAGTGAACATACTAGGCATGCTATGAGATGCAGAATAGGATAGATCCAACTTCGTAGCAACAGAAACCACTTGTGGTTGAAAAGGATGAATCTATCGGATCAAAAAGACTGTAAAAAGAGTTTTTATTTACCACTTGAGGAACTGCTAGACGGAGCAGGAGATGAGGCCGAGCAGTTCGGTCTTTCGTGCCCTAACTTGGCGACGGAGGACACCTACGGCGACGGCGGAGAAGACAATGTCCGCAGCCGGCGTGAGGACGGCGTTGGTGAGGTCGCGGCAGCTAAGTGCTTCGTCACCGGCGTCATCGAGGGAGCGGTGGCGCTAGGGTTTGTGCGAGAGAGAAGTGGAAGAAGAGATAATGACTGGGGTGAGGCGTGTATTTATAGGGACAGGAACGACACAGCGTTATTATGCAGGTGCCCCTAGCGGTTCACATCTGAAGGACATGTGGCGATCATGCAACACATCGGAGGTTGTTACACGTTCCCACGTACGCCTGGATTGTCGGGTGGTCGTTCCTTCTTCTCCGGGTTTCAGGCAAAAAGGATTGAGCATTGAAAACAGATTAATGTTTGTCTCTGTATCTTCTGCTGACAAGGACGCAGAGAAGACATTCGACAGTTTCAATAGAATGCATATGATTTGGATAGGTAGATTTGAGACGGGAGCATAGGAAGGTTAGGGTCCGATCACATTCACTTAGTTCAAAAGATTCAACTAGAAGACATAGCTATAAGTGAATGCTGTAGAGGATAGAAACCAAATCAATATATTAAAGATAAACATGAAGCCATGTTAACATTGAAGACAAACCAAATGCGAAGACTTTGCAAATGTAACGCCAACAGAAAGTATTCTAAACAAAAGTTTGGTGGTGGCGTTACCCACCGTATAGGAAGTATTAGACCCAGACATGGCGCACAATTATTGTGGCGCTCCGAAGTCAAATTCTGTGTTAATGTATTCACACTTAGAGTGTAAGTCTTCAGTTGAAGATATACGTTACTTCGTGTGTTTGCACATCTAAGTCATCAACATGCATAAGTGTTAGGATGTGTGCATGATCACAGGACATTTGAGGATTACAAGATATTTAGCTCACACCGCAACTTGCAAAACCTTTTCTCATCCAAGGGCTTTGTGAAGATATCTGCCAGTTTCTCTTCAGTGTTGACGTGAATGATATCAATATCTTCCTTCATTGCATGATCTCTGAGAAAGTGATGACGGATCTGAATGTGCTTTGTCTTCGAGTGCTGAACTGGGTTGTTGGCGATCTTGATGGCACTTTCATTGTCGCAGTAGAGTGGCACTTGCTTTAGATGAATACCATAGTCTATGAGTGTTTGCTTCATCCATAGAAGCTGAGCGCAGCAAGATCCATCAGCAATGTATTCAGATTCAGCAGTGGAGAGAGATACACAGTTCTGCTTCTTTGAAGACCAACATACAAGTGATCGTCCCAGAAAGTGACATGTGCCTGATGTAGACTTGCGATCCACCTTGTCACCAGCATAATCAGCATCCGAGAATCCAACTAGATCAAACTCTGAGCCCTTTGGATACCATAATCCTAGTGTTGGGGTGTAAGCCAAATATCGAAGAATTCGCTTCACAGCTAAGTGATGCGATTCCTTTGGTGCCGCTTGGAATCGGGCACACATGCAAACACTAAGCATGATATCTGGCCTAGATGCACATAAATAAAGCAAAGAACCAATCATGGAGCGGTATACCTTTTGATCGGACTCTTTACCATTGGCGTCAGAATCCAAATGACTCTTGGTAGGCATTGGCATCGTATAACCCTTGCAGTCTTGCATTCCAAACTTCTTCAGGCAATCTTTGAGGTATTTCTCTTGAGATATGAAGATGGCGTTGCGTTGCTGCCGTATTTGAAGACCAAGGAAGAACTTCAGCTCACCCATCATGGACATCTGATATTGCTCTTGCATCATGTATCCAAACTCATCACTGTATTTCTGATTAGTGCAGCCATAGATAATGTCATCCACATATATTTGGCACACAAACAGTTCACCATCATATGTCTTCATGAAGAGTGTGGGATCCAGGGAACCGGGTTTGAAGCCTTTGCTCTTCAGGAAGTCTTTGAGTGTGTCATACCAAGCACGAGAGGCTTGTTTGAGGCCATATAGTGCCTTGTTGAGCTTATAAACCATATCAGGATGTTTTGGATCTTCAAAGCCAGGCGGTTGTGCAACATACACTTCTTCTTCAATCTTGCCATTGAGAAAGGCACTCTTCACATCCATTTGATACAGAAGGATGTTATGATGATCTGCATAGGCTAGCAGTATGCGTATACCTTCAAGCCTAGCCACAGGAGCAAATGTTTCATCGAAGTCAATTCCTTCAACTTGAGTGTATCCTTGAGCAACGAGATGAGCCTTGCTTCTGACAACTTGACCATGCTCATCTTGCTTGTTGCGATATATCCATTTAGTGCCTATGATATTGTATTTACGAGGAACAGGACGCTTGACCAGTTCCCATACATTATTCAGCTCAAACTGTTGAAGCTCTTCTTGCATAGCTTGAATCCATTCAGGTTCCATGAAGGCTTCATCAACTTTCTTGGGTTCAGATATTGAGACGAATGCAAAGTGTCCACAGAAATTTGCTAGTTGTGTTGCCCTTGAACGAGTGAGTGGACCAGGTGCATGGATGCTATCAATTATCTTCTCAATTTGTACTTCATTTGCAACACGCGGATGAACTGGACGAAGATTTTCCTCTTGCTGATCATTGTCATCGTTTGAAGGATTGTCTTCAGGCTGAGCATTGTCTTCAGGTTGATCAGGTGCAGAGATGATAAGTTCCTCTTCAGGCTGTACTTCAGATGGTATGATTTCTCTAGTTCCCATAAGCTTGATGGATTCACTAGGTGGAATTTCATCTAGCACATTTGGCAGGTGCTCTCTTTGCGAGCTGTTAGTCTCATCGAACCGCACATCCACAGTTTCAACCACTTTATAGTGAAAGAGGTTGAAGACTCTGTAGGAGTGCGAATCCTTTCTGTAACCAAGCATAAAACCATCATGTGCTTTCGGTGCAAATTTTGAAGTGCGATGTGGATCCTTGATCCAGCACCTGGCACCAAATACTCTGAAGTAACTGACATTTGGCTTCTTACCAGTGAGGAGTTCATAGGATGTTTTCTTCAGAAGCTTGTGAAGATAAACACGGTTGATGACATGGCATGCAGTATCAATAGCTTCAGGCCAGAACTTCCTTGGAGTCTTGTATTCATCGAGCATCGTCCGAGCCATCTCAATGAGTGTTCTGTTCTTGCGTTCCATGATGCCATTCTGCTGAGGCGTGTACGGAGCTAAGAACTCATGAGTGAAGCCCAATGTATCAAGATAAGTGTCGAGGCTGGTGTTCTTGAATTCAGTGCCATTGTCACTTCTAATGTGCTTGATCTCAACGCCATAGTTGTTCATGGCTCGATTGGCAAAGCGTCTGAAGACATCCTGCACTTTAGTCTTGTAGAGGATTATATGCACCCATGTATATCTTGAATAATCATCAACAATGATGAAGCCATAGTGACAAGCAGTAGTAGTAAGGGTTGAGTAGTGAGTAGGGCCGAAGAGGTCCATGTGTAGCAGTTCGAAGGGTTGAGTCGTTGTCATGATTGTCTTCGAGGGATGCTTGGCCCTCGTCATCTTTCCAGCTTCGCAGGCACCGCATAAGTGATCCTTCTTGAACTTGACGCCCTCGATGCCTAGGACGTGCTTATTCTTTGCAAGAGTGTGCAAGTTCCTCATGCCAGCATGCCCTAGCCTTCGATGCCAGAGCCAGCATTATGAAGCTTTTGTAAGAAGACATACGGCAAGCTGTGGTCCTGCTGAGAAATCTACCATGTACAAATCATCTTTCCGATACCCTTCAAAGACTAGAGACTTGTCAGATTCCATTAGAAGTAGGCAACGATATTTTCCAAATATCACAATCATGTTCAAATCGCAAAGCATTGAGACGGACATTAAGTTGAAACCAAGGGATTCAACAAGCATCACTTTATCCATGTGCTGATCCTTTGAGATTGCAACTCTACCTAGACCCAATACCTTGCTTTTACCAGTATCAGCAAATGTGATGTGACTTTTGTCAGATGGACGTAAGGTTGTGTCCATGAGAAGACTTCGCTTGCCAGTCATGTGATTAGTACATCCACTATCAATAATCCATTCTGAAGCAGCTTGTGTCATACCCTACAGTGCAGTTAGGGACATAGGCTTCACGAAGAGAATTGTGGAGCATAAACATTTGAAGAGCAAGAGGATTATTAAAGCTTAGATCGAGGTTAGGACTGATATGGCAAGTAGCAAGCGACTCATGAACAAAATACATAATAATACCATTTGGGCATTTGATCTTGCACCCTACAAGATGTTTAAGGTCCCCAGCAATAGCTTCAGACGCATTTGATTTTCGGCTGGAGACCTTTCCCTGCAAAAGAGAGTTAAGCTTTCTTAGCCACCCACATCTTCAAGGGTGGCTTTGAAGCAATGAGTCTAAGTGCAGCATCTGAGAACTTTGGCTTTGGAGCCCTAGCAAATAGTCTTGCAGGTGGAGTATAGTACTCATAAGAATAAGCAGAGTAGTTCTGGGTCTTATGAACATGGCGGTTTGATGAAACACGCTCGTATTCATAGACCTGAGTATGGTTTCCTTTTAAAACATTTGCGTTAGTGTGACTCAAGTGAGTCGTCTGTCTGTATGAAGCCTTTGGACCATATGAAGCCTGTGGTCTGGGGTTTGTCTTCTTCACTTGTGGTGTCATGACGACATTCACAGGAAGATTCTCCAGACACTTTTTCGGCACCCAGACTTTCTTCATAGGTAGCCCATTCCTACAATTAGTACCAACATACCTGGCAAACACTTCACCATTCTGATTTTTAAACAGTTTATAGTTTGCATCAAAGGATTCATCAATGATGATGGGATTAGCACAAGTGAAGCCAGATAGGGTCGATGGATCCACTGAAGGTTCCTTTGAAGCAACCCATGTGGTTTTGGGGTACTGCTTAGGTTTCCAGTAAGAGCCATCAGCATTCATTTTCCTTTCGAACCCAACACCCTCTTTCCTGGGGTTTCGGTTCAGAATCTGCCTTTTGAGGACATCACATAGTGTATGATGCCCTTTGAGACTTTTGTACATCCCTGTTTCAAGTAATGTCTTCAACCTAGCATTTTCATCAGCAATAGCAGTGACATCCTCAGCAGAGGGGTTAGTTACCACATCATCAGTTGAAGATATTGGAAAAGTAGCAGCAGTAGAACATCCAACAACAGAAGTAGCGTTATCACGCTCAATGCATTTAAGACATGGTGGTTCAAATCCTTCCTGAGCGGGACTGATCTGTTTGGCGCGAAGTGACTCGTTTTCCTTTTGAAGATCTTCATGTGCCGCTCTCAATTTCTCAAGATCTTGCTTCCTTTGAAGATAATCATAGGAAAGCTTTTCATGAGTTGTTGAGAGTGTTTCATGACGACTTTCAAGTTCCTCATACTTAACATGAAGATTTTTTATGTCTTCAATTAAGGACTGAGATCGAGTCATTTCAGCGTCTAACAAGTCATCGCTTTTGTCTAACAGTTTTTGAATATGTTCCATAGCTTTCTGTTGTTCAGTTGCAATTTTAGCAAGTGTTTTGTAGCTGGGTTTGGAACCACAATCAGAGTCATCTTCACTGGATGTTTGATAGTGAGTAGTGCATGAGTTTACCTTGGCACCGCGTGCCATGAAGCAGTAGGTGGGAGCAGAGTTGTCCTTGTCATTAGCATCGGCGTCGGTGATGAAGTCATTGTCTTTAGTGTTGAAGATGGACTTGGCAACGTAGGCTGTAGCCAGACTTGCAACGCCAGAATCAGACTCCTCCTCATACTCCACCTCTGCCTCCTCAGAAGTAGACTCCTCCTCTGAATCCATTTCCTTGCCAACAAACGCACGAGTCTTGCCAGATGAGCTCTTCTTGTGTGATGAAGACTTTGAGGAAGACTTGGAAGAAGACTTTGAGTATTTCTTCTTCTTCTTGTCGTCAGAATTATATTCCTTGCTCTTCTTCTTCTTGTTGTTCTCATTGTCCCACTGCCGACACTCAGAGATGTAGTGACCAGGTTTCTTGCACTTGTGGCATGTTCTCTTCTTGTAGTCATGAGCAGAAGCTTCATCATTCCTTGAGCTGGATCGTGAGGACTTTCTGAATCCATCCTTCTTGGTGAATTTCTGGAACTTCTTCACAAGCATAGCAAGCTCCTTTCCAATGTCTTCAGGATCATCAGAACTGCAGTCAGATTCTTCTTCAGATGAGGAAAAAGCTTTTGCCTTCAAGGCACGAGTTCGGCCATAGTTGGGACCGTAGATGTCTCTTTTCTCAGAAAGCTGAAACTCATGTGTGTTGAGCCTTTCGAGTATGTCAAACGGATCGAGTCTCTTGAAGTCAGGGCGTTCTTGAATCATCAGGGCTAGGGTGTCAAACGAGTTGTCAAGTGATCTCAGAAGTGTCTTGACTATTTCATGCTTGGTGATCTCAGTAGCGCCGAGAGCTTGAAGCTCATTTGTGATGTCAGTGAGTCGATCAAACATGAGCTGAACATTCTCGTTGTCGTTTCTCTTGAAACGGTTGAAGAGGTTGCAAAGGACACTGATCCTTTGATCTCTCTGGGTTGAGACGCCTTCGTTGACCTTGGAGAGCCAGTCCCAGACTAGCTTAGAGGTTTCCAGAGCACTCACACGGCCATACTACCCTTTGGTCAGATGACCACAGATGATATTCTTGGCAGTGGAATCCAGTTGAACAAACTTCTTGACATCAGCAGTGGTGACACCTTCACCAGCCTTGGGGACGCCATTCTTGACGACATACCAGAGTCGACATCAATGGCTTCAAGATGCATGCGCATCTTATTCTTCCAGTAGGGATATTCAGTTCCATCGAAGACTGGGCACGTAGCAGAGACTTTGATTATCCCTGCAGTCGACATGGCTAAAACTCCAGGTGGTTAAACCGAATCACACAGAACAAGGGAGTACCTTGCTCTGATACCAATTGAAAGTGCTAGTGATCGACTAGAGGGGGGGGGTGAATAGGCGATTTTTATGAAAGTCTTCAAAACATGGAAGTTTCGAAGACAAACGATAGAAATAAACCTATTACCATGCAGCGAAAGGTAGACTACACTAGGCAAGCCATAGTCAAGTACTCAATGAAGTGAAAGCACAAAGACTAATAGTAGCTAGGCAGTATGGATCAGGATGGAAGATAGTATGAAGCCAATCAGAACAAGTAGTTACACAGTGAAGACAAAAAGATAATGCAAACATGCAATGACTTCACAAGTACCAACTGCAAATAAATAGATGGGAAGGATAGAACCAGTGGCTCGTTGAAGACAATGATTTGTTGGACCAGTTCCAGTTGCTGTGACAACTGTACGTCTGGTCAGGGAGGCTGAGATTTAACTCAGAAGACCGCGTCTTCACCTTACTCCCCTTGAGCTAAGGACACCCAGTCCTCGCCCAATCACTCTGGTAAGTCTTCAAGGTAGACTTCCAAACCTTCATAGACTTCATTCACCGGTGATCCACAATGACTCTTGGATGCTTAGAACGCGACGCCTAACCGGCTGGAGGATTCACAGTCCTCAAGTGTAATAAGTCTTCAGATCACACAGACAGGAAGACTTTAGTTATGCCTAACACTCTTTGGCTCTGGGTGTTTAGGGCTTTGTCCTCGCAAGGATTTCTCTCAAAGGCTTCGAGGTGGGTTGCTCTCAAACGACAAAAGCCGTGTACTAACTCTGAGTAGCCAACCAATTTATGGTGTAAGGGGTGGGCTATTTATAGCCACTAGGCAACCCGACCTGAGTTGTCCGAAATGACCCTGGGTCACTAAGGAACTGACATGTGTTCCAACAGTCAGATTTCAAACACACACAGCAACTTTACTTGGGCTACAAGCAAAGATGACTTATCCAACTCTGGATAAGATTTGCTCTCATTTTCTTCGCTCGAAGACATAGGATTTTGGTTAAGCATCACTTCGGTCATTCTGACTGGTTCACTTGGACCCCACTTAACAGTACGGTGGTTCCTATGACTCAACAAAGAAGAAAAGGAAACAACGAAACAACTAAGTCTTCACGCTCCATAGTCTTCACGCGATGTCTTCTCTTGTCATAGTCTTCAATGTGAATGTCTTCACATATCACCTTTGTCTTCAATGTCTTCATACATTTTTAGGGGTCATCTCCGGTAGGAAAACCGAATCAATGAGGGACTTCTACTTGTGTTATCCTGCAATTCTCACAAACACATTAGTCCCTCAACCAGATCTGTCGTCAATACTCCAAAACCAACTAGCGGTGGCACTAGATGCACTTACAAGAAGGAGGTGTGCCCATTCCGCCAGTGTCCTCTGTCCAACCAGAGGTGCCAGATACTCTATTGGAAGCGCTGCAAAGTGATTCCATCGTTGAGGAACACCGTACCCTCATGGGTGCGGTGATTGAGAAGATTCAGTCCGTGAAGAGCAGACTGACCGAAGCCTGCACAAGCCTTTTAACAGGCTTTGAGGTAAGCAATGCAATTTGTGAAAAGAAAGTCACAGTGTAGACAGTAGCTCCTGAGACTCTATCCTGTGTTCGGAAAGAAGAACCGAACTAAGGATCAAATAGTTTTTCGCAGGAGACTAACCAGATATGTCTATGTGAATAAGCAGGCGTCCCTGCTAGCCGCGACTTCTCATGCTGCCGAAGTTTCCGGACTGAGGCAGAGTCTGGAGCAGGCCGAGGAAGAGCTCGGTCGAGTGAAAAAGCAGCTGGAGGACAAGCAGGGTATGTAATGACCTATTCAGATATAGAAAGATATGAATTGCTTGTGTTGATCGTATGATAATTTGTAGGAGCGGCGTCCGAGGTGGAAACCCTCAAGGCAGCACTGGCCGAAGCCTAGAAGAGGGCGGTAGATGAACAGGACGCCCGCGAAAAGCACGAGGCCAGGATCGCTAAGGTCCAGCAGGAGCTATAGGACACCATGAAGAAATGCGAGTCCTTGGAGCGTAAGAATGCGGACCAAGAGTCCGAACTTGCCAAGGCTCATCAAAGTGCACAAGAGGCCCGGGTGGAAGCCCAGGGCACCCTCCAGGAAATCCAAGAGGCGAAGAAAGTTGTGGCGGGTAAGGCTTTTATTATGCAGAGCAAGTATGTGAAGAAGAGATATCTCTTGCTAACCTGGATTTGGAGTTCTCCAGGGGCATTTGTGGATCTGCCACACAGTGTTTCTGACGCTGCGGAATTCTTCCGAGCCAAAGAGGGGAGCTCAATGGAGAAGCTGTTCTGGTCACAATACCTTGTGCCAGAACATCCAGTGCCCTTTAGCGACCAGCTAAAACAGCTGGTCGAGCTGCATAGGGTGGCCGAACTAGCCATGAAGGATTGAATAATCCGGCTGCGGCCTACAGAAGCTATACCAGGCGGCTACTTCGGACTCGTGAAGCGGCTGGTCAATGCCTTCCCTCGGCTTGACGCCATCAAGCGGTCGGTCTGCGTAGAAGGTGCGCGGATGGCCTTCGCCTGTGTCAAGATACAATGGGCGAAGCTGGACACCGTCAAGCTCGCAACCGAAGGACTGCTCGTGGGCAAGGAGCACCGCACGCCCGAGCGGTATTTTGAAGATGTTCTAAAGGGATCCCGCATTGTAGCGGAGCAATGTGCTAAGGGCATCATTTTTGAATGAATACATTCATGTTATCCCATCCTGTATGATGAAAACAATGTTGATATGTAATATAATGCTTTGTTGTTTATTATTTAAATTTTTACCTCCCGTGCGGCCGTTTTTATCAAGTCTGAGAGTTGGCCAGTGGTCGGCTTCAGCCCCCACGTAGGTAGTACGGGGATGTTCGGGATTAATCTAAACACTCTTTATCCGAGAATTTGGTCCTTGAAGGAGGTGTTTAGCGCAACGAACTAGGCAATCAAACTATGTGGCTTTATCACCCTCACTTAGCCATAGGAGTTTGACAATAAAAATTTAGGCGCAGCCCCTAGTATCCGAACTAGGGTGTTGTAAACACCTAATCGGATAAGAACCGATTCATCGCATAATGCGTAAAAAATAGCTAAAGATTTGAAACCTCTGAGGAGCTGACCAGCTCACGCCGCATCATGACAGTCAGTTTTCGGCTTTCTCTACTGAGATGCTCATCCGGATAAACCATGACACAATCGCAGTAGTTCTCCCTTTACTACCCTAGCCGATATAGCGGAACGTAAGGTAGTAAGCACAAGAGCCGGGCAACCCAACTATTGACCAAAGACATGATTCAGAGCCAATGCATATAATGCTAAATTCGGGGTGCCAAACTATACTGTAAAAAGTGTTCGGACTTTGTTGCCATATTATGAGGCGCAGTGAAGCCCCTGGCGGACTAAAGCGTACCAAAGTGTATGGGTGCGATTTGATAAGATTATCAAAAGAGCAAACTAGTGCCGCAAAATTTGGGCTGCAAACTATTTCCAATATAGTTTGATTGATATGTCGAAGCATATTTGTACAAGTAGTGCAATAAGCAACAAGGCTATTTAATATGCCACAACCAAGGGGGAGCTGTGTGTGGGTCCTGAAAACGGGTAGAGTGATCGTTAAAGGGACCACCTAGAAATTCCCTTATACGTCAGTGCTTTTTGCCGTCTTGGTGTATCTATCCTTTCGAAAGGACCTATGATCAGGTCGTCAGGAAGGGCCTGTAGAAAAGAAACCTGCAAAGGGGGAAAAGAGGAAAGAAAAAGTGAAAGTATGTGTGTCTAGGGGAGGTCGAGCCGTATTATGGATCACAATCTAGTTATGCCTCCGTCTATGCCCATGGTATTTTGAGTGCGTAGTTATGTACACGTGGCACGAACGCCGCCACTTGATAGGGTCTGGGGCGGAGGCCGAATTGCTAGTCGAGCTCTTGACGAGCTGGGTTGTCTTACTACAGAGTAGTCCGGACTCGTTTGACAGTGTCCGGGAGCTTGGCCACCGAATTAAGGTTCTGCTTGAAGAGGCCGCTTTGTACTTCTGCTGCGAAAGCAGCGGTGTGCTCCTCGGTATGGAGGGAGCGTTCCGTGTTTCCATTGACTGTTATGATGCCGCGTGGTCCGGGCATCTTAAGCTTGAGATAAGCATAGTATGGTTGAATCGAGCAAATGCGGTTCGTCCCAGTAGTGCGTGATAGCCACTGCGAAAAGGGACGATATCGAAGATCAATATTTGCTTCCGAAGTTGTCTGGGGATCCGAAGACAACTTCTAGTGTGATTGAGCCCGTACAGCGGGCCTCTACACATGGTATGACTCCTTTAAATGTAGTCTTTGTGGGCTTGATCTCCGGCATCCGGACAGTCGACGATTTGGTTCTCTTTTGTTAGGAACCTGGTCCAGAATTTCCTGGCTGACTCTCCGGGCTGTTGAACTATGTGACTTAAGTCATCTGCATCTGGACGTCGTACGTACGTACCTTGGAAGTTGTCACGGAAGGCGTCTTCCAAGTCCTCCCAGCTGCCAATAGAGTTTTCAGGCAGACGGTTTAACCAGTGCCGAGCTGGCCGTTTGAGTTTTAGCGGGAGGTATTTGATGGCATGAAGGTCATCACCGCGGGCCATATGAATATGGAGAAGAAAATCTTCAATGCATACCGCGGGATCTGTTGTTCCATAGTATGATTCAATGTTCACGGGTTTAATCCCTTCGGGGAATTCATGCCCCATTACTTCATCAATGAAGCAAAGAGGGTGTGCGGCGCCTCTATATCAGGCCATATCGTGACGTAGCTCGGTTGGAGTCCGTCTGCGGCATTCGGCCCGGGCATGATTAGGTTTGTCATGTCTGAATAAAGAGCCGTCGTCGCATATCGGGGCACGCCCCCGCGATCCGTAGATCGATCTGGTATGTCCTGCTCTACTGTCCAGGTCCTGCCGAAGGTCATATGTATATGACTGAGCTGTTTTATCCCTGCCTTTACAGCAAGGTAGTATGGGCTGGTGTTCGTCTTGGGTTGCCGCTTTGTCCTGACCACATGGTGGTTGGTCAGCCGCATTGTGCGCTGATGGCACGGGCTCCAATGCCTCGTCATCGAATTGAGGTAGTAATTTGCATTTCGGGTTACTTTTGGTGGTCGCTCGAGGCCGTATTCCTCGGCTGCCAGGATGTTAGTCCATCTATCATTTAGTAGATCTTGATCAGCTTGAAGCCATTGCTACTTCTTTTTCAGGCTCCTTGCAATGGCTATTAGCCGGCACTTAAAGCGCTCCTGCTCGAGAGGTTCCTCAGGCACGATAAAATCCTCGTCACCGAGGCTCACCTCATCCTTGGAGAGTGGAAGATAATTATTGTCCTCCGAGTCTTCGTGCACGGCCTATTCATCAGGGCTGACCCACCCATCTTCCCGTTTGTCCTGTTCGGAAGTTGGCTCAACGGGGTCTTCATTGTCTCTAGCATCGTCTAGAGTACTGTTTTCTCCTGTGTCGGTATTGCTATCTTTTTCACGGCATGACTTAGAGCGGCGCCGCTGTCGTCGGTGCTTTGGCTGTATCTTAGGAGGTTTATCTTCCATTGGGTCTTCTTTGTCATGGCTATTAACTTCTTTGGGTGTGTCCACCATGTATACATCGTAAGAGGAGGTGGCCGTCCAGCTCCCGGTAAATGGCGGGTTTTGCGCCTGCTCCTCTTTGGCATCATCGTCCATACCGTCGATGTCTTCGGAGTGGTAGTCGAGCATGTCAGTTAGATCTTCGACAGTGGCTATTAAGTGGGGGTGGGTGGGAAGCGAAATTTCCCGTCATCAGCCCCCAGTTCAAACCGGATATAATTCGGCCGTGAGTCCCCTACTAAAGAGAGGGTTTTTAATGAGTTTAGCACATCGCCTAAAGGTGAGTGTCGGAAGATGTCCGCGGAACTGAATTTGACTATCGGCGCCTGGTAAGGCTCGGCGGACTGATGACCCACAAGTATAGGGGATCTATCGTAGTCCTTTCGATAAGTAAGAGTGTCGAACCCAACGAGGAGCAGAAGGAAATGATAGGCGGTTTTCAGCAAGGTATTCTCTGCAAGTACTGAAATAAGTGGTAACACATAGTTTTGTGATAAGATAGGTTGTAACGAGCAACAAGTAACAAAAGTAATAAAGTGCAGCAAGGTGGCCCAATCCTTTCGTAGCAAAGGACAAGCTGGAACAAACTCTTATAATAGGAAAAGCGCTCCCGAGAACACATGGGAATATCGTCAAGCTAGTTTTCATCACGTTCATATGATTCACGTTCGATACTTTGATAATTTGATATGTGGGTGGACCGGTGCTTGGGTGCTGTTCTTACTTGAACAAGCATCCCACTTATGATTAACCTCTATTGCAAGCATCCGCAACTACAACAAAAGTATTAAGGTAAACCTAACCATAGCATGAAACATATGGATCCAAATCAGCCCCTTACGAAGCAACGCATAAACTAGGGTTTAAGATTCTGTTACTCTAGCAACCCATCATCTACTTATTACTTCACAATGCCTTCCTCTAGGCCCAAATAATGGTGAAGTGTTATGTAGTCGACGTTCACATAACACCACTAGAGGCTAGACAACATACATCTTATCAAAATATCAAACGAATACCAAATTCACATGACTACTAATAGCAAGACTTCTCCCTTGTCCTCAGGAACGAACGTAATTACTCACAAAGCATATTCATGTTCATAATAATAGGGGTAATAATATGCATATAGGATCTGAACATATGATCTTCCACCAAATAAACCAACTAGCATCAACTACAAGGAGTAATCAACACTACTAGCAACCTACTAGCACCAATCCCGGACTTTGAGACAAGAATTGGATACAAGAGATGAACTAGGGTTTGGAGATGAGATGGTGCTGGTGAAGATGTTGATGGAGATTGCCCTCTCCCGATGAGAGGAGAGTTGGTGATGACGATGGTGATGATTTCCCCCTCCCGAAGGGAAGTTTCCCCGGCAGAACAGCTCTGCCGGAGCTCTAGATTGGATCCGCCAAGGTTCCGCCTCGTGACGGCGGAGTCTCATCCCGAAAAGTTCCGTCTTATTTTTTCTCATCGAAAGACCTCATATAGGAGAAGATGAGCATCAGAGAGCCACCAGGGGGGCCACGAGGTAGAGGGCGCGCCCCCCACCCTCGTGAGAAGGGTGTGGGCCCCCTAGCCTTCATCTTTGGTGTGGATTTTTCTTTATTTCTTTTTAGACGTTCCGTGGAGTTTCAGGACTTTTGGAGTTGCGTAGAATAGGTCTCTAATATTTGCTCCTTTTCCAGACCAGAATTCCAGCTACCGGCATTCTCCCTCTTTGTGTAAACCTTGTAAAATAAGAGAGAATAGCCATAAGTATTGTGACATAAAGTGAAATAACAGTCCATAATGCGATAAATATCGATATAAAAGCATGATGCAAAATGGACGTATCAACTCCCCCAAGTAAAGACCTCGCTTGTCCTCAAGCGAAAAGCCGATAACAATAAATATGTCCTCATGTTTAGAGGTAGAGGCGTCGATAAAAATAAAATACGGACATGAAGGCATCATGATTATTCTCATAACAGCAACATATATAGATTTTGTCATATGATTACTTATGTTCAAGTGATGATCTATTCACAATGCAAAAGTATAAATCATAAACCTTATTGGGCTCTGACAAACTATAATCTCAGTCATTGAAACAATTGCAATTTATCATAACATCGGAAAGAGTCTATGTCAGAGCTAAAAAGCAAGTCCACATACTCAACTATCATTTAGTCCTCCATAACTGCTAACACTCACACGATACTTATGGTTATGGAGTTTTAATCGGACACAGAGAAAGATAGGGGCTTATAGTTTTGCCCCACAACCTTTTACCTCAAGGGTAATGTCAACAATAATGGTTCATGCTCCCCTACATCCAATTAGATATATATATATATCATGTTCTTTCCAACATGCTGAGCTTGCCAAAGGATAAAATAAAAAAGAAAAGGTGAAGATCACCATGACTCTTGCATAAGGTAGAAGATAATAATAAAAGATAGGCCCTTCGCAGAGGGAAGGAGAGGTTGCCATGCGCTTTTAGGGTTGGATATATAAAATCTAAATGCGAAAGAACGTCACTTTATATTGCCCCTTGTGATATGAACCTTTATTATGCAGTCTGTCGCTTTTATTACTTCCACATCACAAGATCGTATAAAGCTTATTTCTCCCACACCAATCAATCATACATATTTAGAGCAATTTTTATTGCTTTGCACCGATGACAACTTACTTGAAGGATCTTACTCAATCCATAGGTAGATATGGTGGACTCTCATGGCAAAACCGGTTTAAGGGTATTTGGAAGCACAAGTAGTATTTCTACTTGGTGCTGAGAATTTGGCTAGCATGAGGGGGAAAGGCAAGCTCAACAAGTTAGAGGATCCATGACAACATACTTTATCTCAGATATAAGAAATACATAACTCATTACGTTGTCTTCCTTGTCCAACATCAACTCTTTAGCATGTCATATTTTAATGAGTGCTCCCAGTCATAAAAGATGTCAATGATAATATATCTATATGTGAAAACCTCTCTTTCCTTATAACTTCCTATTAATTGCAACAATGACCAAAGCTATGTCTGCCAACTCCCAACAAACTTTTAATCATCATACTCTTTCTATGTGAAGTCATTACTCTCAATAAGATCAATATGAACTTTTTGTTTATTTTTATTCTTTTTTCTCTTTCTTTCATTCACCCAAGATCATGGCAAAATAATCAAGCCCTTGACTCAATACTAATCTTTATTATATATAGCTCACGGACTCGATTACATAGAGAGATCATAAAGCAAAACTCAAAACTGGATCATGCCATAAACTTTATTCTACTCGATCAAGATATTATCAAAAGGATTGAACTAAGAAAAACGGTAAAGATAGGAGTTGTGATTGTGATACGATACCGGGGCACCTCCCCCAAGCTTGGCAGTCGCCAAGGGGAGTTCCCATACCCATGTGATTATATCTCCTTTGTAGGTGAAGAAGGTGGTGGTGACGGATAATCGCACATCGAGCGTAAGAGGTCCTCCAGCTTGCGAATAATGCCCTTGAGTGCAACAATATGCTCCTTCAACAAAATATTTTCTTGTGTGAGATACTTGTTTTGTATACGAGCTAACTCAATCATCTTGAAAGCTTCAATCTCAGTTGGGGTAAGAAGGTTATGATCAATTTGAAGGGTGTCTTTTGCTGCTGGAGCTTGATCCTCCGTGGCCTTCTTGATCCTTTCATCCTTGTTGACCTTCGTTGGTTCTTCCCTCTTCAGATCTATCTTCATTAGCCAAGCATCATTTTCACCATTGTTGGAGGAGGGAGACGACAGGATGCCTAGCCTGGAAAACCCTGATAGAAAACAGCTCGAAACAAGAACAAAGGAGGTTTGCGTGATATGGGAGTCAAAACCTTCGGGAGAATATATAATGAATTTTTACCGACCAAAAATATGTAACATGCAAGAAAACAGAGTCCGGAAGGCACATGAGGTGCTCACGAGGTAGCGGGCGCGCCCACCACCCTCGTGGGGCCCTCATGTCCTTCCCGGACTGCTACTTATTTTTCTATTTTTCTAAGGCCTCCTTTGGTTTGTAGGATTTTTGTAGGAATTCTATAGGATAGGATTTGCAAAGGGAAAATTCCTTTGAAGCCCTTTGGTTTGTAGGAATGGATTCCTATTCCTATGTAGGATAGGAATCAATCCTTCACGTTTTGGAGGAAAAAAACATTAGTCTAGACTCAATGGAAAAAATCCTATCCTATGCACCAATTGACATCTCTTTCTCTATAGGAATTGACATGCATGTCATCTCACTTCCTATGATTTTCCTATTCCTATAAAATTCCTATCCTATGAACCAAAGAAGGCCTAAATATTCCAAAACGGAGAAATATTGCCTTAAAATTGTTTTGGAGTCGGTTTACTTACCGTACCACATACATATTCCTTTTCGGAGTCTGAAACATTCCGGAAAGTGTCTCTTATGTATTCCTCCGGGGTTATGGTTTCAATAATATTGGTTTCAATATTTATGGGATTACCTGAGATATAATGTTTAATTCTTTGACCTTTTACCACCTTCGGATTTGTGCCCTCGAAGTTGTTGATTTTTATGGCTCCGGAACGATAGACCTCTTCGATAACATAGGGGCCTTCCCATTTAGAGAGAAGTTTTCCTGCAAAAAATCTTAAACAAGAGTTGTATAGCAATACATAATCACCTACACTAAACTCACGCTTTTGTATCCTTTTGTCATGCCATCTTTTAACTTTTTCTTTGAACAACTTGGCATTTTCATAAGCTTGGGTTCTCCACTCATCAAGTGAGCTAATATCAAATAACCTCTTCTCACCGGCAAGTTTAAAATCATAGTTAAGCTCTTTAATAGCCCAATATGCCTTATGTTCTAGTTCGAGAGGTAAGTGACATGCTTTTCCATAGACCATTTTATATGGAGACATACCCATAGGATTTTTGTATGCAGTTCTATAAGCCCATAACACATCATCAAGTTTCTTAGACCAATTCTTTCAAGACCTATTAACAGTCTTTTGCAAAATTAATGTGAGCTCTCTATTGCTCAACTCTACTTGACCACTAGACTGTGGGTGATAAGGAGATGCAATTCTATGATTAACATCATATTTAGCAAGCATTTTACGGAAAGCACCATGAATAAAGTGTGAGCCACCATCAGTCATTAAATATCTAGGGACTCCAAACCTTGGGAAAATAACTTCTTTAAGCATTTTAATAGAAGTGTTATGATCAGCACTACTAGTTGGAATAGCTTCTACCCACTTAGTAACGTAATCAACAGCAACTAGAATATGTGTGTATCCATTAGAGGCAGGAAAAGGTCCCATATAATAAAAGCCCCAAACATCAAACGGTTCAATAACAAGTGAATAATTCATAGGCATTTCTTGACATCTACTAATATTACCAATTCTTTGACATTCATCACCAGACAAGACAAACTTACGGGCATCCTTGAAGAGAGTAGGCCAATAAAAACCAGATTGCAATACCTTATGTGCAGTTCTATCTCCAGCGTGGTGTCCTCCATAAGATTCGGAATGACACTTGCGTAGGATCTGTTCTTGTTCATGCTCAGGTACACAACGTCTAATAACACCATCTACTCCTTCTTTATAAAGATGTGGGTCATCCCAAAAGTAATGTCTTAAATCATAGAAGAACTTTTTCTTTTGCTGGTATGTGAAGCTAGGTGGTATAAATTTAGCAACAATATAATTAGCATAATCAGCATACCATGGAGTACTACGAGAAGTACTTATAACATGTAATTGTTCATCAGGAAAGCTATCATTAATAGGTAGTGGGTCCTCAAGAATATTTTCTAACCTAGACAGGTTGTCTGCAACGGGGTTCTCAGCTCCCTTTCTATCAACAATATGCAAATCAAATTCTTGTAGGAAGAGAAACCATCTAATAAGTCTAGGTTTAGCATCTTTCTTTTCCATAAGATATTTAATAGCAGCATGATCTCTTTGAATAGTTACTTTAGAATCAACAATATAAGATCTGAACTTATCACAAGCAAATACAACTGCTAAAAGCTCTTTTTCAGTAGTAGCATAATTTCTCTGAGCATTGTCTAGAGTCTTACTAGCATAATGAATAACATTTAATTTCTTGTCAACTCTTTACCCGAGAAAAGCACCTACAACATAATCACTAGCATCACACATAATTTCAAAGGGTAGGTTCCAATCAGGTGGCTGAACAACAGGTGCAGAGACTAATGCTTTCTTAAGTATTTCAAATGCTTCTACACAATCATCATCAAAGACAAATGGTATATCTTTTTGCAATAAATTAGTCAGAGGCCGAGAAATTTTTGAGAAGTCCTTAATGAACCTCCTATAAAATCCAGCGTGACCAAGGAAACTTCTTATACCTTTGATGTCCTTGGGACATGGCATCTTTTCAATAGCATCAACCTTGGCTTTATCAACTTCAATACCTCTTTCAGAAACTTTGTGCCCCAAGACATTACCTTCATTAACCATAAAGTGGCACTTTTCCCAATTCAAGACAAGATTAGTTTCTTCACATCTCTGCAAAACTCGATCAAGATTGCTCAAGCAATCATCAAAAGAGGAACCATAGACGGAAAAGTCATCCATGAAAACCTCACAAATATTTTCACAAAAGTCAGAGAATATAGCCATCATGCATCTTTGAAAGGTAGCAGGTGCATTACATAAACCAAAAGGCATACGTCTATAAGCAAAAGTATCAAAAGGGCATGTAAAAGTAGTCTTTGACTGATCTCTAGCCGACACAGGTATTTGAGAGAAACCAGAATAATCATGTAGAAAGCAATAGTGTGTATGTTTGCATAATCTTTCTAGCATTTGATCAATAAAAGGTAAGGGGTAATGATCTTTCTTAGTAGCTTTATTTAATTTGCGGAAATCAATTACCATCCTATAACCTGTGATAATTCTTTGTGGAATCAATTCATCTTTATCATTAGGAACAACAGTAATACCTCCCTTCTTAGGGACACAATGGACAGGACTTACCCACTCACTATCAACAACGGGATAGATTATACCTGCCTCCAGAAGCTTTAGTATTTCTTTTCTTACCACTTCTTTCATTTTAGGATTCAGACGTCATTGAGGATCACGAACTGGTTTGGCATCTGCTTCCAAATTTATTTTATGTTGACATAGAGTGGGACTAATGCCCTTAAGATCATCAAGAGTATATCCAATAGCAGCACGGTGCTTCTTCAGAGTTTTCAATAATCTTTCTTCTTCATGCTCTGAAAGGTTAGCACTAATAATAACAGGATATATCTTCTTTTCATCAAGATAAGCATATTTAAGATTATTAGGCAAAGGTTTAAGCTCAAACACGGGATCACCCTTGGGTGGAGGGGGATCTCCTAAAATTTCAACAGGCAAATTGTGATGCAGAATAGGTTCCTGTTTAAAGAATACTTCATCTATTTCCCTTCTTTCATTCATGAACATATCATTTTCATGGTCTAGCAAATAGTGTTCTAAAGGATCACTAGGAGGTACGGCAATAGAAGCAAGACCAATAATTTCATCCTTACTAGGTAATTCTTCCTCACGATGTTGTTTACTAAATTTAGAGAAATTAAACTCATGAACCATATCATCCAAGCCAACAGTAACAACATTCTTAGTGCAGTCTATGGTAGCATCGACAGTATTTAAGAAGGGTCTACCAAATATAATTGGACAAAAGCTATCTTGCGGAGAAGTAAGAACAAGAAAATCAGCAGGATATTTAGTTTTCCCACACAAGACCTCAACATCTCTAACAATTCCAATTGGTGCAATAGTATCTCTATTGGCAAGTTTAATAGTAACATCAATATCTTCTAACTCAACAGGTGCAATTTCATTCTTAATTTCTTCGTATAAAGTATGCGGTATAACACTAGCACTTGCACCCATATCACATAAGCCATGATAACAATGATCTCCTATTTTAACAGAAATAACAGGCACGCCTACCATAGGTCTATGTTTATCCTTATCACAAGGTTTAGCAATTCTAGCAGTTTCACCTTCGAACTGAATAACATGCCCATCAATATTATCAGACAAGAGATCTTTAACAATAGCAATATTAGGTTCTACTTTAACTTGCTCAGGAGGTGTATACGTTCTAATAATGCTTTTACGAACAACAGTTGAAGCTTTAGCATGATCCTTTATTCTAACAGGGAAAGGTGGTTTCTCAATATAACAAGTAGGAACAATAGGATCATTATAAGTGACAGTCTTTTCTTCAACTTTAATAGGTGCAGCTACTTTTACTTCTATGGGAGGATGATATTTAAACCACTTCTCCTTAGGGAGATCAACATAAGTAGCAAAAGATTCACAGAAAGAAGCTACTATCTCAGAGTCAAGTCCATATTTAGTGATAAACTTACGGAAAATATCAGTATCCATAAAATATTTAACACAATCAAACTTAGGTGTCATACCTGACTCCTTACCTTCGTCGAGGTCCCAATCTTCAGAGTTGCGTTTAATTCTATCCAACAAATTCCATCTGAACTCAATAGTCTTCATCATAAAAGAGCCAGCACAAGAAGTATCGAGCATGGTGCAATTGTTTTCAGAAAGCCGAGCATAAAAACTTTGCATAATTATTTCTCTTGAGAGCTCATGGTTGGGGCATGAATATAACATTGATTTAAGCCTCCCCCAAGCTTGAGCGATGCTTTCTCCTTCGCGAGGCCAGAAATTATATATATAATTGCGATCACGATGAACAAGATGCATAGGGTAATACTTTTGATGAAATTCCAACTTCAATCTTTTATAGTCCCATGATCTCATATCATCACATAGCCTAGACCATATCAATGCATCTCCCTTCAAAGATAAAGGGAAGACCTTCTTCTTAGCAACATCATCGGGTATACCTGCAAGCTTAAATAATCCACAAACTTCATCCACATATATTAAGTCCTCATCAGGATGCTTTGTTCCATCTCCTGTAAAAGGGTTATCTAGCAGTTTTTCTATCATACCCGAAGGATACTCATAAGGAATTTCATTTTCAATAGGTTCAGTAGGTTGAGGAGCAACTCTTTGCTCTACTGGACGGGGTGAAGATACCCCGAACAAGCCCCTCAGAGAATTACTTTCCATAGTAACAAGTGACAGTAAATTTCAGCACACTATATAAATTTTTCCTTACCAAATTCCACCTACCAAAGGCGTTACACTCCCCGGCAATGGCGCCAGAAAAGAGTCTTGATGACCCACAAGTATAGCAGATCTATCATAGTCCTTTCGATAAGTAAGAGTGTCGAACCAAACGAGGAGCAGAAGGAAATGATAAGCGGTTTTCAGCAAGGTATTCTCTGCAAGTACTGGAATAAGTGGTAACAGATAGTTTTGTGATAAGATAGGTTGTAACGAGCAACAAGTAACAAAAGTAATAAAGTGGAGCAAGGTGGCCCAATCCTTTTGTAGCAAAGGACAAGCCGGAACAAACTCTTATAATAGGAAAAGCGCTCCCGAGAACACATGGGAATATCGTCAAGCTAGTTTTCATCACGTTCATATGATTCGCGTTCGATACTTTGATAATTTGATATGTGGGTGGACCGGTGCTTGGGTGTTGTTCTTACTTGAACAAGCATCCCACTTATGATTAACCTCTATTACAAGCATCCACAACTACAACAAAAGTATTAAGGTAAACCTAACCATAGCATGAAACATATGGATCCAAATCAGCCCCTTACGAAGCAACGCATAAACTAGGGTTTAAGCTTCTATCACTCTAGCAACCCATAATCTACTTATTACTTCCCAATGCCTTCCTCTAGGCCCAAATAATGGTGAAGTGTTATGTAGTCGACATTCACATAACACCACTAGAGGCTAGACAACATACATCTTATCAAAATATCAAACGAATACCAAATTCACATGACTACTAATAGCAAGACTTCTCCCTTGTCCTCAGGAACGAATGTAATTACTCACAAAGCATATTCATGTTCATAATCATAGGGGTAATAATATGCATAAAGGATCTGAACATATGATCTTCCACCAAATAAACCAACTAGCATCAACTACAAGGAGTAATCAACACTACTAGCAACCTACTAGCACCAATCCCGGACTTTGAGACAAGAATTGGATACAAGAGATGAACTAGGGTTTGGAGATGAGATGGTGCTGGTGAAGATGTTGATGGATATTGCTCTCTCCCGATGAGAGGAGCGTTAGTGATGACGATGGTGATGATTTCCCCCTCCTGGAGGGAAGTTTCCCCGGCAGAACAGCTCTGCCGGAGCTCTAGATTGGATCCGCCAAGGTTCCACCTCGTGGCGGCGGAGTCTCGTCCCGAAAAGTTCCTTCTTATTTTTTCTCATCGAAAGACCTCATATAGGAGAAGATGGGCATCAGAGAGCCACCAAGGGGCCCACGAGGTAGGGGGCGCGCCCTAGGGGGGCGCCCCCACCCTCGTGAGAAGGGTGTGGCCCCCCTGGCCTTCATCTTTGACGTGGATTTTTCTTTATTTCTTTTTAGACGTTCCGTGGAGTTTCAGGACTTTTGGAGTTGCGCAGAATAGGTCTCTAATTTTTGCTCCTTTTCCGGACCAGAATTCCAGCTGCCGGCATTCTCCCTCTTTGTGTAAACCTTGTAAAATAAGAGAGAATAGCCATAAGTATTGTGACATAAAGTGAAATAACAGTCCATAATGCGATAAATATCGATATAAAATCATGATGAAAAATGGACGTATCAGGGACGCAGATCCACGTAGTTCAGAACCAGTGGCCGGAGATGAATCCGGGGGTCCGGTGACGCAGACCCCGCTCAAGGTTGGATCTGTGTGCGGCTCCAACACTGCCGAGTCAACGGCTTCAGTGGCGGGGTTAAGCTTCTTGTCTTTGGATGGCGCAAGCTGCTCCAGATCTAGGTCTAGAGCGCTTACAGGCGCGATCTCCTGGGTATGGTTTAATGACAGATTTAGGTCAGGTTCATCCCGGTGGCAGGGAGCGGCTGCCATGGGCTCAAATCCGTCGAAGATCAAGTCCCCGCAGATATCAGCGACGTAGTTCTAGCTTCCAAACCTGACCTGACGGCCAGGGGCGTAGCTGTCGATCTGCTCTAGATGGCCAAGCGAGTTGGCCCGCAGTGCGAAGCTGCCGAATACGAAGATCTGGCCAGGGAGAAAGACATTCCCCTGGGCAGCGTTGTTGTAGATGATGGATGGAGCCATCGAACCTTATGATGACGGCACGGTGGAACTCTCAATGAAAGCACCAATGTCGGTGTCAAAATCGGTGAATCTCGGGTAGGGGGTCCCAAACTATGCGTCTAAGATTGATGGTAACAGGAGACAGGGAACATGATGTTTACCCAGGTTCAGGCCCTCTCCGTGGAGGTAATACCCTACTTCCTGGTTGATTGATCTTGATGAATATGAGTATTACAAGAGTTGATCTACCTTGAGATCGTAATGGCTAAAACCCTAGAAGTCTAGCCTATATGATTATGATCGCCCCTACGGACTAAACCCTCCGGTTTATATAGACACCAAGGGGACTGGGGTTACACAAAGTTGGTTACAGAGAAAGGAATCTCTGTATCCGAACACCAAACTTGCCATCCACGCCAAGGAGAGTCCCATCTGGACACAGGTGAAAGTCTTCGGTCTTGTATCTTCATAGCCCATCAGTCCGGCCCATGTCCATCACGCCGGACGCCCGAGGACCTCTTAGTCCAGGATTCCCTAAGCGCCCCCCTCCATCGTTCACTCCTCCGGTCATATTGACGCAGTGCTTAGGCGAAGCCCTGCGCGGATCACATCACCATCACCGTCACCACGCCGTCGTGCTGATGAAACTCTCCCTCGACACATTGCTGGATCAAGAGTTCGAGGGACGTCATCGAGCTGAATGTGTGCAGAACTCGGAGGTGTCGTACATTCGTGCTTAATCGGTTGAATCGAGAAGATGTTCGACTACATCAACCGCGTTAAGCTAACGCTTCCGCTTTCAGACTACGAGGACACACTCTCCCCCTCTCGTTGTATGCATCTCCTAGATAGATTTTGCGTGTTCGTAGGAATTTTTTTGAGATTGCATGCTACATTCCCCAATAGTGGCATCCGAGCCAGGTCTATGCATAAATGATATGCACGAGTAGAACACAACGGTCATAGTCATGTTGCTTACCACCAACATCTTATTTTGATTCGGCGGTATTGTTGGATGAAGCAGCCAGGACCGACCTTACATGACCACTTTCATGAGACCGGTTCCACCAACAGACAAGCAACTTGTTTTGCATAAAGATGGCTGGCGGGTGTCTGTTTCTCCAACTTTAGTTGAATCGAATTTTACTACGGCCGATCCTTGTTGAAGGTTAAAACAGCAAACTTGACGAAACATTGTTGTGGTTTTGATGCGTAGGTAAGAACGGTTCTTACTAGAAGCCCGTAGCAGCCACGTAAAACTTGCAACAACAAAGTAGAGGATGTCTAACTTGTTTTTGCAGGGCATGTTGTGATGTGATATGGTCAAGAAATGATGTGATATACGTTATTGTATGAGATGATCATGTTTTGTAAATGTTATCGGCAACTGGCAGGAGCCTTATGGTTGTCGCTTTATTGTATGAAATGCAATTGCCATGTAATTGCTTTACTTTATCACTATGCATTAGCAATAGTTGTAGAAGCAATAGTTGGCGAGACGACAACGACGCTATGATGGAGATCAAGGTGTCAAGCCGGTGACAATGGAGATCATTGCGGTGCTTTGGAGATGGAGATCAAAGGCACAAGATGATGATGGCCATATCATGTCACATATTTTGATTGCATGTGATGTTTATCTTTTATGCATCTTATTTTGCTTAGTACGGCGGTAGCATTATAAGATGACCCCTCACTAACTTTCAAGGTATAAGTGTTCTCCCTGAGTATGCACCGTTGCGACAGTTCGTTGTGCCAAGACACCACGTGACGATCGGGTGTGATAAGCTCTACGTTCACATACAACGGGTGCAAGACAGTTTTGCACGTGCAGAATACTTGAGTTAAACTTGACGAGCCTAGAATGTACAGACATGGCCTTGGAACACTGAGACCAAAAGGTCGAACATGAATCATATAGTAGATATGATCAACATAGAGATTTTCATCATTGAAAACTAATCCATCTCACATGATGATCGGGCATGGTTTAGTTGATATGGATCACGTGATCATTTAGATGACTCGAGGGATGTCTATCTAAGTGGGAGTTCTTATGTAATATGATTAATGGAACTTAAATTTATCATGAACTTAGTCCTGATAGTATTTGCATATCTATGTTGTAGATCAATATCTCGCTTTGTAGCTCCCCTATGTTTTTGATATGTTCCTAGAGAAAACTAAGTTGAAAGATGATAGTAGCAATGATGCGGACGGGGTCAGTGATCTGAGGATTATCCTCCTTGATCCACAAAAGAATTATGTCCCTGATGCATCGCTAGGTGAAAGACCTATTGCAGGAGCAGATGTAGACGTTATGAACGTTTGGCAAGATCGATATGAGACTACTTAATAGTTTAGTGCGCCATGCTTTATGGCTTAGAATCGGGGCTTCAAAGACATTTTGAATGCCACAGAGCATATGAGATGTTCCAAGAGCTAAAATTGGTATTTTAGACTCATGCCCATGTCAAGAGGTATGAGACCTCTGACAAATACTTTGCCTACAAGATGGAGGACAATAGCTCAGAGAGCATGTGCTCAGAATGTCTAGGAACTACAATCACTTGAATCAAGTGGGAGTTAATATTCCAGATAAGATTGTGATTGACAGAGTTCTCTAGTCACTATCACCAAACTACTAGAACTTCATGGTGAACTATAATGTGCAAGGGATAACGAAAAAGATTCCCTAGCTCTTCGTGATGCTAAAATCGGTGAAGGTAGAAATCAAGAAGGAACATCAAGTGTTGATGGTTAACAAGACCACTAGTTTCAAGAAAAGGGGAAAAGGAAAAGAAAGGGAACTTCAAGAACAATGACAAGCAAGTTGCCAATCCCGTGAGGAAGCCCAAAGCTAGACCTAAGCCTGAAACTAAGTGTTTCTACTGCAAATGAAATGGTCACTGGAAGCGGAACTACCCCAAATACTTGGCGCATAAGAAGGATGGCAAAGTAGACAAAGGTATATTTGATATACATGTTATTGATGTGTACTTTACTAGTGTTCATAGTAACCCCAGGGTATTTGATACCGGTTCAATTGCTAAGAGTAGTAACTCGAAACATGAGTTACAAAATAAACAGAGACTAGTTGAGGAGGTGACGATGTGTGTTGGAAGTAATTCCAAGGTTGATACGATCACCATCGCACACTCCCTCTACCTTCGGGATTAGTATTGAACCTAAATAAATGTTATTTGGTGTTTGTGTTGAGCATAATATGATTAGATCATGTTTATTGCAATACGGTTATTCATTTAAGTCAGAGAATAATTGTTGTTCTATTTATATGAATAAAACCTTCTGTGGTCATACACCCAATGTGAATGGTTTATTGAATCTTGATCGTCGTGATACACATATTCATAATATTGATGCTAAAAGATGCAAAGTTGATAATGATAGTGCAACATATTTGTGGCACTGTCGTTTAGGTCATATTGGTGTAAAGCGCATGAAGAACTCCATACGGATGGGCTTTTGGAATCACTTGATTATGAATCATTTTGATACTTGCGAACCATGCCTTGTGGGCAAGATGACTAAAACTCCGTTCTCCGGAACAATGGAGCGAGCCAATGACTTATTGGAAATAATACATACCGATGTATGCGGTCCAATGAGTGTTGAGGCATGCGGCGGGTATCATTATTTTCTGACCTTCATAGATGATTTGAGAAGATATGGGTATATCTACTTGATGAAACACAATTCCGAAACATTTGAAAAGTTCAAAGAATTTTAGAGTGAAGTGGAGAATCATCAGTTTCTGCGATCTGATCACGGAGGTGAATATTTGAGTTATGAGTTTGGCCTTCATTTAAAACAATGTGGAATAGTTTCACAACTCACGTCACCTGGAACACCACAGCGTAATGGTGTGTCCGAACGTCGTAACCATACTTTATTAGATATGGTGCGATATATGATGTCTCTTACCGATTTACCACTATCATTTTGGGGTTATGTATTAGAGACAACTGCATTCACTTTAAATAGGGCACCATCTGAATCCATTGAGACGGCACCGTATGAACTATGTTTTGGCAAGAAACCTAAGCTGTCGTTTCTTAAAGTTTGGGGTTGCGATGCTTATGTGCAAAAGCTTCAGCCTGATAAGCTCGAACCCAAATCGGAGAAATATGTCTTCATAGGATACCCAAAAGAAACTGTTGGGCACACCTTCTATCACAGAGCCGAAGGCAAGATCTTTGTTGCTAAGAATGGATCCTTTCTACACAAGGAGTTTCTCTCGAAAGAAGTGAGTGGGAGGAAAGTAGAACTTAATGAGGTAATTGTAACTTCTCTCGAATTGGAAAGTAACTCATCAGGGAAATCCGTTCTTGTGATGCCTACACCAACTAGAGACAAAGCTAATGATGATGATCAGGAAACTTCAGATCAAGTTACTACCGAACCTCGTAGGTCAACCAGAGCACGCTCCGCACCAGATTGGTATGGTAATCCTGTTCTGGAAGTCATGTTACTAGACCATGACGAACCTACGAACTATGAGGAAGAAATTATGAGCCCAGATTCCGATAAATGGCTTGAGGCCATGAAATCTGAGATATGATCCATGTATGAGAACTAAGTGTGGACTTTCCTGATGATCGGCAAGCCATTGAGAATAAATGTATCTTCAAGAGGAAGACGAGCGCTGATGGTAGTGTTAGTATCTACCAAGCTCGAGTTTTCGCAAAAGGTTTTCGACAAGTTCAAGGTGTTGCCTAAGATGAGATTTTCTCACTCGTACCGGTGCTTAAGTCTGTCCAAATCATGTTAGCAATTGCCACATTTTATGAAATCTGGCAAACGGATGTCAAAAACTGCATTCCTTAAAGGATTTCTTAAAGAAGAGTTGTATATGATGCAACCAGAAGGTTTTGTCGATCCTAAAGGTGCTAACAAAGTGTGCAAACTCCAGCGATCCAACTATGGACTGGTGCAAGCATCTCGGAGTTGGAATATACGCTTTGATGAGGTGATCAAAGCATATGGTTTTTTATACAGACTTATGGTGAAGCCTGTATTTACAAGAAAGTGAGAGGGAGCCCTCTAGTGTAACGCCCCGAGACCGATGTGCCAGGTGTCTTCCTGTTATTCGCTGTTGTTGCCATGTCATTTGCTTGCGTGTTGCATCTTATCATGCCATCATGTGCATTGCATCATCATGTTTTAAAACTTGCATTCGTCCGGGTTCTCCGAGTTCTTTTCGTTGTCCGTTCTGAGCCCAGACACATTTGCACGCGCCCGCGGCATGTCCGAAATAGTATTTTATAAGTGGCCGGAAAATGTTCTCGCAATGGGATGAAAGTTGGCGTGTGGTCTCATTATAGTGTAGATAGACCGCCTCTCAAGTTTCATCACATTCGGAGTTCGTTTGATAGCCCAACCGTTAAACTATATCGGCAGTATAGCCGGTCTAACGTCGGACATTTTCGGTCTCCGGAAACCGTGCCGGGCTGCATCTCTCCCCTCTTCTCTCAGACCAACCCGCTCTTCACAATCCGCTAGACCCGACCTAACCTCTCTCGTCAGCCCGCGGCCCTCCTCGCGCGCGTCCGAAAATTGTCCCGAACCCGACCCGAGCAGTCGTCACCGTTGGGTCCGGAACATCCCCAAACATCTACAAAATATCACCGTTTTCTTATTTAGGCTCCATAGCCTATTTTCCCGACCATCCGATTAGGATCGGAGAGACGGATTAGCCCCTACCCAAAATCCCCTGCTTTATATATATAGTCCAACCCCTACTAAATCAAGCCAACCCTAATTTCTAGGGGGTTTGTCCCATCACCGCCGCCACTCCACAAAATCCCTCTTGGGATCCATCCCCTCCTCGATTTCACACCAGTCGTCCAAATCCAGCCAATTCCATCGATCCATCCATCCACCGCTCCACCACCTCACCTCGACGACCGGCGCCGCTGCCGATGACCACCTCCGGGAGTTCCAGCACCATGTCCATCCCGAGCTTGGCCCGCGTGCCCCGAGGGAACGAACAAGGTTGTCCTCCTTGTCCCCGAACCTCTACTTCGCCATGGATTGGCCTCATCGTCGCCCTTGTCCGAGAGCACCCGAGGCTCCTGCCTCCTCCTCGTCGCCCGCACCTACAGCTCCTCGCCGGAGCAGGCAACCGGACTGCATCACCAGGCCGTGCCCTCCTTCTCCTCTTTCCCCGCTGCTCTCTCTCTCTCTCTCTCTCTCTCTCTCTCTCTCTCTCTCTCTGAATCGCTCTCCTCGTCCCGTTGTTCCTCGCAGGGAGCCATGGCCGCCGGCCACCGAAGCAGCAGCAGTCCCGAGCGTCGCCCGACCCTGCTTCCACCTCGTTTCTCACTGGAGCAAGCCCCACCACACTGTCCGCCGGCGCCCTGACCTCCTCATCGCCCGAGCGCCTACAGAGAACCCCGCAGGTTCCCGTCGCCATGAAAGACCTCCTCGTCGCCCCTCCGTCGCCTAAGACTCCGCAGCCGCGCCAAGTTCCTCGCTGTCGTCCTCGCCCTGCTGACCTCGCCAGAGACCTCCTGCGCCGCCGCCATGGCCTCCAGCTCCGCCGGCGCACCTGCCTCACGAACTGCCGCTCCGCCAAGTCCCTCGTCTGCGTCATCCCGTCGCGCGCCGGGAGGAACGGAGCAGCTCCAGTCTCGCCTCGGCCCTCCTCGACTTCCTGCGCACCGGATCCGTCCCCCTCGCCCTTCCACTCGTCGCCGGTAGACGCCAGCACCAGGTCCACCGCCGCTTGCGTCCTCTGCTTCCAGGACGAGGCACCCGTTCGACCCCTTATCGCGTTGACTTCTCGCGTGGATCCAGCCGGCCTCGTCCCGATTCCAGGCCCAGCGCCTCGCCTCTGCTGCCTGAGACGCGCAGCGCCTGCTTCCCCTTCGGCCTTCAAGGCCAGCTCAAGCCGGCCCAGCCCAGCCACCTGCCTCATTCGGCCCAGCATCGCCCCTGCAGGCCTCCCTCCTCCCACCGACTGGGCCAGGCCCAGGGTGAGCAGCCCCCGCAGCGCCCCTCCTCTATTTTTTCCTCCTGTTGGGCCAACTTGTTTCGGCGCGTTTCTATTTTTTTTCCTGTCTAGCGGATTTAGCTATTTTTCCCAGAGAACGTCAGTTTTGTAGAAAAACCCTTGCACTTCATTCATTTAATAACTAACAAATGGTGCATCGGTTTAAAATAAGTTATATATGAAATATGCTTAGTTTTTCATCTATTTTCATAATATGCCACTTTCATGCATGTTTGCAAATGTTTAAAATGTTGTTTGTTTAAGTTTGCTTAAATAAACTGGCTAAAATGATTTAATTCATAACTATTTAACCGTAACTCCGTTTGTAACAAACTTTATATGTAAATGGGGTGGAAAAATGCCTAGTTTAACATGGTTCACTTACTTTGCATGTTTAACAACTCTAAAATTTTGTTTAGGGCAGAACAGTACCAAACCTAATATATGCATATGGGGATTTACCGGAATTGTTGTTCGTTGCTTCCGGCCTCTTTTAACCTTGACTAGATAGGTAGTTTTACTATGCTTCACCCTCTTGCCATGTTTAACAACATTAAATATTGTTGGGTACATAAACGAGATCGAACTAAATAACTTGTCGTGGTGTTTCGTCAATATGCAACTTGTTGCATATTGAGCTCCACTTAATTTGTAGGATTGCTTGTGCACTTTGTCATGCCATGCCTCATTAAACCGGACATGCATCATACTTGATTGTGCATCATGCCATGATTATGTGGTGGTTGTTTACCATGATTGTTTGCTTCTTTCCGGTGTTGCTTCTTCGGGTTGGTTCCGATAACGTCGCGTTTGTGAGGACCCGTTCGTCTATGTCCGTTTGTCTTCTTCGCGGACTCGTTCTTCTTCCTTGCGGGATCTCAGGCAAGATGACCATACCCTCGAAATCACTTCTATCTTTGCTTGCTTAGTTGCTCGCTCTTTTGCTATGCCTATGCGGCGATACCTACCACTTGCTTATCATGCCTCCCATATTGTTGAACCAAGCCTCTAACCCACCTTGTCCTAGCAAACCGTTGTTTGGCTATGTTACCGCTTTGCTCAGCCCCCTCTTATAGCGTTGTTAGTTGTAGGTGAAGATTGAAGTTTGTTCCTTGTTGGGACATGGAGATGTTGTTCCTTGTTGGAACATGTTTACTTGTTGGGATATCACAATATATCTTAGTTAATTAATGCATCTATATACTTGGTAAAGGGTGGAAGGCTCGGCCTTATGCCTGGTGTTTTGTTCCACTCTTGCCGCCCTAGTTTTCCGTCATATCGGTGTTATGTTCCTGGATTTTGCGTTCCTTATGCGGTTGGGCTATAATGGGAACCCCTTGACAGTTCGCCTTGAACAAAACTCCTCCAGCAATGCCCAACCTTGGTTTTACCATTTGCCACCTAGCCTTTTCTTTCCCTTGGGTTCTGTAGACTCAAGGGTCATCATTATTTTAACCCCCCCGGGCCAGTGCTCCTCTGAGTGTTGGTCCAAACTGTCAGCCGTCGGTGGCCACCAGGGGCAACTCTGGGCTGGCCTACCAGAAGTTTAGACAATTTGAGTGTGCCCTGAGAACGAGATATATGCAGCTCCTATCGGGATTTGTCGGCACATTCGGGCGATGTTGCTGGTTTAGCTTTACCTTGTCGAAATGTCTTGTAACCGGGATTCCGAGTCTGGTCGGGTCTTCCCGCTAGAAGGAATATCCTTCGTTGACCGTGAGAGCTTGTCATGGGCTAAGTTGGGACTCCCCTGCAGGGATTTGAACTTTCGAAAGCCGTGCCCGCGGTTATGGGCAGATGGGAATTTGTTAATGTCCGGTTGTAGAAAACTTGAAGTTGACCTTAATTAAAATGCATCAACCACGTGTGTAACCGTGATGGTCTCTTCTCGGCGGAGTCCGGGAAGTGAACATGGTGTTGGAGTTATGCTTGACGTAGGTTGTTCTAGGATCACTTCTTGATCATAGTTTCACGACCGTGCATTGCCTTCTCTTCTCACTCTCATTTGCGTATGTTAGCCACCATATATGCTAGTCGCTTTCTGCAGCTCCACCTCATACTTTTTACACTTCCTATAAGCTTAAATAGTCTTGATCGCGAGGGTGTGAGATTGCTGAATCCCCGTGACTCACAGATACTTCCAAAACCAGTTTGCAGGTGCCGATGAGACCGTGCAGATGACGCAACCAAGCTCAGGAGGAGCTCAATGAAGATCGTGTCCTTTGTGTTGTTTCGTTCTAGTTGATCAGTAATGGAGCCCAGTTGGGGTCGATCGGGGACCTTGTTGCTTTTGGGGTTCTTCTTTTATTTTGGCTCCGTAGTCGGGCCTTGAGTGTATTTGGTTGATGTAATGCTTTATTCATGTATTGTGTGAAGTGGCGATTGTAAGCCAACTATGTATCTCTTTCCCTTATGTATTACATGGGTTGTCTGAAGATTACCTCACTTGCGACATTGCTTTCAATGCGGTTATGCCTCTAAGTCGTGCTTCGACACGTGGGAGATATAGTCGCATCGAGGGCGTTACAAGTTGGTAATCAGAGCCTTCCCCGACCTTAGGAGCCCACACTGCTTGATCGAATTAGCTGACGAGTTGAGTCTAGAAAAATGTTTTGAGTCATTTAGGAATTATATATCAGAGAGTTTAGGAATTCTTTTTACTCCCCAGTCCCCTCATCGCTCTGGTAAGGCATCCTGACGTAGAGTTTTGACTCTTCTATTCTCAAATTTCACTTAAAAAAATTAGGATCACACGGGTATCTTGGAATCGTTCCGATCGATTTGTGACGAGAACATTGTTCTTGGTGCCTCCTGTCTTTAGGGGTTGTGGCAGTGTACCGGGGAGTTTGGCTCCGAGGTGTTGTCGTCACAATTTTATCGTTGCAGTTCTGGAATACCTGAGTTTAGTTCGCCGACATCGAAAATCTCTTTTATGCAGTTGTTGGTGAGATAACCTCGACGCCACCCAGTACTGGGGCGGGAGTTCGGGAATATTGCCATAACTCGTATAACGGATGCTTTTTGAAGGTTGAGGTAGACGATTTCCAAAAGTTTCTTGGTTATGTGTTGAAGGATGGATACAGCTGGATGTAGGATTTGCTAGTTTTGGGTGAGATATTATGCTTCCCTTGTATCCCCAACACCTGATTGCATAACCGGGAAAATCTTGGGAGTTTATAAGTGGGAATTCAAGTAGCCCTTAGGATATCTTTCCGACAGATGTATGATATGAAATTGGGGTTCGACGTCTAGTGGTCCACCTATTCACGGTCGATTTTACAGTGGTCTCGTTGTGTCTTAAAGAGTCCTTCGCTATGCCGACTCGGGGACGCTTCGTATGTCATCTGCACTGCCTTGTACATGATGGTGCTATACGATCGAGCCCGTGTAGGCCCCACCACGAAAACTTTGGACGAAATCTCTATCATATGTTTGTGCTGGCTTATTTTGCAAGCCAATCTTTTGTTTTGTTTTGAGTTGTGGTATTCGAGTTGTTTCGAAGTCAAATGTTGATTCCATCCCTTGTTTAAATGGTGTTCTCATATTCCTATGTGAATACTAATCCTTCTTGATCATCGAGTTTGTCATGTTAATCCTTTTCACCAGTGTGCTTCTCTTCAAGTGGATCCGATCATTTCAACATCTGCAAGATCTATTACTAGTTCTTCTCAACGGTGTTGTCTTCATCTGTCCTCAAGTTGCCTTTGTTTTTCCCGCCCTCCCACCATTTTTCTTCAAGGAATCCGATGTATTTATCAAGTATCCCTTTTATTCTTGTGAAGTCTCTCCATCATTTTCCGTCAATATTCTTATCCGGTGATTCTCATGAAGATCCTAACGGAGCTTCAAGTTCATCTTTCTTCGTTCTCTTCATCTCCGGTGGTTTCTACTCAAGCTTTCGTGTTGATCATATCCTTTTTCCTCATTCCGGTGCACCTCATAATAATTCACTTCTCGCTATTTAATTGTTCCGGAGTGCTCAAGATATCTCAGGAGATTCATTTCCATTCTCAATCCGTTCAAGCTTTTGCGAGGATGTTATCTCATTCAAGCCATTTAATTCAACCGGTGCATTCTCTCTTTTAAATCGTTCAAAGGTGTTTCTTTTGAATGGGCCTTAACCCACAGGTCTTTTCCCAGGATCTTACCTGACTCTTCTTATTTTCCCTGGAGCTATCCTCAAATTCTTTTAAAGTTTGACGTAAGAATGAATTGTCATCAGTCTCATGTTTTTCCACAAGATCTGTCGAATTCTTTTCATCTTGGCTCAACCTTTCCATTCTTCATTCCGGAGTGTCTAAATAATTCATGGTGGTGTTTCTCGTCGTCTTTCTCTGCATTGGGAGACCGAAGAAGATTTTTCTCTCAATCTTGCTCCATTCTCTTCAAGATTCGTGATGCTAGCTTACTGCCATCCTCTCATAATTATTTTGATTGTGAGTATTCTTTTCACCTATCCGGAGCATTTCATGAGTTGTTTCCATTTCTTTACTCCGAAGGCCATCTTTTCAAATATTAGTCATTCCAGCTTCCAGCTATCTTTCTCCAAATCTTACCGGTGCTTCATTCAAATATCCTCTAATCAGCTCACAATCTCTTCGTTCACTTGCATCTAAACTCTCTCATGTATCTTCGTTCATTTGCTAATTCTTACCAGTGATTCACCCCTTTTACTTCGTTCATTTTCAATTCTTACAGGTGGCTCGTTCAATATTTCTCTTCCTTTGTTATTGTATTGATTCATTTGTTATTTTTATCCTATCGGTGGTTCATTCAATATTTTCCCAAGTTGGCGCTATATCTATCTTAATGCTCTATACGAGAATAAGTAGTATGTCAAATCCACTGCTTGTCATCAATTTAAATTGGTGAAGGATAAGCATAATGTAATTCTTATTCTTGTTTCATCCAAGTGATTTAATTCCTTATTCCGGAGATTCATCTAAATCGTCGCAAGGCTCCACCTTGTGTTTTCAACTTCTCTTCCTTTTATCATCCTTTTATTACCAGAGTTCTCCATGGAGGTTATACATGATGGTTCATTAAGGATTTAATTCCTTCTCAAAGTGTTCATCAACATTCTTTTCAGAGGAGTTCAAGCATTCTTCATCTTGCAATCCGGAGTGCAATTCTTCCTTCCGTATCATTGGAGGTGGTATTATGTCATTCTTGATATTTTGAGTCCTGTTTCATGATTCACATGTTGTTAAGAATGAGATATATTAAATCCATCAACCTCTTTGTTGGAGTTATCTTGTGTCTTGTTTATGGTGCTCATAAATGACCCAAGTTCTTCGTTTATCCTCCCGGTGAAATAACTTTCTCGTCTCCTTGTTCATATCAATCCAGTTCTTCTTCCCGTGAGTGGCAGGTTGTCACCTCATAATTTGAGATGGATTCCATAAGACCATATCAAGATTATTCTTTTCGTTGTTGGTTTTCCAACAACTCCGTTCTAGCATTTGTTGTAAGCGTCCTCTCTCAAGATCGTGTTTCCCTTTGTTCATTCCATTCCATTCTTACTTTTGTTCCGGAGGCATTGTGTTGTTGCTCTCTTCAACCCTTCTTCTTGTTCTTGTCAGGACCTTGTTCTTTTCTTGCTTATCCATTTAACCGGAGTGTTGTGCCCTATTGCTCAAGTTCTTTTTTCTTTATCAAGTCTTCCATCACTTTTCAACCGGAGTGCTGCCCGAATTTGTTCTTCCTTGTCCCTCTTTTCTAACAGAGTGTTTTCAACTTCGTCATCTCCGTTGTATTCTTTCTCTAAATGGCTTAACCTTTTCAAGGTTCATGGTTTCACTCATTCGTCAAAGAAGCAACTTAGTTTTACCTCTTCTTTTTCTCTTCCGTTTTCCCTCCGGTGCCATTCTAGATCTCGGGACGAGATCCTCTCATAGTGGTGGAGTGTTGTAACGCCCCGAGACCGATGTGCCAGGTGTCTTCCTGTTATTCGCTGTTGTTGCCATGTCATTTGCTTGCGTGTTGCATCTTATCATGCCATCATGTGCATTGCATCATCATGTTTTAAAACTTGCACTCGTCCGGGTTCTCCGAGTTCTTTCCGTTATCCGTTCTGAGCCCAGACACATTTGCACACACTCGCGGCATGTCCGAAATAGTATTTTATAGGTGGCCAGAAAATGTTCTCGGAATGGGATGAAAGTTAGCGTGTGGTCTCAATATAGTGTAGATAGACCGCCTGTCAAGTTTCATCGCATTCGGAGTTCGTTTGATAGCCCAATCGTTAAACTATAGCGGCAGTATAGTCGGTCTAACGTCGGACGTTTTCGGTCTCCAGAAACCGTGTTGGGCTGCATCTCTCCTCTCTTCTCTCAGACCAACCCGCTCTTCACAATCCGCTAGACCCAACCTAACCTCTCTCGTCAGCCCGCGGCCCTCCTTGCGTGCGTCCGAAAATTGTCCCGGACCCGACCCGAGCAGTCGTCACCGTTGGGTCCGGAACATCCCCAAACATCTACAAAATATCACCGTTTTGTTATTTAGGCTCCATAGCCTATTTTTCCCGACCGTCCGATTAGGATCGGAGAGATGGATTAGCCCCTACCCAAAATCCCCTGCTTTATATATATAGTCCAACCCCTACTAAATCAAGCCAACCCTAATTTCTAGGGGGTTTGTCCCATCGCCACCGCCACTCCACAAAATCCCTCTTGGGATCCATCCCCTCCTTAGTTTCACACCAGTCGTCCAAATCCAGCCAATTCCATCGATCCATCCATCCACCGCTCCACCACCTCACCTCGACGACCGGCGCCGCTGCCGATGACCACCTCCGGGAGTTCTAGCGCCATGGCCATCCCAAGCTCGGCCCGCGTGCCCCGAGGGAACGCACAAGGCTGTCCTCCTCGTCCCCGCACCTCTGCTTCGCCATGGATTGGCCCCATCGTCGCCCTCGTCCGAGAGCACCCGATGCTCCTTCCTCCTCCTCGTCACCTGCGCCTACAGCTCCTCGCCGGAGCAAGCAACCAGACTGCATCACCAGGCCGTGCCCTCCTTCTCCTCCTTCCCCGCTGCTCTCTCTCTCTCTCTAAATCGCTCTCCCCGTCCCGTTGTTCCTCGCAGGGAGCCATGGCCGCCGGCCACCGAACCAGCAGCAGTCCCGAGCGTCGCCCGACCCTGCTTCCACCTCTTTCTCACCGGAGCAAGCCCCACCACACCGTCCGCCGGCGCCCTGACCTCCTCATCACCCGAGCGCCTATAGAGAACCCCGCAGGTTCCCGTCGCCATGGACGACCTCCTCGTTGCCCGTCCGTCGCCTGAGACTCCGCAGCCGCGCCAAGTTCCTCGCCGTCGTCCTCGCCCTGCTGACCTCGTCGGAGACCTCCTGCGCCGCCGCCATGGCCTCCAGCTCCGCCCGCGCACCTGCCTCACGAACTGCCGCTCCGCCAAGTCCCTCGTCCGCGTCATCCCGTCGCGCGCCGGGAGGAACGGAGCAGCTCCAGTCTCGCCTCGGCCCTCCTCGACTTCCTGCGCACCGGATCCGTCTCCCTCGCCCTTCCACTCGTCGCCGGGAGACTCCAGCGCCAGGTTCACCGCCGCTTGCGTCCTCTGCTTCCAGGACGAGGCACCCGTTCGACCCCTTATTGCGTTGACTTCTCGCGTGGATCCAGCCGGCCTCGTCCCGATTCCAGGCCCAGCGCCTCGCCTTTGCTGCCTGAGACGCGCAGCGCCTGCTTCCCCTTCGGCCTTCAAGGCCAGCTCAAGCCGGCCCAGCCCAATCGCCTGCCTCATCCGGCCCAGCATCGCCCCTGCAGGCCTCCCTCCTCCCACCGACTGGGCCAGGCCCAGGGTGAGCAGCCCCCGCAGCGCCCCTCCTCTATTTTTTCCTCCTGTTGGGCCAACTTGTTTCGGCCCGTTTCTATTTTTTTCCTGTCCAGCGGATTTAGCTATTTTTCCCAGAGAACGTCAGTTTTGCAGAAAAACCCTTGCACTTCATTCATTTAATAACTCACAAATGGTGCATCGGTTTAAAATAAGTTATATATGAAATATGCTTAGTTTTTCATCTATTTTCATAATATGCCACTTTCATGCATGTTTGCAAATGTTTAAAATGCTGTTTGTTTAAGTTTGCTTAAATAAACTGGCTAAAATGATTTAATTCATAACTATTTAACCGTAACTCCGTTTGTAACAAACTTTATATGTAGATGGGGTGGAAAAATGCCTAGTTTCACATGGTTCACTTACTTTGCATGTTTAATAACTCCAAAATTTTGTTTAGGGCAGAACAGTACCAAACCTAATATATGCATATGGGGATTTACCGGAATTGTTGTTCGTTGCTTCTGGCCTCTTTTAACCTTGACTAGATAGGTAGTTTTACTTTGCTTCACCCTCTTGCCATGTTTAACAACATTAAATATTGTTGGGTACATAAACGAGATCGAACTAAATAACTTGTCGTGGTGTTTCGTCAATATGCAACTTGTTGCATATTGAGCTCCACTTAATTTGTAGGATTGCTTGTGCACTTTGTCATGCCATGCCTCATTAAACCGGACATGCATCATACTTGATTGTGCATCATGCCATGATTATGTGGTGGTTGTTTACCATGATTGTTTGCTTCTTTCCGGTGTTGCTTCTTCGGGTTGGTTCCGATAACGTCGCGTTTGTGAGGACCCGTTCGTCTACGTCCGTTTGTCTTCTTCGCGGACTCGTTCTTCTTCCTTGCGGGATCTCAGGCAAGATGACCATACCCTCAAAATCACTTCTATCTTTGCTTGCTTAGTTGCTCGCTCTTTTGCTATGCCTATGCGGCGATACCTACCACTTGCTTATCATGCCTCCCATATTGTTGAACCAAGCCTCTAACCCACCTTGTCCTAGCAAACCGTTGTTTGGCTATGTTACCGCTTTGCTCAGCCCCCTCTTATAGCGTTGTTAGTTGCAGGTGAAGATTGAAGTTTGTTCCTTGTTCGAACATGGAGATGTTGTTCCTTGTTGGAACATGTTTACTTGTTGGGATATCACAATATATCTTATTTAATTAATGTATCTATATACTTGGTAAAGGGTGGAAGGCTCGGCCTTATGCCTGGTGTTTTGTTCCACTCTTGCCGCCCTAGTTTTCCGTCATATCGGTGTTATGTTCCCGGATTTTGCGTTCCTTACGCGGTTGGGCTATAATTGACAGTTCGCCTTGAATAAAACTCCTCCAGCAATGCCCAACCTTGGTTTTACCATTTTCCACCTAGCCTTTTCTTTCCCTTGGGTTCTGTAGACTCAACGGTCATCATTATTTTAACCCCCCCCCCCGGGCCAGTGCTCCTCTTAGTGTTGGTCCAAACTGTCAGCCGCCGGTGGCCACCAGGGGCAACTCTAGGCTGGCCTACCAGAAGTTTAGACAATTTGAGTGTGCCCTGAGAATGAGATATATGCAGCTCCTATCGAGATTTGTCGGCACATTCGGGCGGTGTTGCTGGTTTAGCTTTACCTTGTCGAAATGTCTTGTAACTGGGATTCCGAGTCTGGTCGGGTCTTCCCGCTAGAAGGAATATCCTTCGTTGACCGTGAGAGCTTGTCATGGGCTAAGTTGGGACTGCCCTGCAGGGATTTGAACTTTCGAAAGCCGTGCCTGCGATTATGGGCAGATGGGAATTTGTTAATGTCCGGTTGTAGAAAAATTGAAGTTGACCTTAATTAAAATGCATCAACCGCGTGTGTAACCGTGATGGTCTCTTCTCGGCGGAGTCTGGGAAGTGAACATGGTGTTGGAGTTATGCTTGACGTAGGTTGTTCTAGGATCACTTCTTGATCATAGTTTCATGACCGTGCATTGCCTTCTCTTCTCGCTCTCATTTGCATATGTTAGGCACCATATATGCTAGTCGCTTGCTGCAGCTCCACCTCATACTTTTTACCCTTCCTATAAGCTTAAATAGTCTTGATCGCGAGGGTGTGAGATTGCTGAGTCCCCGTGACTCACAGATACTTCCAAAACCAGTTTGCAGGTGCCGATGAGACCATGCAGATGACGCAACCAAGCTCAGGAGGAGCTCGATGAAGATCTTGTCCTTTGTGTTGTTTCGTTCTAGTTGATCAGTAGTGGAGCCCAGTTGGGGTCGATCGGGGACCTTGTCGCTTTTGGGGTTCTTCTTTTATTTTGGCTCCGTAGTCAGGCCTTGAGTGTATTTGGTTGATGTAATGCTTTATTCATGTATTGTGTGAAGTGGCGATTGTAAGCCAACTATGTATCTATTTCCCTTATGTATTACATGGGTTGTGTGAAGATTGCCTCACTTGCGACATTGCTTTCAATGCGGTTATGCCTCTAAGTCGTGCTTCGACACGTGGGAGATATAGCCGCATCGTGGGCGTTACATGTAGCATTTCTGATATTATATGTGGATGGCATATTGTTGATCGGGAATGATATAGAATTTCTGGATAGCATAAAAAGGATACTTGAATAAGAATTTTTCAATGAAAGACCTTGGTGAAGCTGCTTATATATTGGGCATCAATATCTATAGAGATAGATCAAGACGCTTGATAGGACTTTCACAAAGCACATACCTTGATAAAGTTTTGAAGCAGTTCAAAATGGATCAGTCAAAGAAAGGGTTCTTGCATGTGTTACAAGGTGTGAAGTTGAGTAAGACTCAAAACCCGACCAAGGCAGAATATAGAGAGAGAATGAAATATTCCCTATGCCTCAGTCATAGGTTCTATAAAGTATGCCATGTTGTGTACCAGACTTGTTGTGTGCCTTGCCATGAGTTTGTCAAGGGGGTACAATAGTGACCCAGGAGTAGATCACTAGACAATGGTCAAAATTATTCTTAGGTACCTAAAGAGGACTAAGGAAATGTTTCTCGGTTATGGAGGTGATAAAGAGTTCGTCGTAAAGAGTTACGTTGATGCAAGTTTTGACACCGATCTGGATGACTCTAAGTCTTGATCTGGATACATATTGAAAGTGGGAGCAATTAGCTAGAGTAGATCCATGCAGAGCATTGTAGACATAGAAATTTGCAAAATACATACGGATCTGAATGTGGTAGACCCGTTGACTAAACTTATCTCACAACCAAAACATGATCACACCTTAGTGCTCTTTGGGTGTTAATCACATAGCGATGTGAACTATATTATTGACTCTAGTAAACCCTTTGGGTGTTGGTCAGATGGTGATATGAACTATGGGTGTTAATCACATAAATATGTGAACTATTGGTGTTAAATCACATGGCGATGTGAACTAGATTATTGACTCTAGTGCAAGTGGGAGACTTAAGGAAATATGCCCTAGAGGCAATAATAAAGTTGTTATTTTATATTTCTGTATATCATGATAAATTCGTATTATTCATGCTAGAATTGTATTAACTGGAAACTTGATACATGTGTGGATACATAGACAAAACACCATGTCCCTAGTAAGCCTCTACTAGACTAGCTCGTCAATCAAAGATGGTTAAGTTTCCTAATCATAGACATGTGTTGTCATTTGATAAACGAGATCATATCATTAGGAGAATGATGTGATGGACAAGACCCATCAATTAGCTTAGCATTATGATCGTTCAGTTTTATTGCTATTGATTTCTTCATGACTTATACATATTCCTTTGACTATGAGATTATGCAACTCCCGAATACCGGAGTAACACCTTGTGTGCTATCAAACATCACAACGTAAATGGGTGATTCTAAAGATGCTCTACATGTGTCTCTGAAGGTGTTTGTTGGGTTGGCATAGATCGAGATTAGGATTTGTCACTCCAAGTATCGGATGGATATCTCTGGGCCCTCTCGGTAATGCACATCATGATAAGCCTTGCAAGTAATGTGACTAATGAGTTAGCTACGGGATGATGCGTTACGGAACGAGTGAAGAGACTTGCCGGTAACAAGATTGTACTAGGTATGAAGATACCGATGATCGAATCTCGGGCAAGTAACATACCAATGACAAACGGAGTAACGTATGTTGTCATTCCGGTTTGACCGATTAAGATCTTCGTACAATATGTAGGAACCAATATGAGCATCCAGGTTCCGCTGTTGGTTATTGACCGGAGATGTGTCTCGATCATGTCTACATAGTTCTCGAACCCGTAGGGTCCGCACGCTTAACGTTCCATGACGATTGATACGTCTCCAACGTATCTATAATTTTTGATTGTTCCATGCTATTATATTATCTGTTTTGGATGTTTAATGGGCTTTAATTTACCTTTTTATATTATTTTTGGGACTAACCTACTAACCAAAGGCCCAGTGCAAATTGCTGTTTTTTTGCCTATTTTAGTGTTTTACAGAAAAGGAATATCAAGCGGAATCCAAACGGAATGAAACCTTCGGGGGAGTTATTTTTGGAACAAACGTGATCTAGGAGACTTGGAGTGGACATCAAGAAAGAAGCAAGGAGGCCATGAGGCAGGGAGGCGCACCCAGGGGTAGGCGCCCCCACCCTTGTGGGCCCCTCGCAGCTCCACCGGCGTACTTCTTCCTCCTATATATACCCATATAACCCGAAAACATTCAGGAGCACCACGAAACCCTATTTCCACCGCCGCAACCTTCTGTACCCGTGAGATCCCATCTTGGGGCCTTTTCTGGCGCTCTGCCGGAGGGGGGATCGATCACGGAAGGCTTATACATCAACACCATAGCCTCTCCGATGATGTGTGAGTAGTTTACCATAGACCTTCGGGTCCATAGTTATTAGCTAGATGGCTTCTTCTCTCTCTTTGGATCTCAATACAAAGTTCTCCTAGATTCTCTTGGAGATCTATTCGATGTAATTCTTTTTGCGGTGTGTTTGTCGAGATCCGATGAATTGTGGGTTTATGATCAAGATTATCTATGAACAATATTTGATTCTTCTTTGAAATCTTTTATGCATGATTTAAATATCTTTGCAAGTATCTTCGAATTATCAGTTTGGTTTGGCCTACTAGATTGATCGTTCTTGCAATGGGAGAAGTGCTTAGCTTTGGGTTCAATCTTGCGGTGTCCTTTCCCAGTGACAGCAGGGGCAGCAAGGCACGTATTGTATTGTTGCCATCGAGGATAAAAAGATGGGGTTTATATCATATTGCTTGAGTTTATCCCTATACATCATGTCATCTTACCTAATGTGTTACTCTGTTCTTATGAACTTAATACTCTAGATGCATGCTAGATAGCGGTCGATGTGTGCAGTAATAGTAGTAGATGCAGAATCATTTCGGTCTACTTGTCGTAGACATGATGCCTATATACATGATCATGCCTAGATATTCTCATAAGTATTCTCTTTTCTATCATTTGCTCGATAGTAATTTTTTCACCCACTGTAGAATTTGCTATCTTGAGAGAAGCCACTAGTGAAACCTATGGCCCCCGGGTCTATCTTCCATCATATTATTTCCATATCAATTTGCTTTTTCTATTACCGTTTATTTTGCAATCTTTATTTTCCAATCTATGCCATAAAAATACCAACAATATTTATCTTATTATCTTTATCAGATCTCACTTTCGTAAGTGACCGTGAAGGGATTGACAACCCCTTTATCGCATTGGTTGCGAGGTTCTTGTTTGTTTGTGCAGGTACTAGGTGATTTGTGTGTTACCTCCTACTGGATTGATACCTTGGTTCTCAAAAACTGAGGGAAATACTTACGCTACTGTGCTGCATCACCCTTTCCTCAAGGGAAAACCAACGCATGCTTAAGAGGTAGCAAGAAGGATTTCTTGCGCTGTCGCCGGGGAGGTTGCATCAAGTCAAGACATACCAAGTACCCATCACAAACTCTTATCCCTCGCATTACATTATTTGCCATTTGCCTCTCATTTTCCTCTCCCCCACTTCACCCTTGCCATTTTATTCGCCCTCTTTTCCGCTCGCCTCTTTTTTGTTCGCCTCTTTTTGCTAGCCTCTTGCTTGCTTGTGTGTTGGATTGTTTGTCATGATGGCTCAAGATAATACTAAATTGTGTGACTTTTCCAATACCAACAATAATGATTTTATTAGCACTCCGATTGCTCCTCTTACCGATGCTGAATCTTGTGAAATTAATACTGCTTTGCTTAATCTTGTCATGAAAGATCCGTTTTCTGGCCTTCCCAGTGAAGATGCCGCTACCCATCTAAATAGCTTTGTTGATTTGTGTGATATGCAAAAGAAGAAAGATGTGGATAATGATATTGTTAAATTGAAACTATTCCCGTTTTCGCTTAGAGATCGTGCTAAAACTTGGTTTTCCTCTTTGCCTAAAAATAGTATTGATTCATGGAATAAGTGCAAAGATGCTTTTATCTCTAAGTATTTTCCTCCTGCTAAGATCATTGCTCTTAGAAATGATATTATGAATTTTAAGCAACTTGATCATGAGCATGTTGCACAAGCTTGGGAGAGGATGAAATTAATGATATGTAATTGCCCTACACATGGTTTGAATCTGTGGATGATTATACAAAAAAAATTATGCTGGATTGAATTTTGCTTCTAGAAATCTTTTAGATTCGGCCGCGGGAGGCACTTTTATGGAAATCACTTTAGGTGAAGCTACTAAACTCTTAGATAATATTATGGTTAATTATTCTCAATGGCACACCGAAAGATCTACTAGTAGAAATGTTCATACTATAGAAGAAATTAATGTTTTGAGTGGAAAGATGGATGAACTCTTGAAATTGTTTGCTAATAAGAGTGTTTCTTCTAATCCTAATGGTATGCCTTTGTCTACTTTGTTTTATAATAATAATGAATCTATGGATGTGAATTTTGTTGGTAGGAACAATTTTGGTAACAACGCGTATAGAGGAAACTTTAATCCTAGGCTGTTCCCTAGTAATTCCTCTAATAATTATGGTAATTCCTACAACAACTCTTATGGAAATTTTAATAAGACGCCCTCTGATTTTGAGACTAGTGTTAAAGAATTTATGATTTCGCAAAAGAATTTTAATGCTTTGATTGAAGAAAAATTGCCTAAGATTGATGAGTTGGCTAGGAACGTGGATAGAATTTCTCTTGATGTTGACTCTTTGAAACTTAGATCTATTACACCTAAGCATGATATCAATGATTCTCTCAAAGCCATGAGAATTTCCATTGATGAGTGCAAAGAAATAACCGCTAGGATGCATGCTAAAAAAGATTGCTTTATAAAAGCGTGCTCTTCTAGTTTCCATGGTAGTAAGGATGAAGATCTAAAAGTGGTTGATGTGTCTCCTATTAAATCTTTGTTTTGCAATATGAATCTTGATAATGATGGGACTGGAGATGAGTCAACTTTAGTTAAAAGGCGTCCCAATGATTCAGAGTTTTTAGATCTTGATGCAAAAGTTGGTAAAAGTGGGATTGAAGAGGTCAAAACTTTACATATCAATGAAACCACTATTTTGGATTTCAAGGAATTTAATTATGATAATTGCTCTTTGATAGATTGTATTTCCTTGTTGCAATCCGTGTTAAATTATCCTCATGCTTATAGTCAAAATAAAGCTTTTACCAAACATATCGTTGATGCTTTAATGTAATCTTATGAAGAAAAGCTTGAATTAGAAGTTTCTATCCCTAGAAAACTTTATGATGAGTGGGAACCTACTATTAAAATTAAGATTAAAGATCATGAATGATTTGCTTTATGTGATTTGGGTGCTAGTGTTTCCATGATTCCAAAAACTTTGTGTGGTATGTTAGGTTTCCGTGAATTTGATGATTGTTCTTTAAATTTGCATCTTGCGGATTCCACTATTAAGAAACCTATGGGAAGGATTAATGATGTTCTTATTGTTGCAAATAGTAATTATTGTCCCATAGATTTCGTTGTTCTTGATATAGATTGCAATCCTACATGTCCTATTATTCTTGGTAGACCCTTCCTTCGAACGATTGGTGCAATTATTGATATGAAAGAAGGGAATATTAGATTCTGATTTCCGTTAAGGAAGGGCATGGAACACTTTCCTCGAAATAAAATTAAATTACCTTATGAATCTATTATGAGAGCCACTTATGGATTGCATACCAAAGATGACAATACCTAGATCTATTCTTGTTTTTATGCCTAGCTAGGGGCGTTAAATGATACTGCTTGTTGGGAGGCAACCCAATTTTATTTTTGTTTCTTGTTTTTTTGTTCCTGTTTAGTAATAAATAATCCATAAAGATTCTCTTTAGATGTGTTTTTATGCTTTTAATCAGTGTTTGTGCCAAGTAGAACCTTTGGGAAGACTTGGGGGAAGTCTTTGCGATCTTGCTGTAAAAAACAGAAACTTTAGTGCTCACGAGGTTTGCTGCCATTTTTTACTGGAGAGTCCAATTAGGTTGATTCCTTTTGCAGATGATTAATAGACAAATTCCTCACGTCTAAAAATTCATTTCAGAATTTTTTGGGTTACATAAGTATTCTAAACCTACATATTACTACAGACTGTTCTGTTTTTGACAGATTCTATTTTTCGTGTGTTGTTTGCTTATTTTGATGAATCTATGGCTAGTATCGGGGGGTATGAACCATAGTGAATTTGGAATACAGTAGGTTTAATACCAATATAAATAAATAATGAGTTCATTACAGTACCTTGAAGTGGTGGTTTGTTTTCTTAAACTAACGGAGCTCATGAGATTTTCTGTTGAAGTTTTGTGTTGTGAAGTTTTCAAGTTTTGGGTAAAGATTTGATGGATTTTGGAATAAAGAGTGGCAAGAGGCTAAGCTTGGGGATGCCCAAGGCACCCCAAGGTAAAACTCAAGGACAACCAAAAGCCTAAGCTTGGGGATGCCCCGGAAGACATCCCCTCTTTCGTCTTCATCTATCGGTAACTTTACTTGAGGCTATATTTTTATTCACCACATGATATGTGTTTTGCTTGGAGCGTCTTGTATGATTTGAGTATTTGCTTTTTAGTTTAACACAATCATCCTTGCTGTACACACCTTTTTGGAGAGACACACATGAATCGGAATTTATTAGAATACTCAATGTGCTTCACTTATATCTTTTGAGCTAGATAACTTTGCTCTAGTGCTTCACTTATATCTTTTTAGACCACGGTGGTGGTTTTATTTTATAGAAATTATTGATCTCTCATGCTTCACTTATATTATTTTGAGAGTCTTATAGAACAGCATGGTAATTTGCTTTGGCTATAAAATTAGTCCTAATATGATAGGCATCCAAGATGGGTATAATAAAAACTATCATAAAAAGTGCATTCAATACTATGAGAAGTTTGATACTTGATGATTGTTTTGAGATATAAAGATGGTGATATTAAAGTCATGCTAGTTGAGTAGTTATGAATTTTAGAAATACTTGTGTTAAAGTTTGTGATTCCCGTAGCATGCACGTATGGTGAACCGTTATGTGATGAAGTCGGAGCATGATTTATTTATTGATTGTCTTCCTTATGAGTGGCGGTCCGGGACGAGCGATTGTCTTTTCCTACCAATCTATCCCCTTAGGAGCATGCGCGTAGTACTTTGTTTTGATAACTAATATATTTTTGCAATAAGTATGTGAGTTCTTTATGACTAATGTTGAGTCCATGGATTATACGCACTCTCACCCTTCCACCATTGCTAGCCTCTCTAGTACCGCGCAACTTTCGCCGGTACCATAAACCCACCTTATACCTTCCTCAAAACAGCCACCATACCTACCTAGTGTGGCATTTCCGTAGCCATTCCGAGATATATTGCCATCCAACTTACCACCGTTCCGTTTATTATGACACGCTTCATCATTGTCATATTGCTTTGCATGATCATGTAGTTGACATCATATTTGTGGCAAAGCCACGTACATAATTCTTTCTTACATGTCACTCTTCATTCATTGCACATCCCGGTACACTGCCGGAGGCATTCACATAGATTCATATTTTATTCTAGTATCGAGTTGTAATTTTTGAGTTGTAAGTAAATAAAAGTGTGATGATCATCATTATTAGAGCATTGTCCCAAGTGAGTAAAGGATGATGGAGACTATGATTTCCCCACAAGTCGGGATGAGACTCTTGACAAAAAAAGAAAAAAAGAAAAAAAGAGGCCATAAAAAAATAGAGAAGGCCCAAATAAAAAAGAAAAAATAAAAAAAAATAAATGGGAGAAAATTAGAGAAGGGAGAATGTTACTATCCTTTTACCACACTTGTGCTTCAAAGTAGCACCATGATCTTCATGATAGAGAGTCTCCTATTTTGTCACCTACATACACTAGTGGGAATTTTACATTATAGAACCTTGCTTGTATATTCCAATGATGGGCTTCCTCAAAATTCCCTAGGTCTTCGTGAGCAAGCAAGTTGGATGCACACCCACTTAGTTTCTTTTTGAGCTTTCATACACTTATAGCTCTAGTGCATCCGTTGCATGGCAATCCCTATTCACTCACATTGATATCTATTAATGGGCATCTCCATAGCCCGTTGATACGCCTAGTTGATGTGAGACTATTGATACGTCTCCAACGTATCTATAATTTTTGATTGCTCCATGCTATATTATCTACTGTTTTGGACTATATTGGGCTTTATTTTCCACTTTTATATTATTTTTGGGACTAACCTATTAACCGGAGGCCCAGCCCAGAATTGCTGTTTTTTGCCTATTTCGGCGTTTCAGAGAAACAGAATATCAAACGGAGTCCAAATGGAATGAAACCTTCGGAAACATGATTTTCTCACCAGATAAGACCCAGGAGACTTGGACCCTCTGTCAAGAAAGCCACGAGGCGGTCACGAGGGTGGAGGGCGCCCCCCCCCTAGGGCGCGCCCCCCTGCCTCATGGGCCCCTCAAAGCTCCACCGATGTACTTCTTCCTCCTATATATACCTACGTACCCCCAAACGATCGGGGACGGAGCCAAAAACCTAATTCCACCGCCGCAAATTTCTATATCCACAAGATCCCATCTTGGGGCCTGTTCCGGAGCTCCGCCGGAGGGGGCATCGATCACGGAGGGCTTCTACATCATTATCCAAGCCCCTCCGATGAAGTGTGAGTAGTTTACTTCAGACCTATGGGTCCATAGTTAGTAGATAGATGGCTTCTTCTCTCTCTTTGGATCTCAATACAATGTTCTCCCCCTCTCTTGTGGAGATCTATTCGATGTAATCTTCTTTTTGTGGTGTGTTTGTTGAGACTGATGAATTGTGGGTTTATGATCAAGTCTATCTATGAATAATATTTGAATCTTCTATGAATTCTTTTATGTATGATTGGTTATCTTTGCAAGTCTCTTCGAATTATTAGTTTAGTGTGGCCTACTAGATTGGTTTTTTTTCCATGGGAGAAGTGCTTAGCTTTGGGTTCGATCTTGCGGTGTCCTTTCCCAGTGATAGAAGGGGAAGCAAGGCACGTATTGTATTGTTGCCATCGAGGATAACAAGATGGGGTTTTTATCATATTGCATGGAACTATCCCTCTACATCATGTCATCTTGCTTAAGGCGTTACTCTGTTTTTAACTTAATACTCTAAATGCATGCTGGATAGCGGTCGATGAGTGAAGTAATAGTAGTAGATGCAGGCAGGAGTTGGTCTACTTGTCTCGGACGTGATGCCTATATACATGATCATACCTAGATATTCTGATAACTATGCTCAATTCTGTCAATTGCTCAACAGTAATTTGTTCACCCACCATAGAATACTTATGCTCTTGAGAGAAGCCACTAGTGAAACCTATGGCCCCCGGGTCTCTTTCTCATCATATCAATCTCCATCACTTTATTATTGCTTTGATTTTACTTTGCTTTTACTTTTTACTTTGCATCTATATACCAAAAATACCAAAAATATTATTTATCATCTCTATCAAATCTCACTTTCGTAAGTGACCGTGAAGGGATTGACAACCCCTAAGCGCGTTGGTTGCGTCGAGCTATTGTTTTTGTGTAGGTACGAGGGACTCGCGCGTAGCCTCCTACTGGATTGATACCTTGGTTCTCAAAAACTGAGGGAAATACTTACGCTACTTTGTTGCATCCTCCTCTCCTCTTCGGGGAAATCCAACGCAGTGCTCAAGAGGTAGCAAGAAGAATTTCTGGCGCCGTTGCCGGGGGATGTCTACGCAAAATTCAACATACCAAGTACCCATCACAATCCCTATCTCCCGCATTACATTATTTGCCATTTGCCTCTCGTTTTCCTCTCCCCCACTTCACCCTTGCCGTTTTACTCGCCTTCTCTCTCTATCCTCCCTCTCTATTTGCCTCTTTTTGCCCGTTTGCTTTTTGTTTGCTTGTGTGTTAATTTGTTTGCTTGTCTTTATGGCCAGTCTCATATTTTCTCTGTTGTCTCCCGAGAATGAAGTTCTAAATTTTAAACAAAGGGAGGGAGAAAATCTAAAAGATGCTTGGTATAGAATTTGCAATGCTCAAAATAGATCTACCAGGAAGCAATCTACTTCAGTTCTTCTCCGCAATTTTTATGTAGGTGCTAGTCCTTGGTATAGATATATCCTTGATACCATTACCGGAGGGAATTTCTTGGGTAGCCATACTTTTGATTCTTATAATGCTATGTTAGATTTATTTGGCTCACCACCTCTTTTGGTTAATGGAACTATGTTAACTTTGGAGCATGTTATGCAAAGACTTGAGATTACTGAAAATAAAGTTGCTACCATTGAATTAATTGAAAATCTAGATAAAAAGATCCACAATCAAATTACCCAATATGGATCTAGTGTAGGAATGACTTTGAAAATATTAAGGAAAAGGAACCCATAGTTAATAAGAAAATAAATCTAGATTCCACTAGAATCGATAAACTTGAGGGTATCATTACAAACTTGGGAACCGCTTTTTCTTCCGTAAAGAATACTCCAAGTCCTCCTACTAAAATTGCCAAGCTTATGTATGTTCCTGAAAATAAGGGTGAATCATCTAGTAAGGAAACTGCGGATCTTAAATCTATAAGTATTCATCCCAATCTTTTTGCTATCATTAAGGAACCAATAGCTACAAATGAATTTTTCGGTCTTGTGCCTAAGAGTTTGATAATCACTAGAAAGAAAGAAATTCCTAAGGGAGATAGATGCCTCATTGAATAATTGCCTACCAAAGATGGCAATACCTAGATCTATTCTTGCTTGTTATGCCTAGCTAGGGGCGTTAAACGATAGCGCTTGTTGGGAGGCAACCCAATTTTATTTTTATTCCTTGATTTTTGCTCCTGTTTAGTAATAAATAATTTATCTAGCCTCTGTTTTGGTTGTGTTTTTTGTGTTTAATTAGTGTTTGTGCCAACTAGAACCGTTGGGAAGACTTGGGGAAAGTCTTGTTGAACTTGCTGTAAAAAAACAGAAACTTTAGCGCTCACGAGAACTACTGTCATTTTTATTTGGAGAGCGCTATTTAGTTAATTCTTTTTGAAGACGATTAATAGATAAATTCCTCACGTACATCAATATATTTTAGAATTTTGGGGGTTCCAGATCTTGCGCTAGCTACAGATTATTACAGACTGTTCTGTTTTTGACAGATTCTGTTTTTCGTGTGTTGTTTGCTTATTTTGATGAATTATGGCTAGTAAAATAGTTTATAATCCATAGAGAAGTTGGAATACAGTAGGCTTAACACCAATATAAATAAATAATGAGTTCATTACAGTACCTTGAAGTGGTATTTTGTTTTCTTTCGCTAACGGAGCTCACGAGATTTTCTACTTTAAGTTTTGTGTTGTGAAGTTTTCAAGTTTTGGGTAAAGATTTGATGGATTATGGAACAAGGAGTTGCAAGAGCCTAAGCTTGGGGATGCCCATGGCACCCCCAAGATAATCTAAGGACACCTAAAAGCCAAAGCTTGGGGATGCCCCGGAAGGCATCCCCTCTTTCGTCTACTTCTATCGGTAACATTACTTGGAGCTATATTTTTATTCACCACATGATATGTGTTTTGCTTGGAGCGTATTTTATGATTTGAGTCTTTGCTTGTTAGTATACCACAATCATCCTTGCTGTACACACCTTTTGAGAGAGCCATACATGATTTGGAATTTGATAGAATAATCTATGTGCTTCACTTATATCTTTTGAGCTTTATAGTTTTGCTCTAGTGCTTCACTTATATCTTTTAGAGCACGGTGGTGGATTTGTTTTATAGAAACTATTGATCTCTCATGCTTCACTTAGATTATTTTAAGAGTCTTAATAGCATGGTAATTTGCTTAAAATCCTAATGTGCTTGGTATGCAAGATTAATAATAAAACTTTCTTATGAGTGTGTTGAATACTAAGAAAAGTTTGATGCTTGATGATTGTTTTGAGATATGGAGGTAATAATATCAAAGTCATGCTAGTTGAGTAGCTGTGAAATTGAGAAATACTTGTGTTGAGGTTTGCAAGTCCCGTAGCATGCACATATGGTAAACATTATGCAACAAATTTGAAACATGAGGTGTTATTTGATTGTCCTCCTTATGAGTGGCGGTCGGGGACGAGCGATGGTCTTTTCCTACCAATCTATCCCCCTAGGAGCATGCGCGTAGTACCGAGGTTTTTGATGACTTGTAGATTTTTGCAATAAGTATGTGAGTTCTTTATGACTAATGTTGAGTCCATGGATTATACGCACTCTCACTCTTCCATCCTTGCTAGCCTCTTCCGTACCGTGCATTGCCCTTTCTCACATTGAGAGTTGGCGCAAACTTCGCCGGTGCATCCAAACCCCATGATATGATACACTCTTTCACACATAAACCTCCTTATATCTTCCTCAAAACAGCCACCATACCTACCTATTATGGCATTTCCATAGCCATTCCGAGATATATTGCCATGCAACTTTCCATCATTCCGTTCATCATGACACATTCATCATTGTCATATTGCTTAGCATGATCATGTAGTTGACATAGTATTTGTGGCAAAGCCACCATTCATAATTCTTGCATACATGTCACTCTTGGTTCATTGCATATCCCGATACACCGCCGGAGGCATTCATATAGAGTCATCTTTGTTCTAGTATCGAGTTGTAATCATTGAGTTGTAAATAAATAGAAGTGTGATGATCATCTTTATTAGAGCATTGTCCCAAGTGAGGAATAAAAAGAAGGAGAGAAAGGCCATAAAAAAGGCCCAAAATGAGAGAAAAAGAGAGAAGGGACAATGTTACTATTCTTTTACCACAGTTGTGCTTCAAAGTAGCACCATGATCTTCATAGTAGAGAGTCTCTCATGTTATCACTTTCATATACTAGTGGGAATTTTTCATTATAGAACTTGGCTTGTATATTCCAACAATGGGCCTCCTCAAGTGCCCTAGGTCTTCGTGAGCAAGCAAGTTGGATGCACACCCACTAGTTTCTTTTGTTGAGCTTTCATACATTTATAGCTCTAGTGCATCCATTGTGTCGTGGTTTTGTCACGGCAGATGTCCTAGAGAAAGGACTTAGTCGTGGAGCCATCGCGACGGGTTAGCTTGAAGGGGTTAAAGCGGACACAGGGACGCAAGAGAGTTTATACTAGTTCGGCCCCTTCAATGAAGGTAAAAGCCTACGTCTAGTTGTGATGGAATTGATGGGGTTTCGGTGACTAGGGAGCAAACAAGCTTCGCCTAGGTCTCGAGTTGTTGTCTATTGTCCTTGAACCGCCGCCAGGTCGTCCCCTTATATACACGGGTGACTCCCGTCGGCTTACGGAATCCCAATACCGGCTCATAGATATGTCCGGTTTGGTCTCTACTTATTCCTAACTTACAATACAAGTTAACTACTAACGCCGGTTTACGGCTACAGGCCTTGAACCGACCATGGGCCTTGAGCCCTCCTTTGTCTTCTTGGGCTTTAACATACTTAACTACTGACGAAGTTAACCCGGCCCAGATAGGCCGGTTTACGCCCAGTAGTAATATCCCCAACATTAGGCCCCAGATTGATTTGAACGGGTTCATGTCAATCCTTTAACAAAAGCTTCATCTTCAACATCTTCTCATAAATTGGTAAACCGACATGATGTCATCTTCTCTGCTTGCTGTAAACCAGAGTGACATCGCCTGTCATAACGAAGCTATCCATTATGCTTCTTTGTTTAATAGATCGGCGGAAATCGAGGCGACAACTCCGTTTCGTGGCCCCTTGATTGTCGCGCCTGACACATGTTCTTTCGCTTTATAAATAGGACCAAAGGGTCATTTCTTTTCTCCTTCCATGCCTTCTTCGTCTTCCTCGCGTCGCCAGCCTCGGAGCTCCGCCGCCGCCGTTGACCTCTGCCTCAACCTTGGCCGCTGCATCAACCTGAGCGCACCAGAGCATCGCGACAACCTTCCGCGTCTTCCTCAGCTCCGGTAAATATTCCATCCTTTCCCCCGCAGATCTAACCTAGGGTTTCACAGTTCTTCAGTGTTCATCGTCTGCCTCTTGCTCATATGATAGATCTTTAGATGGCTCCGCAAATTTTTATTCTGTGCAATGGTAGCTGTTTACCCTTTGCCTTTACTTGCACATCTCAAAACCATAGACCTGTATGTACGTCTTGTTCATTGACTCGGTACTGCTCCTTTTGGACCTCTGAATATTTATCTTTTTTCTGAACTTGCTTCAGATCTGTCGCTGTAGAGAAATCTTACGAAATCTGTTTTTGTAAACTTACTCCTCTGCTCCAATGTTTAAACCCGGCGGTTTAACCTTGTAGGAAAAAAATTGCCAAACCGGTTTATACCATTAGTCCCCTTGTTGAACCGCCAAATGTTGTTGCTTCATAAAAACTCCGGTTCAGACAGATCTGTCTCCGGTTTAACATTGCACATACCAATATACCTTGATCAAATGTATTTTTGAACCGAGATCTTCTACCTTGTAGATTCCATCATGGCCAAGCAAGTGTATGAATGCACTTGGGTTCCTTCTCGCGTCACAAAGGCTCAGTTGGACGATCTAGTCTTGATCGGCGCTTTAGGCAGCAAAGATACCATTCATTGGAGGGCTCCTGGCAAAGAATGCCCTCCCACTCCTCAAGAAGGAGAAGTTGTTGTTTTTGTAGATCACTTAGCCCGGGGCTTTAAACCACCCAGTTCTAAATTTTATCGAGATGTTTTGGCTGATTTCCAACTCCATCCACAAGATACTGGCCCCAATTCTGTTACAAATATGTGTCACTTCCAAGTGCTCTGTTAAGCGTTCTTTCAAGAGGGGCCCACAGTGGAATTGTTCCGAGACCTTTTCCATCTAAACCGCCGTACTGAGTTTACTGACGGCTCCAATACGAAGTTGGGTGGCATGGCGATCCAGAAAAGGAAAGAGGTCACATACCCTCATGCCAAACTACATAGCCACCCCAAAGAGTGGAATCAGACATGGTTCTACTGCAAGACACCTCCCCTGCTGGTGAGAATCCCTTGCCCGGCTTTCGTCTGGAGCGGCTCAGCAATACACACCCTTTTCCGCAAAGATTGACTGCCCAGGAGAGAAGCAAATATGCTCCTCAACTGTCGAAGCTCAGAGCCTTTATGGCCAACGGTTTAACAGGGGTTGATCTCGCTCGCTGTTGGATATCATGGAGCATACTGCCCCTTAGTCAGCTCTCCGGTTTGATGTGCGAGTATACCGGCAATGTTGATGATCCACTGCGACATTCCAGAATCCAGCTCACCGATGAAGAAATCACAGAAGCTGTGAATAAGATGTTGAATGAACCGGAACATATCTGTGCTAAAAACAGCCTGCTTCCCTTCTGTGCCACCAACAAACCGCCAGCTGTAAGGCCTTGATTGTTCCTTTTGCTGAATCTATTATTGATGTATCTGGTCATTGTTTAATATCAGTATATGTGTAATCAGGGCAATGATCCGTTTTGGAGCAAGAAATTGCCGCAGGAGAAACCGGAAAAGCCAGACAAACCGGAAAGAGTAACCCGGCAAAAGACTAAAGCTGTAAAGAAGACTGCCCACAGGAAAAGAACTACCGCATCTTCTAATCCGGCCCCTGATGATGATGTGGATAATCCGGACCTTGAGGTAGATCTTGACTCACTTGGCTTATTTTTCATGCGTCTTATTGATGATGATATTTGTCAGGATGATGCCGAAGCCAGCCACGCTGATGCTGCAGAGGTAATTATTCTCTCTTCTGATTCAGAACCTTTGTCTTCGCTAAAAATCCGTCAGGCAAACCAGAAAGTTAAATTTTCTCATCCTCTTGCTTATTTGGATCCCAACTTTCTTATGAAGACCCAACAGCACGAAGCTCGTCGCACAACCCGGCACAACGGTCAGGTAGTTACCTCCGCCGGTTTACCGAATAGTCCGGTTCGGAAACACCGTTCAGAGGTCTCTAATTTGCTTGTCAGTGATTGTCCTAAAGCGGGCTGCTTTCGCCAACCTCTTAATCCATCTGACTCCGATTACCAGGTTACTTCTCACTCATCCTCTGGCGAGTCATCGGCTACTCAGCTGCCACCGCTCAAACGGTGCTTGGGTAAGCTATACTTATTATGATACTTATAGCACATTGCCTTAGAACATATGCTGTATTTGATTTTGTTATTCTTTCCAGGGCCAAACCTAGGCCAAGCAAGAAGGCCCGCCTGGACAAAGCCACCGAAGAAGATGCCGTTCTTGAGCCAGGCAAGACACCCGATCTTGAAGCGGCTATTCCTGAGGATATACCCAACGATCCACCACAGCAAGACGACGATCTTATTGCTGAAGAGAGACCTACTAATGCCTCAGGTCCTGTCAATCAGCCCACAGGCTCCATCCGGATTGAGAGATCCACCGGTTCAGCAAAACCTACCAACAAGCCAACAGCCCCAGTGCAAACCGACGATACTCAGGAGGATGAGGTTGTCATTACTGGCACTAGCCATACCGAGCCAAGCAATCCTGTTGCTTTGTCCAAACATTCTGCCAAAGAAGAATTTGCTGCCTTTGTTAAAGGCAAGTGGAATGCTAATCTGGCAACTTACGCTGCTCTGAACGCCCAAGATATCCATTCCGGCTACCTGAACCGGCTGTATGCCAGCCGTGACTATGAAGCCAGTCTGATTAATATGATGAAGGATAAATATGAGGTAACTTCCATACGCTTCTTTCTTGCTTGTATGCTTTAATATTTACTGACTCTCCTTAGCCCCCAAGGGCCGGTTTATAATCTTCTTTCAAACCGGGACTTACTAACATAAATCTTAATACTTTGAACTTTTACCGATGTAGCCCCCAAGGGCCGGTTCAACTTAGCATAGTTAAACCGGTACTTTAAGTAATTGAGATTGCCGCATCAGAATATATATATACGAGCAAATAGCCATTAGCCCCCAAGTGTCAAGTTGAATACTTGTATTGATCTTGGGACTTTGCAAGCAATTGAAAGATGAAGATCGAATATGCATTAGCCCCCAAGTGCTAAGTGCATAACTTGTTATGTGGTTGGTACTTGAATCCTTATACCGATTTGTTGAAGCATATATCTGTATGCATGCAGGCGGAGCTGAAGACGAAAGAAAACCAAGTCACCGATCTCCAAGAAAACCTCAAAACCCAACAAGCTGAAACCTCCAAACCAAAAGAGGAATTGGCCAGCGCTTTAAGCGCCATGGAACAGCTTAAGGAGAGCTTCAAGAAGAAGCGGGCGGATTGGGCCGCTGAAAAGTCCGCTTTGATCAAACGAGCAGAGGATGCCGAGGCTGCACTAAAACCAGTGGCGGATGAACTGACCAGCATAAAGTGGCACGTGCATGCCATGACTACTGCTATCTTTGGTAAGCCAGTTTGCGTTCTGAATTAGCTCTGCCTTCTTACAGAGTCGCCGGTTTATTAATCCTTTATGGTATTTCAGGGACACGCATTGGTCACTTGGGGTCAGATGCGCGAAAGAAATTGAAAGCCGCCTATACATTGGTTGAACAATTGTATACTGGTGCCCAGCGGATCATCTGTACCGCATCTCATAACAAACCGGCGCCCACATTGATTCAAGATACTTTGATGAAACTGTCGGTGCTTCCTGCCCGGGTTGAAGAGCTGAAGAAATCTGCTGCTCGAACCGGTGCGATCAATGCCTTAATCTGGGCAAAAGCCTGGGTGCCGGATTTTGATCCTAATGAAGCGGCTCAGGGCTATCCCAGCTTGAAGGAAGATGGGTCAGAATTTGGTGAAGCGGATCTGCGAGCAATAAACCGGGAGGTACGTCCGCTAGCTTGTCAATTGGCTGAAGAAGCAGACTTGTCTCATTATCAAGCCCAATATGACAGTCAGAACAAGCGAATAGCTGCACCAATCCATGAATCGGAAAATCTGATCCCTCCAATCCGTAAGCATACTTACGCTCCCGATATTGACCCGTCATTGCTGATCCATGATGAAGTTTTTTTTCAAGCATTAATGGGAATCGACTGGACAACTGTGGATTTCCATCCACTGGGTAGAGAAACGGAGGCTAAAGCGGTGCAGGATGACCCACAACCATCAGGCCAGGCTGGTGACCAAGCTTGAACCGGAAGCCGATTTTAAAACTGCCTCTCCTTTGCGAAAAACAATTATATTATTATGGGCACCATGTTGCCTTGTAATAGGCTAGCTGATACTTTTGATGTTGATATGCCTTCGTGCATAATTCGTTCTTCCTGTGGTGATGAACTTTCCAAAGCACTTTCTGCCATCGTTGAACGTGAAGTTGGCTTGGCCAATCTTGAAGCGGAGTTTTGCAAACCCACACTATTGAGGAGATAATAGCTCCTGTATATATATGACTCTGGTTTACCATGTAAACCGTGCCGGGTTATAATAAACATCGTGTTACTCCATAAAAGGATGTTAACAACAAGGATCAAACCGGGCAAATAGTCTCTGGATTGACGTGAACTGTGTTCCGTCAATTGATTGGTTAAAAAACTTTGTCGGTTTTAAAAAAACGCAATAAAAAGCAAAAAAACCTTCAAAGAAAAGTGTGAAGCAGATGCAATGACAAAACCGTTTGCAAAAAAGGTTTATTTGAGCTGATCAAATGGCGTTACCATGGCCAAACACGAGCAAGCTCCCGTTAGGTGTAACTATGATTCTAGTCAGCCAGGTCCCCAAATGAAACCGTGGCATTTATGCCGACCAAATGGCATGGTCATGGTTCGGGTTCGACCAAGCCCCCAAGTGATTCTGTGGCCTTAGGCCGATCAAAAGGCATGAGTGGTTCAGACGTGACCAAGTCCCTAAGTGATCTGGTGGCTCTCGCCTATCAAGAGGTATGGTATTGGTTCGGACACGACCAATCCTCCAAGTGATATAACACGGTGCTTTTAGAAAAGCGAACTCAAGGGGTAAACCGGAAGCCGCTTTAGGAAAACTTCGTGTAACCACACCTGATTTAAAAGAATAGATACCCCGGTTTAGCTAAGGTTCCGGTTTATTATAGCTAATCATAATATATACATCGTAGTAATATGTACATAAGTAGAACCAATGGCTCAGGTATAATAAGGCCGACGCTGAGCTATGTTCCACGGCCTGTTGGTTTCCTCCTCTGATGTACGTGAGTCCTTATGCTCTCGAATATCGATCAGATAGTATGACCCGTTGTGCAGATTCTTGCTGACCACGAAAGGTCCCTCCCAAGGTGGGGATAACTTATGCATATCCGTCTGATCTTGGATGAGCCGAAGCACCAAATCTCCTTCTTGGAAGGTTCTGGTTCTGACTCGGCGACTGTGATAACGACGAAGATCCTGTTGATAAATCGCCAATCGGGCGGCTGCTATGTCACGCTCTTCATCCAACCGGTCCAAAGCATCTTGTCGTGCTGTCTCGTTGTCCGCATCAACATAAGCCATCACACGAGGTGAATCATGACGAATATCACTGGGGAGAACCGCCTCCGCTCCATAAACCATGAAGAACAGTGTGTATCCTATTGACCTGTTGGGTGTCGTATTGATGCTCCATAGCACAGATGGTAATTCTTCTACCCAACAACCCAGCGTTCTTTGCAAAGGAACCATGAGTCGGGGCTTGATGCCTCTCAAGATCTCCTGATTAGCTCTTTCTGCTTGACCATTGGACTATGGGTGTGCCATTGATGAAATGTCGAGCCAGATGTGCTCCCGTTTGCAGAACTCCTTCATGGCACCTTTGGACAAATTGGTACCATTATCTGTGATGATACTGTGTGGAAAGCCAAACCAGAAAATTACTTTTTTAATGAACTGAACCGCCGTGGCCGCATCACACTTGCTAACAGGTTCTGCTTCCACCCACTTTGTAAACTTGTCAATCGCCACCAGGAGGTGGGTCTTCTTATCTTTGGACCTTTTGAAAGGCCCAACCATATCCAGCCCCCAAGTCGCAAACGGCCAAGTAATTGGAATCATTCTCAATTCTTGAGCCAGTACATGAGCACGTCTTGAGAACCTTTGGCAACCATCACATCGTCTAACCAGATCCTCCGCATCAGCATGAGTAGTTAACCAATAGAAGCCGTGGCGAAATGCTTTAGCCACCAGAGATTTTGAACCGGCATGGTGACCACAATCTCCTTCGTGGATCTCACGCAAAATTTCATGGCCTTCTTCAGGAGACACACAACGTTGAAATGCTCCTGACACACTGCAATGATGCAATTCGCCGTTGATAATAGTCACGGACTTGGATCACCGGATTATCTGTCGGGCCAGAGTCTCATCCTCTGGTAACTCGCCCCGGTTCTTATACGCCAGGTAAGGAAGCGTCCAATTCGGAATAACATGAAGAGCTGCCACCAATTGAGCCTCCGGATCAGGAATAGCCAAATCCTCTTCACCAGGGATCTTGACCGATGGGTTGTGCAGCACATCCAGAAAAACATTGGGCGAGACCGGTTTGCGCTGAGAGCCCAGCCGGCTTAAAGCGTCCGCCGCTTCATTTTTCCGCCGGTCCACGTGGTCCACCTGATAGCCTTTGAAATAACCTGCAACAATATCCACCTCATGACGATATGCTTCCATGAGTGGGTCCTTGGAGTCCCAAGTGCCAGACACCTGCTGAGCCACAAGGTCCGAGTCACCGAAGCACTTAACTCGACTTAGATTCATCCCCTTAGCCATCCGGAGACCATGGAGCAAGGCTTCATACTCAGCTGCATTGTTAGTACAAGGGAACATTAAGCGGAGAACATAACAAAACTTATCTCCTCGTGGGGAAGTTAATACGACTCCAGCCCCCGAGCCTTCCAATTGCCTGGATCCGTCAAAATGAATGGTCCAATACGTATGATCCGGCTTTTCTTCAGGTGCTTGCATTTCCGTCCAATCATTGATGAAATCAATAAGTGCTTGAGACTTAACCGCTGTCCGAGGCACATACTTCAAACCGTACGACCCCAGCTCTATAGCCCACTTTGCAATCCGGCCAGTTGCTTCCCGGTTCTGGATGATATCTCCCAAAGGAGCAGAACTGACCACCGTAATTGGGTGCCCTTGGAAGTATTGTTTAAGCTTCCGGCTTGCCATAAAAACTCCATACACCAGCTTCTGCCAATGCGGATACCTTTGCTTGGACTCGATTAGTACCTTGCTGATATAATATCCCCAACACATTGCATGGAAATCCCTACTCCTTGCATTAACATCAATCGGTGGGCATCTCCATAGCCCATTGATTAGCCTCGTTGATGTGAGACTTTCTCCTTTTTTGTCTTCTCCACATAACCCCCCTCATTATAATCTATTCCACCCATAGTGCTATGTCCATGGCTCGCGCTCATATATTGCGTGAAAGTTTATAGGTTTGAGATTACTAAAGTATGAAACAATTGCTTGGCTTGTCATCGGGGTTGTGAATGATGAGAGCATTCTTGTAACACCCCAGATATGATTTACCCAATATGTACTCCAACTCTTGCCGTTTCCGGCATTAAGTTATTTTATTTTCTTGGGTTTGGGTTTTCGTATCCGTGTGTTGTTATCGTTGTCATGCATCTCATATCATGTCATCATGTGCATTGCATTTGCATACGTGTTCATCTCATGCATTCGAGCATTTTCCCCGTTGTCCGTTTTGCATTCCGGCGCTTCGTTCTCCTCCGGTGGTCATTCATATCTTTCTTTCGTGTGTGGGGATTAATCATTTCCGGATTGGACCGAGACTTGCCAAGTGGCCTTGGTTTACTACCGGTAGACCGCCTGTCAAGTTTCGTACCATTTGGACTTTGTTTGATACTCCAACGGTTAACTGAGGGACCAAAAAGGCCTCGTGTGTGTTGCAGCCCAACACCCCTCCAATTTGGCCCAAAACCCACCAAAACCCTCTCCTTCATCTAGAGCGTTCGATCATGATCGCGTGGCCGAAAACCGCACCTCATTTGGACACTCCTAGCTCCCTCTATGCCTATATATACCTCCCTCATTCCAAATCTCGGATCCCCTCCTTCAAACCCTAAAAAAAAACCACCTCGCGCCGGCCGGACACGTCCGTCCCCGGCCGGACAGCGTCCGCCGTCGCCTCCGGCCAACCGGGGCGCGCCACATGGCCATCGCCGCCTTCCTCCGCCGCCAGCCCGGGAGGCCCGAACTGGGCACCCGAGGCCCATCGCGGCCACCGCCGCCCTTCTCCTTCGCCATTGCCTCCCGTTGCCTCGCCCGATCCACCTCTGTCGCGGATCCGCCGCCGTCCAAGGTCGCCGCCGGCGCCACCCGACCGACCCGTGCCGCCCGCCGCCTCTTCGCTCGGCCGCCGTCCTCGACACCGACCGCCGCCGCGGCTCACCTCGCCGGCGTCCGCCTCCCCAAGACCTGGCCGGCCCTTCCCCAGCGGCCTCGAGCTCGAACTCCGGCGGTCTCCCCGTCCAACTCCGGCGAAGATCCCCCGGCGAACCTCGGGAACCACGCCTCAGATCCAGATCCGGATATTTTGGGTTGACTTTTTGCCCCCGTTTCCAGTAATTTTTGCATACTTCATCGTGTCGTAACTCCTCATCCGTAGATCCGTTTTGGGCATATTGCATATCAAAATGTTCGTCTCAGAGAGTACATCATTTCACCTCATTGCATCGTTTTCATTTGAGTTCATCTTGATGCCCGAAATGCTTTTGGAAGAGTGCTATTTGAGTTAATTGTCAGATCTGCTGCTCCAATTAGATATTTGTCATTTTTGCCGTGATTATTGTGTGCATGATATGCCCCTGAGCTCTTCATGAGTTCTGTTATATGTTTTGCCATCTATCCAGAGGTGCAATCCATGTATTTTTGTGATGTGTGTGGTAACTAGCACAAGCTTGCAAAGTGGAGCATTCGTTAATGCTGATTTCAGGGACTTAGCATTTCCACTAAGTCCTTGAGCTGTTTATCTCAATATGCCATATGTTCATGTTGTTTCCAAGTGATATGTGCCTCTTTTGAGGATGGTCAGTAAGGATGTTTTGTTAATATTGTAGAGCTCTATCCATCCATGTATTTGTTTGCAATTATGGAGCACCCTAGCTTGAGTCAATCGAGCTCTACTTTTGTCATTTCGTGAATCTGGGCAGATTGTCTACTTGTTAGCGATTTTGCCGAGGATGTTGTAGTTGATCCGTGCATGCTATGTTATTGTTCTTGCCATGTCTAGCTTGCATTTTGTGTATTCCTAATGGGTGTATGCTTACCTTGTCATGACTTGCTCTGTAGTGAGTGCATCGAGCTCGTAAACATGCCTACTTGATATCTGTTTCAGCATGCTCCAGTTTTTCACTAAGTCTGAGAACTGATTATGTTTTTGCCATGTTCACATGCTTGCAAATGTATTTTCTGATCCTTTTTGGCTCAAGGTTACTAAGGGACTTTTGTTAATCTCTTTGAGTAGCTCCATGCCACGCTTTACTTTGCCATGTTCAGGTCCTGTAGTATATTGTTTTCATGCTCTAAAGAGTGCTATCTGATCTAAAATTCCAGACAAGTGTTAATTTCACTAAGTCTAAAATTTGTTTACCAAATGCATTTTTGCCATGCTTGTTTGAACCTGTTAATGGATGAATTGGCCGTAGCTCAGTGCTAGTCTTTTGTTAAGCATCATGAATGGATCCGTGCCATGTATTTTGATGCCATGTTTGGGTGTTGTAGCATGTTCATCTTGTTGCGTTTAGATGACTACTTGCTGTAAATCGCAGAACGTGGTCATATTTGAATTGCTTGCCATTTCCAAACCGTAACTCCGATTCCGGCGTTCTTTATATCGTTTTCAAGCGATTTCATCTCATCTTTCCAGTGGCACACTTGGATTTCCTAGTTGAGGCCAGGTTCATTCATTCCTTGTCAAATCTTGCATATGCATCCCGCATAGCATACTATCTTTGCATCATGTTGTTTGAGCTTTGCACGTGGTTGATTGTGTCCTTGTTGCTTGTTTGTCTTGTTTGGGTAGAGCCGGGAGACGAGTTCGCTAATGAGGAGCCCGTTGAGTTTGCTTTCGAGGATCCAGTCAACTCTGACAACTTTGCAGGCAAGATGATCATACCCTCGAAATCACTACTATCTTTGCTTTGCTAGATGCTCGCTCTTTTGCTATGCCTATGCTGCGATGCCAACCACTTGCTTTCATGCCTCCCAAATTGCCATGTCAAACCTCTAACCCACCATGTCCTAGCAAACTGTTGATTGGCTATGTTACCGCTTTGCTCAGCCCCTCTTATAGTGTTGCTAGTTGCAGGTGAAGATTGGAGACCGTTCCTTGTTGGAACATTATTTTACTTGTTGGGATATCATTATATTGACTTGCTATCTTAATGCATCTATATACTTGGTAAAGGGTGGAAGGCTCGGCCTCTCGCCTAGTGTTTTGTTCCACTCTTGCCACCCTAGTTTCCATCATATCGGTGTTATGTTCCCGGATTATGCGTTCCTTACACGGTTGGGTTATAATGGGAACCCCTTGATAGTTCGCCTCGATTAAAGATTTTCCAGCAATGCCCAACCTTGGTTTTACCATTTGCCACCTAGTCTCTTTTTCCCTTGGGTTTCCGGAGCCCGAGGGTCATCTTATTT